>NC_092827.1:86169264-86544264 GCF_039878825.1 Excalfactoria chinensis
TTTGCCTTCCAGTTTGATGTTGTAGAAATGCTGCACAGCCTTGGTGGAGGTTTGCCTCAGAAGTGGGAGAGTCATCAACATCTTGCCGGCACGACGCGGGTCTTCCATGTGCTGTCCAGCCTCGTAATCCTGCAGAGCCTCGTGTAAGACGTCCTGAAGTTTCTGCACTGCCTCAACGTCCTCTATGTGCATTGAGTCTGCAAAACAAAGGAGCGACAGGAGGTGTCAGCAGGGCGTGCCCGAACGTCAGGCAGCTCAACGCCTGCACAACTCTTTCCCTGGTGCCATCCTCTTTTACAAAGGAGAGAGATAATTACGCACTTATTTCGAGATCAACCCTTAGGACAGTAACTAGAATCGCTGCCGAGCTATAAATTAACTCTTGGGTAAGCAATCTTTCTCCTCATCCTCCTGAAACCAGGGTGCTGGCAACCCTGGCTGCTCCACACGTTGCCTTGCACAGCTGTGGGGAAGGCTGTGGGAAACTGCAGCGGGCTTCAAGGCCGAGAGGCTGGAAGCTGTGGCCATCAGTGGTGCCAACGGCCACGTAAAAATGACAGCATGAAGAGTGCTTCACTGACAGAAGGGAAGAGTGGGTTTGATGTGATTTCCTGATAGGCCTAGCAAAGCTTTTCACCCTCGGGCCCATCAGACAGAGAGGCAGCACTAAGTTATGCTCCTTTTTGACAATCCACCCAGAGGTTGCTTTGTCTTGTTATTGTTGGGGTTTCACCTTTTTTTTTTTAAACCCCCCAGAGCAAGCACCTGGCCCTGACCCTTTCCAGGTGAGGTGTTCTGGTGGTGTAAGCTTCGAGTGAGAAGTCCGGGCAGAAGGCACACAGAGAACTAAACTGAGCTGCTATGTGACCCGGAAAGATTAAAGCAATGGAAGTGTGAAATAAAAAGAAAAGATCTAACTGAAATAACTGTAAAACCCTAAACAGCATAAATACAAAGGGGAAGATGTCCCTGAGAACATGCAGTTACTGGACCATGCGGAGATGATTTCAGATGAGAAGCCCTAACTCTCCAGTTTTATGTAATCATAAATGCCAAAGAAAAAACAATGTATTCCAAGGAGGGGGAATGCGAGGAGGGAAGAATAGCTGCAGGGGAAATGGGCCACCAAACACCTCAATTAGTTACCAAAATTTGGATGGCATGCGGACTTACAGAGCAAATAGAGTACCACATGAAAAAGGGACTTCTGAAGGGGTGCACGTCCCAGCGTACGTGACACTGTGAGTGCAACATGGGGTGGGACTGGGACAGTGAATTCATGGTACTGCCACAGCATGTCCTTGGAAATCTGTTTAGTAGAGGGCTTCCTTGGTACCTTGTGGGGTTTTTTGGTTTGTTTTGGGGTGGATCTTTTTGGAATACAGCTCCCAAACTAGGCAGAATAACGGCTGGGAAGTTGGAGAGGGAAGAACCTGCTTCCATCACCATTTCCACCTCCTGCATTAAGTGATGTGCTGGATAAATATTTTGATTTGCCTCGTGTTCTTCCCCCTGCTGATGACAACAGCAACAAATTCTCCATATGCTTCAAATACTTCAATTACATGCTGAGCATGAAGGTGCATCTAAGATTCATCTCCTGAAAGCTTACACACGACTACTTCCCCGGGTAATGAAGCCCCACAGTTAATGCTTCGCTTTTTTTTAGTGCAGAAACATATGAAACTAAAACACAAACCAGTAAGTAAGAGGTTAAACAAAATGTTCCAGCTTCTATTGTCAAAACAAATGTGCAAATTGAATAGAAAAGAAAAAAGTTACAGCTCCTGCTCTAAAACAGACACTTAATTATATACAAGTTTGGATCATTTAGCACGTTTTATTGATTCTGATGACAGTTTATCTGTTAATTACACATAATGGAGTCCTATGGGAATTTCACATGTTTAATAATTCTGAGTCTTAGCGGATACACGCTCTAGGAAGCGTGCAGGGAGACACGCGCTGCAGGAATGCAATGCTGCACATTGAGGTGCACTGTGCCAAAAGCAGAGAGCCTCAAAAATCCCTATCCTGGGGAAAAAGAAGGCCAAGACATTCTAAAAATGATGCCAGGGAAATGATATCTCCAGCAAGATTTAGTTCTAATTAATGTGAGCCCATTCGTCAAATCCATACATTTTTGATAGATTTCTAATATGGTGATCCTATTAAATAATTGTGTCAATAAGAGAAAATCTCTGAATTCTGCACCCTACAAGCAGGATGTAATCAATACAGAGATGTTAACGCACACAGACAAACGTGACCGATGTCTCAAGCACAGTGTCCAACCGCCGCACTTAATTTGGAATGCAAACTCCAAACAAATTGCCTCCACTGCCTGACTCTACCAAGCCCTCAGATATCCACAGTTGTGGAACACAGCACAGGCACGGTGTGCTGCTCCAAGACATTTCCCAGGCACCACGCACCATGCAGCAGTGACACATCTCCTCCTCCTCTCCCCTAACCCACAGTGCAGCCGGGAAAACAGGTAGAAGCCTTTTTGCAGTAACAAACTCTTGGTGGGTCAAAGGCTGATTCCTCTTACAGAATTTTCTATACCATACTGCAAAGAGAGACAGGTCATTCTGGAGCACCTGACTAGAGATGTTCACCTTTTAGCTCTGTAGGAAATTAAGCTGGTTCTGGATAAAAGTGGGAGACGTTCTGTGAATGGAACAGGAAATGGGGTAAGAAAGCCAGAGCGGAAACAGGCACTTATAAACAGTGACTACAACTCCAAATTATTCTCTTAAAGTTGTGATTTGGCTTGAAAGATTAAAAAATGATTTAATGAAATTACTATGATAATTTAACTTCCCATTTACAGAAAAAATTCAAACTCATTTCAGCTTTGCACATTCTAGGGGCTGCTAATGTTTAAGTGCAAACTCACTAAATCTGGGCTATTTAATTAGACCATGATTCAGCTCGCAGATTGCTCAGGAAAATATTAATCTCTACAAAGATTCTTCTTCAAGTTTTAGCCTTGCAGTTTCTAACTTCCACTTTATTCCCAATATTAAACGAATGTAGATCTTAATCCCTCAGGCGTAAGCCTTTGAAAATAAAGAAAATGGTTGAAAATGCTGAACTAGCCAAGGGGAAAAGAAGAGGGAAAATAAAAGAGAAATCTTTGCAGTAACTACAGACTGGCAGACACTGAAGTGAATTCAGAGCAGGTTAGCTTACTGCTGATAAGCCCAATCCACACCAGTAAGAGAGGGCAATGTCAACAAGCACCACAGTAATTTAGCGAAACACAGACTCTGTGTGACAGTCAAGGAGTAAAGAAATAATTACAAAGACAATGTGAAATTGGATTTTATGCTAGGTACAAAGACTTTGAATGTTCTTCCTATGCCAAGAAAACTCCCTGAAATTATACTTTTTGTTTATTTATTTACTTATTTATTTTTAATTGGCACCATAGACAGTTTGGATAATTTCCAGTTATATTCTAATATCCAAAGGAAATCTACAGGTAGATCTGAGACACCTAAAAATCAGTGCCTATATAAAGAATGAAATTAAACAGGGCACTTTGAAAGTACTTTCATTTGAAAGCAAGCAGGATTTGATCTTAAATGCCCTGCAAAAGAAGTTTCTCTGACTGGTGACACTAGAATGCTCATCAGGCACAAGATAAGTTGATACAAGGAAAGAGTAGCTGTTTGCACTGTGTATATAGCATCACTGAGGAGAAAGCAGAGGAAACCCAAGGGTCTGAAATGAAGTATTTCTTCACATCAGAAAACTCTGGTAGCATAAAGCAAGAAATTATGATAGCGAATCAAACAACAGGGAGCATGCAGCAGTGAACAAATACATTAAGATTCTGATAGAGCACATCAGAGGGGCAATAAGCAATGAGCAGGGCAAGGCACTTGAGAGACAGCAATCACTGTACTGCAGAGGGGTGGCTCACAAACTAAGAACTGGTAAATCAGGTCAGGGAGCTGCAGGTTCCTGGAAGAACTGGATGAGATGAAGAGTGAGAATGGTACACACCTAAGAACAGAATCTTAATCCAGGTTATGGCTCAAATAAAAAACAAACAAACAAACAAACAACCAAACCAACAAAAGCTGCCTCAGTATTCACAGCGGGGAGCTGCTTAGAGAACTCTGTCCTGTCCTGCTGAAATCTGAGACATTTATACAGGAAAACCTGCTTTTCTGCTCCATGCTTATCCATTTTATGAGAAAGACAAGGGAGTCATATGAGCAAATCAAACCTAGTTACCTCTCCCAGCAAGAATTCCCATCCTTTTCCAGTATGGAACAAAACTTGCCTGAGATACTGACTTTGGTCGTCCCTGTGTAGGGTCAACAAATGCACTTAACTCCTATCATCTATCTATCTGTCTTAGCTGAATAGAACTATCTGCTGGGAGCTGCATGGTGAGGCTAAGAGACAAGCACATAAACACAGTATTTTCTCTTGCAAAAGGGTATGGCAGGAATCATCTGATACCTTGATTATTCCACTGAAAACAGACACTTTGATTGAAATATATGTTGAAAATTAAGGAGGTATAAACAATGAATTCCTTGTCCATACAGATTAGAGGCAGTAGAAACTGAACAAGTGAAACAGAGGCTCGTACTTTGTTTTGGTGAACAGCGTCTTTGTCTGAATAGCCCAGGTTTGGTTGGCTTTTAAGGAGAGGTATGGAAACAAAGCAGGAGTGAGAAAAGAAATGACTTCACAGAACATGCCTGCTCATTGCAGGGGCTGACTGGATCAGCAGTAACTAAACACAGAGGCTGAAGTTAAAACACAGTAAATGGCCCCTTTTTTTAATATTCCTGAAATGGTTTGCTTTCCACTAGGATAAGGAGTGAGGGCACTAAATAAAAGGATATTTCTACAATGTAGAACAAACTGCACACTAACAACTGGTTTGAATACGTATTCAGTGAGACTGCTAAAACTCTTGTGGGATAGGACACCAACTAAGAGGGAATGTTGAATGACTGCATCAAAATCCTTTTTATTCACTGCAAGACAGCAATAATTGCCATATTACCACTGAGAGCCATTGGTACACTGCTGAGGAAAGAGAGGGTGACTACCAGCACCTATCTGCTGTCACAACTGGTCAGCAACCACCAACCCAAAACACATCACAGGTGGAAATGGTTATTTATTTCCTCTAAGCATTGCAGGCACCACCTATGTGATTAAATGAAAGCAGGCCATGAGGAAAAAGCTGTGCTCACGCAGCAGGAAAGCTCTGACTGTCCTGACAATTTCCTTTTCTCAATCTTTTTTTTCTGTGTTCTTTATATAAAATTAGATGAAGGAGTTAATGATATGAAGGAGGTGCTATTTCTAGATGGTAAAATAAACACCAATGAATAAATACACCAATGAAACGCCCATGTATTTTTATACATGTCAATTCACAGACGTATTAAATGTGAATTCTAACACTGACAGATACACAAGAATGGCTAAATAAAATGAAAAAGAAAAAAAAAGGCACTGTTAGAAAATAAATATAGTATTTTGTGATATATGGTAAGCCACACTCTACACCGGGAATAACGATGAAATCCTATGGAACAAGTGATTTATGGGGCTCCAGCAATTAATTTTTAGTATAATAATATTATTCAATTCCAACAGCCCAGCTCTGAGTACAGCGTTTTGTTGGCTGGAAGCGAAATGAGCTGTAGGTAAGAACTACATCTTTTACCAGGACATATCACTGTGCAACTTGGCATCAGCGTTGCAATGCACTTTCATGCTGTTACCATGCACAAGATGCTTCCTGGTTCTTGCTCTTTCAGTAATGAAAGGGTTGTGTCTTTGTGGGTTGTTTTTTTTTTTTAAGAGACAGTTAATAAGAGAGACCTGAAATTGTGATGGCAAGTGGAGGCCCTTTTCTCCTTCTGGTGGCACAGGCGAGACAGCCAGTATTAATGCTTAAGATTAAATTTTCAACAGTGCATAGGGTTATACTTTTAAAGTGCCTAGCATCCACATTTGGGTCAGATTTTTCAAGATGCCAGCACTCTATTAGGCAGATACACACAGATCACATTTTATAATGTGCTAATGTATTTTGACACGTTAGTTACTTATTTTTAGGTCTTAGATGGGAATTGAGCTTCTCTTAAAAACCAGCTCTCAGTTGTGACTCCTGAGCTCTTCTGCAACATTCTGGCCTGAAGGCACAATTTTGTCCTCACTGAAGAGGTAATTTCAAAAATCTGCTCACCTGCAACTCCCTGTTTAGAATTTCCTAATCAATACATGGAAGTATTTTCTAACACAAAAAGATGAGCAGGTCACCTTTTACGTGCCAGAGTGTGCATGCGTGCACTTGCCTTCACCTGAATGTATTTTGTAAATAGTTCACCTTGCCTTACACACGGGGAAGTAATTGGTACATGCATGTTTTGGAAACCATTCAAAGCTGATTTTCTGCGTGGGTAAACAAAGTGCTCGGCAGTGCCAGATTGCTGTGTTTGGGCAGCCGAGGGGCTAACCTGCTCCTGAGCATGGGAGGACAGGGCAAGAAAGAAGGGAGAGGCTGGGGATGAGGACGGCCCTGTGGTGGTATGAGGACGGCCCTGTGGTGGTATGAGGGACCTCTCTGAGTTTAGACAACACAGGAACAGATTCCACAGGCCAACAGAAAGGGCAGCACTTGGGGTGTTCTCATGGTCAGGGTAACAGATATGCTGGCCAAAGCAAAGCTTCTGGTACCTATTTATACAAAATACAATCAATATTAAGACAAACTACAATTTCTTTTTCTGCTTCTCCATACCAGCAATGAAAACAGTGTGACACTGTGTCATAAATCACCAATGCAGATGCAGAGCCATAAAACCACCTTCGTCTACTATTTACAGCAGATTTAACCTGGGAATCCTACCACACAGCATGGATGTGGCTGAAATGCCTGGGATTTCTTATTATACTTCATCCATGCTCTCCACAGCTGTAGAAATGATGCTCTATTTTAAACCAGAAAAATAAATAGCTGTAGTTCTTGAAGGAAGTCGATGCAGCAGCAAAATACTTCAAAACATGAATTGCTAACTGATTGATTTTATAATGGCATTTTACTTCCTTTTTCCAGGTATGTCTGCACTTCCATTAACCAGCTCCTCAGTTATGTACAAATAAGCTACTTTCTGGCTTTGTCTATTAAAAAAAAGGCAAAAACTTCAATTTTGCTTTCCTAATTTAATTTTAGCAGTACCTGTAATTAAAACACTGGGGGCTTGATACTCTGCAGGTGCTGTCTTACCTCTACAGGTCGGGGCAGCTATAGTTAACAGAAGTTTGATATCTGCCGCATGTGCAACCTGGACCTGCACTATTTAATGCCAGCCATCAGAGTGCTCTGTTCAGAGGGAAGTCAAACAGCTGGTTTGCTTTGTAACTCCTCCGTGCAATAGTTTCATTTTAAAATGGCAATTTTAGTCCTTTGCAGATGAGGGAAGGAAATGTTTTCCCTTAAATGTACATGAAACGGTATTTCTCTTTGACATTATCCTGGTTGTAATTCCCAGGGAAGTTAATGAAGCCACAGATTCTTTTAACACACTCCATGCACAATGCATGAATAAACTTTTTTTGGCAGCAATGTATTTTATTGTTGCTTAATCACTGCACGCCTCTTGAGGAAAAGAAAAAACCAAAGGGCTGTGAGTGGTATTTAACACTGGATTCCCACATCCCAGCTCCTTTCCTCTTCACCAAGTAAGATACAGAAATATTTCTAAATCAAACAGACCAATGTAAAAATCGGGAAGGAAACATAATAAGCTCCCAATTTAGACTCCTAATTCCAGATAACTTTACTGCTCTGCTCAATAAGCACGAACAACCTTGGGAAAAGCCCTTCCTGTAGCTGCAAAACGTTCTCAAGTGTACACTTAAAGTGGTCACTAATTTTAAATAGATCCTCAATTACAAAACAACTCGGAGCTTTGAGGGACATTTCAGATGTTTTCTCTTCTGAAAATAAAATGATATTCTAAAACCAGGGACAGAGTCAGTGGGGTGGAGAATACAAAGAAACTAATAAGCATTTTGGCTTTGCATGTTTTTGAATTATATTTCCAATTAAAAATGCAGAGTGCTAAATCACATTACAAAGACAAATAGGAAAGTACAACTTCATTGTTGAAAACAATTTCCCTCCTATCAATCTGAGGATTCATGCATCAATATTGTAGATGAACTGTTAATTACAAAATCAATTAAAAAATTATTTCTAAAAACAGTCACGCGTCCCGGCTCTCAGGGGGGCAATTTGGGCAGAAGGTCTCATCTCACCAGGACCGCGCCAAATCACAAGTCGTCATCCACAAGTAAGCAAAAGCAATCTGGTTTTTCATTTTTCAGTGCGGCTGAGCCCAGCCTGAGATTGATCGTCACATATGGCCCCAGAAAACAAACTGTCAATACCTTGAATGCTGCAGAATTTGAACAAATAGCCGTCCGCCCATTCAAGCCACTCATTGCATCCCATTTAACAGATTTTATTGACAGTTTCCTTCTTGTAATTAAAGGGAAAACTACTGGCCAGCAACCAAGATAAAGTTCAAAGATAGGGTCAAAACAAAAGCAGATGGAGGGGCACGGTGTGACTGTCAATGGAACATAGCATCAGAGCATGTTATTGACACACAGGTATCTAATGATCGGCACGTCATTAAAGAGGGATCTATCGTGAACTTTATGCAAATGCTAAAAGGGACTTAAGACCACAATAAAGCATTAAGGAGACACAAAAGGAAAAACAACAAAGCAAAAACGATTTTTACTTATCTGGCAGTATTCACTGCTTCAGCACTTTTAAATTCAAATGCAAGGGGGGAAAAAAAAGAATCTTTCTGAGATTTTTAACCCTTTCTGCACAGGTAACAGTAATCTCTGGAGAAGCATCACCACAAATGCAGAGGATCCAAAAGGTAAGGTGGGGTCCCTGACAGATTAACAAAGAATTTCCTCCCCCCTTCCATACCCTGAATTCACTCTTATAAGTCAGTAGCTGCATTTAAAGAGAATGGATATAGCATATCCTCACGTATCCTTTCTGTTCATTTAAACTACGATGATTAGACTCGTCTGGATTATGGAATGGATTTAGGAGAAGAGCATCCATATTCATTTGTAAGGATCTTTGCCTGTAAAATAGTCTCCAAATCACACAGTGCATTACACTCCCGCTCCCTTAGGAGCGTATTCCCTGATTACTTAGGACCAGAAAGCTCCTCTTAGTTTGAACTGCTTTGTTTGTTGCCTGTTAGACTAAGGGTTGATTAGTAACTTCGTATTCCAAACCTGTATTTAAAACATGCATGCAGAAAGTAATATGGAGAAAAGTGACATATTAAAAATGTAGCAACCATGGTGCCACTCTGCCAACCTGAATTAGCAAGTGCTATAGCCTTGAGGGTGACAAACTCTTCTTTCTCCAGCTTCATGCTCTTGTATTTCTTTACCAGTTGCAGTATGGCATTGTTAAGGTCAAGAAGGCCTGCCAATTTGGACTGGTCTTCATCCATAATATAGTCTTCAGCATAAACAAGCTCATCCTCAAAAGAAAGTGACCGGTATACAACACCGAGAATCAAAATCTCCATCCAAGCACTCTGCAGAAGGCTCATCTGGTCAGCTAGAGACAAAGTAGAGAATCCTGAATAGGAAAAAACAAAACACAACAAAACACAAGAAAAACTATTAGGCATGTTTGGATTTGCCATAAGTCTGCTCTTCTACTCATTTGTACATGCATTGTGGTAAAACATATATTTATTATTCTCACTTTTGATTTTGTGCCTCTCTTCCTCACTTTATTACAGTAATCAAGGCAATACACACACAGTTGTATACAAGTAGGGTTTTGTAAAACCTTTCTGTAAGAACTGTGTTAGTTTGGGGAGCGTTACAGTGACAGTCTAGGATTTGTACCGTGTCTTCTTTGCCCTGAAATACTCATGCTTAGTTCCATAATCCCAATGCTGTGGAATTGGGATTTCCCAACCCTGTTTATCCATACCACAATCCACGAAGGATAACTTAGGAGGGGGGGGGGGGGGGGGGGGGGGAAAGAATAGGGAGATTTGGTGTTTTAATAGAATTAAAGTGATTTGCACAAAGAGGAAATTTCTCTTTGAACTTTAACCTCAGGGGAAAAAGAGGAGTAACCCACTCCTCAGAAAAGATGCTAATTCCTTCTGCAACAGCTCCTGCCTCTGCTGCACTTGTTGAAGGAGCAGAATGCCACATTACAGTGCCAAGTGAACAGCGGTCACACTGTCCCTTTTCTGAGGACAAGCAAAAATGTAATAAATGCCTCTTAATGAATTTAACTTTTGCTTTCTTTTTCATTTCTTTTCTTTGTTGTTTTATCTTTTTTTCCCATGCTGTATTTCCTAATAGGATCATGTGGGGATAACGTCTTTACTGCCTTACCTTTTCAGCCTCTTGTTTACGGTACCTGTTAATTTCTGATATCAAATTGCTAATATCCCAATCACATTAGGAGCTATGAACAAGAGGGGAGAGGATGTGATTTCCTGGCCTGTTGGTGAGCTGCAGCAGTTTGCCAGTTGGCACCAGCAACCACAAGTACTTAATAAAATCATCAAAGGGGATTAGTCAAGCCTTTCTTAAAGGGTCTTAAGGCATGTCTGAGGCTTTCATTTACTTGTTTATGGAGCTGCTTACATGTTCTCTGACAGGGTTCCTGCTGCAAGAACATTCTTTTTGCCATTAGATTACACTTAAATGCATTTTTCTGTTTTGAAAGTCAAGAGTTACAGTCAAGCAGGAATAGATCATAAACCAGCAAGTCTGCATGGCATCTACTCCAAACAAGATTTTCTCTATAGGCACTAAGCAGCAGAAGTAATACAATAAAAAAAAAACAACCCCACATCCAAACCACCAAGCATCCATAAAAAAATGAAATATAAAACTGGCTGCATGCTTGCTCTCTCTTTTTCCTCCCCCTTATTTGTTTTCATTTTCTCATATTCTTTTAAGTCTCGTGATAGAACTGTAGCTCTCTGCCTTCAAAACAAAACAAAACAAAAACAAACAACAAAACCCGAGCCAACAGTGCCAGAAAACCCTCGAGGAGGTGACAATGGAAAATAACACATCTGTGATTAAAATAAATAAGAGAGAAATGGAGAAGAAATAATCGTTGGAGAGGTTATAGGGAAGAATTCGTGATTTCAATTAGCTTCAACGTTTCTGTTCCTTCCCGTCTTTCAAGAACCAGTTTTTGTGCAGCAGCAGATGGACAGAGACCATAGCCTGCAGCACCGTCCTGTGACAGCCCTATTCTCCCTCCCAGACACTGCTGTTAGTAAATAGATTTACACATTCTCCAATCTCCACACATCTTTCTGCCGAATAATTAAAAGCAGGATGATTAGTTTATTGAGTGGAAGGAGGAACTTTTTTATTGAGGTCCATCCACGATTTTATCAGGGCCAGCACTTTTACGGTTGTCATGAGGGTGCAGGCATCCAATTTTTCTTATCTGCCTGATTAATACAAACGCTGTTTCAGGACGCATTAATTAACAGATACAAATCTACGTTCTCATGGAAGGATCAATACAGAGAAGAAAAGAGGCATCAATGTGAATTTAGTGCTGATGATGGAGAAGGCACTCTATTGACATTTACGTGCATAGAAACTTTAAAGTTGCAGTGCAGCCCTTTTGTCCCTGTGATTTACAAATTAACAATTTTTCAGGTATAACAATGTTTCACACTCTTCTGTGGAGTTTAATTAAGCAAGAAGCAATAAAATCAAATTTGATTTAAAAAAAAAAAAGTTTAACTTGCAATTTCTTTCTACTCTATTTTTTTTTTTTTTTCCTGGAACACTCCCAACCTTCTCCTTTTATTTACTTGTCTATTTTAGCACTCGTTTTTTTTTTAACAAATACTGCTATGTTTCAATAGCATTTATCGTGTCACTGCAAAAGGAAATTACATACGTCCTGTGAGGGGGGAAAATGGGATTTTGCCTATTATTTATTGTTCTGCACTCTTGAAAAATCTGCTTTCTGCTGCAGTAAATACTAATAGCAATACTAATTGTTTTTAGATGACACACGAAAAAAAATCAACCGACTTTTTTACATTACAGGAAAACTCTTAGATAAAAACCGCACTGTTCTGCTCTCCAATAATAAATCAAACAAACATGATTATTTTCTCTCTGATTGAAGCAACTTCCCCCTGAAAGCCTGCTCAGTGAAAGCATGTTTTAACTTTTACAGGCGCCCCTTGTGGGAATATAAAGCTGGATCATACCATAATCTACCTGATTTTTTGGAATATATGACAGTATTCGGCAGTCGTTCTGCATCCCACCAGCGCCTGTTCAATAGGTGCTCAGAAATGTCACAGTTAACAGATCACAGAGGTGTGTGTGTATTTACATACAGAGATTCATTTTGAAATGTTTCGCAAATGCTGTGTGTATTCCATGACAAACTCAGCTTTGATTCCCAAGCTCCCATTATAGGGATCCCCTATAACAAATTCTATTCCATGACAAGTAGTCATTCCCTATTGTGCACTGTGACTACTTGACAAGAAGCTTCCAGCTTGTGCATGAATGCACTCCCAGCCTACTGCATCAGCCTTTCCAGCACAGCCCCGCGCTACTGCCCATGGCAGGGTCTGGAACTTTGTCAGGCCTGCTCTTCCTCCTCACCCTCAAGAGCCTTACCAGGAAGGAGTTTTAAGTGCAGACCTGCACAGTGGTTGTTTAAAACACAATATCATGCACCTCAGTGCCCTCCTCATGCAGCACATGGTGACAACTCCCACCTCCCTCCCTGCTGCCGCCATGTTGTGCCTGGCAGGCAGTGCTGGTGGGAAGGCCCTGCGCCCTGACCGCAGCTCGGCAGCGCTCGGCTGCAGCAGCACTCCAGATAAAGCAGATGACAGCCAGGAATAATGTCATCTGGAACGATTGAAAGGCTTCTCAGGAGTCAGGTACCCCCGAGGTAATAAGCTTGAAGGAAGCATGTTTTGTGCCAACCCTCCTGCCATCTCCTACCAGAAATTCTTGTGCTTGACAATGATGCCATGGGCACTTGTCAAGGGCTTTTTTTTTTTTTTTTTCCTTTTTGCCTAGCAAACTGATGCACTTTGCAGTCAACTTACAAAAAAGGCTAAGCATTTGAAAGTGTGAAGGGCAAAAAATATCTGACGGCTAGTCTTCAAAAATACACTTTCATTTCAGAAAGCATAAATGTTTATTTCCTGAGCTGAGTGTTGACAGAAATAGGCTGCAGTGCAGGCACATGAATTTAACCCCTGGTAGGCATTCTTTTCAGCACGGGTTTATGTGGCTGCATGCAAGCATTGTAAATCTACAGGGTGTCTCATAATATCAGTTAACAATAGCATTGATTTGCTGGTTACAGACTTTTTTTTTCTTTCCTTCTCCTCCTTTTCAGAGACTGTAGCATTCCCTCAGCTAAAAATAGATACTTTTCTACAAACAGCATATCACACTCAAATCGTAATTATGCCGTAATGACTTGCTGAGATCACTGAGTGTGCATAGAGAAAAGGTTGATTGAGCAACTGAACATATGCTTACGTTTCTCCTTTCACATACCAGCAAGCCCAGAGCTCCAAGGAAGCAGAAATAAAGAGATAGAAGGGCCCAGGCACGTTTGCTGGGGGAACAGCACGGTGAGGAGCTGTGCAACACGGAGCTGTCGAGTGGGGCTGGAGGAGCCACAGGGTTTTGCCGCTGCCTTGCACCGCTTGCTCTCTTTTCACATTGCTCTCAGCTCCATGCTAAGCAGGGAAATCTTTTATATTCCTGAAGACCCTTTCCTCCACTTCATTAAGATGGACTTCATGGACACAAACTCACTGGGGGCCGCAGCGAAGCAGCTGCAGATGGTCAAGTGCCACAGCAAGATGAGCAGCTCGCACGCAGCGCTGTGAGAGCTACTTATTTCTGTGGCTGGACTCAGCCCTGCCATCGTCTGCAGCCCTGAGCATTTGATGTGATGCCTGAACTGGGCTCCTTTGGCTTCATTCCTGGTGGTTTCACTTTGCAAGGAACGAACTTTGCTTCCTCACTGTTGTGTGTTAAGAAATCATAATATTTGATCAGACCAGGAATTAAAATGCTGGCAAATCTGGGAGCTACTTGAGCTTTCTGATAATCACCTCTCATTTACTTCACCAGTTGGTTTCGTCTTTGTTACTTTTAAGAGCAGAATATTCCTCTGGCTTGCCCTGGTTTGTACTTCAAGTATCTTCATTTACATTTTCTATAATTAAAGCTGTGCTTGAAAATGACATGTTCACCAGTGTGTTGCAGATTCAATATATTTCCACAGTTGAAATATCAGAGTTGGATTTTCAAATTATTTACACTTAATTTTGATAGATTAACTTCCTTCTAAATGTTTTATGGGTGCTGATGTTTCCACTGCAATTTCCTTACTTCAAAAATGATGTCAAGTCACCACTGCCAAGAGAACGAATGGATATTGGAAACTCTTTTCTTAAAGCACAGAACACTTTACAGACAGAGTGTGTGGCCTCACACTCAAATGATAAGCATTGGGTCAAATGCTTTTTTCCTGACAGCATAAGAGTGAATCTGAAGGAATCCCACTGCCTTCCAATGGCAGGATACTGCCACTCTTTAGAGTGTATTAGAGCACATAGCTCTCAATTAAGAGAACCTTTTTAATATGTACGTTCAACAGAAAACTGATTTCACTGCATTTCAGAATACTCTGTATTATAAAAATATATAACAAGTTTTGCACATATTTCAGTTGTTACAAAAACTATTAAGCAAAAGGGGGGAGCTGTGACAAATTACCCAACATATGTCACAGACAATGGATGAAGTTTGGTTCTTGGTGAAAGCTGGAACTAAAACAGAAACACCTCATTATGCCAGGGTGGACCTGCTATTTCATCTATTTCATTTAGTTTTTTTTTTATTTTTCTTTCATTTTTTTTTTATTTTTTTTTTTATACCCATTTGTTCATGAAGTCCCCATTCAAAGGGATAATAATGGCATGGGATGCCTCAGCAAACTAAGAAGTAAGCACCAGAGAGACTTTTCATGTGAAAGGTGTCAGATCACGAAACAAAAGCCCAAACTTGGAAGTCACAGACAGGTACCAAAGCACAAACTCAAACATGAAGTACAGCCAAAGGTTCCATTTACATCATTTGTTGACTACAGCTTCCAAGCTTCTTACTGGATCTGCCACAGCTCAAGTTATGGTTAGGAACTCATCTCACTCAACAACTTTCTGCACAGAGGACAAGCAAAACCACCCCACTTTCCTAGTGATGTTTTCAGGCAGTGTGTCCTTCTGGCCTTGAACAAAGTCCCTTCCCTATCAGTATAAAGGGAAATGCCCCACAGAGCGTAAGCCCAGGGCTTTTTATTGTGACACTGCTTTCGTCTCCCTGAAACAACATCAGAGAGATGGCGCAGCAATATAAGTGCATTCACACCGCACAGCTCTCTCAATCCATTAAGAACAATGGATTCTCACTAAGCAAATATTCACTTGTCAGAAGTATTTGCAACACTGGATTCATTCAGCAGGAGTAAGTGAAGTTCACAGCAATTTAAAAGCGGCTCATCAGACATTTACAAACAGTGAAGATGCTGCTTGCTTAGCACAACCTTTCTCTCCAGCTATAGGAAAAGGTGTTAATGTAATTTAAATACCAGTTAGAATTATTTTTCCTTTCACTGATAAAGCCTTACACGATAGCACTAAGCAGGAACAACTCCAGCTTGTCATTTCTACACGAGTCGAGTGCATACAGTGAGATATAACTCCCTGTACTTCCAATAGATTTGTAACAGGGATACATTTCTCTGACCAGACAAATATTTCTAGGCAGCTACTTTAAAATTTCTCATTTCTAGTTACAGCACAAGATCTGGTGAGTTTCTTCTTTAGCAATAGTAATAGTCATGAGATGCAAAATGTCACTAATTAAGACCGTCTCTGGCTTCACAGAAGCACTTTCTGTTGCTAATACTCTGCAGAGAGACACTAATGATGAAAAAGCTGGAGAGAAACCTTGCTTCAGGACAGATTTGGTGAGACCTCCACGTATGGGATACTTCCTAATGGCATTTCTGGAAACAGATGGTTTGAAAGATTGTGCGCTCTATTTCCATTAATTTTCATTTCATACCTTATTATTCCAGAATTCACCGAGAAAAAGGAAAATATAAGACAATGGATTTAAACAGATTAATATCTGACTTTTCCTTTGGGCTGGCTTTACCACTGGAACTTTCACTTCCACAATTTTAAATAGTATTACTCCAAATTCATACCAATGTTACATTAAAAAGCAAACAAGCCAAACACTTCTATTTTGATAGTCAACAGATGCTCTGAGAACAGAGGAAAATACCTGATTAATTGTAAACTGTTCTTTTTTTCTCCTGTATGTTGGACAGTGGACACATGGAAATCCTTATGCTTTACTTCTCTGTAGTGTCTTTTTAAATTCTAAGATATGGACCATTAAGAAGTTGTAAATTCAGCGTAGCAGCCTGATCTGGCCCAAAGTAGCTGGAGGTCTCCCTAAGGACAGCACTATCTACTTGCAGATTCCAGAGGGTGCTCTTTCTAACGCACTACATACATGCTTTGGTCTACTTAAAGTTAACTCTTTCAGTTCTTATAAGGAAATTTGCTTTTCAAGATGTCTGGTATATTCCAAGGAACCACTCATGCATTTGCATAGGATAAAACAGACCAAGATTAATCTTATGACCCTGATGGGCTTTTCTCAGTGAGTCTACACAAAATGACCAACCATATTCTCAACATAAACACCGATTTCACAAATATTTCTTCAATCTTTTGTATTTGAGTACAGAGTTGTGGGGGAACAATTACACAAGTATATTCTTCTATTAGTAGAGAGGCTGTGAAAAGCAAGAAGCATCCTCTGTGTCTTATGTTTTAAGCAGGTCCTTCAATGAATTCAGCTAGCAGAAGTTAAGCAGTATAATTAAATGTAGTCAAATAATTACAAAGAAAAGAAACTTTTTTTCCCTTGATTTTTTTACTGAGCCTAATAAATAAAACGAAAATAAAGATTTGAGAGAGGAACCTAACTAAATTAGTAACAATTCACATTAGTTCAGGTGCTGCTCACTTCAGCCTCTGAACAACTGGAAATACTGAGAAATTTGGTATTCAGGCTTCTTCAGCCTGCTGAATGCTTGGCTTCAAACCCAAGTTTGTTTGATCATCCTATATCTTTTCTTTCCCATGGAAAGGGCAGTCTTCTTGACGTTTGCTGGCTGAGAGGGCGGCAATCCCTGCTGTCTCCCTCAGGCAGAGCCAGGCTCCCAGTAATTCCTGAATTACCTTAATAACACAAACCTCACACCGAATGTGCCAGCACAGAGACACCCCTGCCTGCCATCCAACCAACATCTCCTTGTTAACCCTCCGTGTGCTCATCTGCATAAAATCCCTGGAGCCAAAGCAAAAACCTCAGGAAGGAAGATTTCTGGCAGATGCATCTTTTTGCTCTCAAGCAAGAAATGACACCTCAGAACACCTTCCTTTTCCAAATTTTACGAACTTTCCTATTGGTTTGCCAATTTCCTTGATATGCTGCAGACGTCAAAAAATCCCACTGATGTTGCTGTTCTCCCTCCTTTTGGGTACCAGAGTCACAGATAAACATGTACTCATTCTCCCACGTGAATGTGAAAACGTTTAGTTTGCCTAGCTGAACACATGTATCATTAAGATCATCTCTAGACGATGTACCTTAAGCCTATAACAGCTCACACACACACACACACACACACATACAAAAAAGAAAGAAAAAAATGGGAGAAGGAGAAAAAGAAAAAAAAAAAAGGAAGCTGCCTGATTCTAATACACCTAATTAGCCATCGGCAGACACTTAATTGCATACATTAGGATGATTCCATAGTGGAGATTAATTCTAAATATACCCAAGCAGCTGGTTAAGATGCCATGGATTACAGTGTGGACTGTACTTTTCCACTTAATTAGATATCAAAATTAAGCAGCAACAAGCATTTTGACATAACGGGGATCAAGCCGCTGCTTGGCATCCCAGAGCTGCACTAAAGTGACCGCTAAACAGAGCCGCACAGATGGAGAGATATTAAATGCCGCACTGGAAAGTAATTTCAAATAATAAAATATCAATATTTACATTTTAATTACCCCTACTGAGAGCCGCTCTGTCATTTTCACTATTGCCGACGCAGCAAGGGGTAGTGGAATGACATTGCGGCTCTGACTGCAATGACTATTTTGTTTCCATTAAAGAATGACAAGTGTTTTAGAGGCAGTGACACCCAGTGTGTGAACAAGAATGACAGCAGATCAGAAAATTCCTATTAAGGGAATAAATGACTCAACAAGAGAATTTACTTCGAGCAGCCAGCTCCTCCTTGAAACACATAATCCTTTCTAAATTTCCTGCCGAAAGTTCATTATTAGAGGTGCCCAGGGGAAACCTTAGCTTCTCATAAAATATTTAGACTGATAGGACCTTACATGATAACCGGTCAATTTAAAACACACTAAAACTCAACACTTGTTCTGTCTAAGAGTTAGACAAAGAGTTTGCATGAACCAGAAGAGTTTGGGGGGGATGCTGACCGGACACCTCACATTTGGATCACAGCTTGCCAGCTGCCTTTGGAAGGATAACCAGGAGCTGGTCACAGGAGGAGCACGGGTCTGTGCCCGCCTGCTTCCTGCTGCCATCACTTACATGCAAACACTTCTAGCACTATGTATGGCAGAAACCTTTTGTGGTAACTTAAGAAACTAATTATTTCTGATCAGGTCCAAGATCAGTATAGAGGAAAATATTATCTTACACCTGACCTGGTGCATTTACAAAGGAGAAAAGGATGGAAGAAGTTTATAAAAACAGTTACCAAAACCAAAAATGTCTGTTCTGGAGATTTTTGTCAAACTCCAGAAATCTTCAGAGAATATCCACGGCCTCAGACACAGAGAAGTGCATTGCAAGGAAATCCTTGGTCACTACGCTCTGATACGCTGCTGTTAATGTGACAAAGGACTGGAACAGAGCATGGGGGAAAAAAAAGGCAAGAAAATTTTTAGAGAACAAAACAGGAACAGCTTTACAGCAGTGAGTGCTGTGGGAGGTTTAGAGTCGGGTTTGGCATTAAGAATTAGCTGTGAAGTATAAAAACATTACTGTGACATCAGCAGCCGAACTAGTTGATCTTCTTTTTAGTATCTTTTTTCTTCACTTTTTTTTTTTTTTTTTTCCCCTATAAAAAAACCAAGTACCCAGGAAGTACTTCTTAAGCATCCCTAATGCTTTTAGGACAAGACACTTCCCCATTTCTCAGCTACTAGCACCTTTTAATTTCTGAAAGAGCCACGGTTGAAAATCTTAATTAATTGTTCCATACTGCTTCAGGATCATTATGCAATGTAATAAAGGCCGTGTAATTATGAAATTTTACAGCCATTACCAAGGCTGATGGCTCGTATTTCATCCTCAGCTGGACCCAATGGCTTTTAGCCACTCAGCTCCCCTTTGATGAACTACAGACAGATCTATCAGGCCCAAACAATATCCAGGCAAGGCGGCTATAATAGCTACCTACAGATGAAGCCATAGATAAAGATAAACTATAAATCTACACACAAATGCAGGCACACTGCCTCAGGATGACAGAGGGGAGAGGATGAGGCACTTGGGAAAGCTGGCGGCTCGCAGAAAGGAAATCCTTCCTCTTTTTCTCTTGCACTTTTCCACCCTTATTCAGTTTGAAATCCGTTTGGCTTCCTGAAGATGTAAAACCCTTTCACATTTCTCCAGGAAAATAAATAAATAAATGAATAAATAATTACATATGTTTAAGGATCATGCATTTTTTTTTTTAATGGAAGGCAATTTGTCACCTTATTCATCTGTTAGATTTGATGAAGGGGATTTATACAGACAAATCAGCTCACTGTCCAGATATAACACAAATTTGAAAATCATATTCTTAAAGGCAAATCCAGGGCTTTTGCTTATGATACTGAAAAAGCAAAGCATTCTTAGTTTCTGAATGTATTATCCTGAGTGGATGCACAGAGGCGAAGTCAGATGACAGGCTTTCACTGGAGGCAGAATGGGATATACAACTCCATGCAATGTTGTCCTATATTATTTTATGTTCAGCTTGAAGATGAAAATACTTTTAAAAATTCAGTGTAAGTTAAAGGAATGAGAAAATTCAATATGATCTTGGTACCTGCACCACCAGAAGGTACTTTAGAGGGGTGACCTCCAACAATAACGTAAGTCAGAATAATATAAGTCAGAAGGCCTTCCAAATACGTATTGTTTCTTGCTCCAGACTGAGACAAAGCTGACTAAATGATCTCTGGCAAACAGAGATGGAGAGCTGCAGCATCTTCGCCAACTTCTGAAAAAGTTCAGGAAAGAGTATGAAAACATTTGCTCTACAGCTGCATCTAGTAGTAGTCTTTCCAGCAGCATAAGATTAGTTGTGAGGCTGATTTCATGCTTGTAGCTGAAGTGCATCAGAACACAAGGAAACTTAAAAGGAAAAAAAAGAAAAGAAAAAGGACAATGGCTTTTTCTTCCTTATTCAGTATAATCTCTAAATTGAAGAACTTACAAAAAAGCTTTCATGAAGCTTCTGCTCACTGTACAGTTTATGTCTCTTCCTGAGGCTGATGACCGCTGAAAGCAGTAGAGTATAAATGCTCAGTCTAAGTATTCAGTTGCTTCATTCCTTAAAACTTAAGTCTCGGAATCTAGGCTGCCTTCCTCAGAGGTGTTTGGAACCTGCTGCTACAATTAGAGTTTACAAGAGAAAAGCTTAGAGAGATGTGCCCCAGGCAAAGAATCTCCAAATCACAGCAACTGAGCTCTCGCTCTGGAGCTGCTGCTGTAGAAAAGACATAACTAACAAATAGAGAAGAGCCACAGTACAGGAAATTTGCATTATATACATAACAGCAGCAAGGCAGATGAGTGTGTTTGCACAGGCCTGTGGATTCATGCATTTGTACTAAGTAAACTCTGCATGTTGTAAAAGCAACTGCAGACAGGTAAGGGAATGTGTAATTCAGGACTTTTTTTAAGCATAAATGCTGGGGATACTTATGTATGGTCTTCCAAGGACCATTATCTGCTGTTAATGTTCTTTAATAAATCACATGTATCGGGGATATTCACTGAACACTGAGTGAATTCATCTATTCCTTGCAGGGCACACACAAAACCAGAAATTTTAGCACATTCCGTACATTAGTCCATCTGAAATACCAACACATACACATATCACTAGACTCTGATTCCTGAACCGCATTTTAACCTGCCTTCTTCAGAGAAGGTCTTAGCTGAAGCATGGACAAACATGGTAAATCTTCTACCTCCTCCACATCCCATCCAGTTGACTTTTATTTAACCAAATTAGCATCGTGGATGAGCTCTGTAGCATTCCCTCTTTTTATCCTCCCATCCAATCACTCACACCAGCAGGATGAAAAGCAAATACAAACGCACCCAGCAGGAACACTTTTCAGAGCAAAAACTTCAAGGAAGAAGTAAATACAAAGGTGTCATGTTAATTTGTTTTGGAAGCACTTATACCAATTGGACCGCTATATCTAAAATAATGCAACTAGTATGAGGAATCACATATATGCCATCCTACATTTCTCTTTTTTTCCACAGAAGAACTGTGTGATTTCTAATTCACATTTGTAAATGCTCAGTCTATTAGAGGACGCACATCAATATTGCTTGGTGTAGGACTACAGATGCATCTTAGTAAAGTATAGCAAAGAATTATGCTATGGTCAAAGTTAGGCTGTTCATTTGTGGTTTAGTGCTAATTGCCTTGAAACAGAATGGGCTTGGATGTACTGGGACAAAGTATGGATTATTACAGATGAAAAGGGAATTGGCATTACATATATATGTAATAAACAGTTGCATGCAGTTTACACATCAGCATAAAGTGTTTTAAGGAATCTCTTTGAAAGAACATGCAGAAGAGGGCTTTTGTTCAGTCTTTAGAAAACGTAACTGCAGCAAGACCATACTATGACATACAGAAATTCATTAGCATAAGTACAGACCAAAAAGGGAAGGGAAATGGGGTATAATTGCATGTTTTCTCTTTCAAGATTCACCAAATGTGGCACAAATCTGTAGCTGCTATAATGCATGTCATGTTTTACACTGATTTTCTACACTTGGTATTCCCTAGCTGAATTGTTTCTAAAGTCTATGGTGATTTTATTCTACAGCAAATCAGCAGTTTTTCAAGAGGTCTCTGTGCAACCCAGGAGTATGACATTTACTAATGTGTTGAGATTCAGGGATTCTCCTTTGTAGAAGCCAACACTAATAAGAAAGATATGGTTCAGCATCCTGGGTATTCTTCCCAGTTTTATTAATTAGATGGAAAGCCTGTCCCCCTGGAATACTGCAAGGTATTTATTAACACTTCAGCCCACAAACTAGAGTAAATTTACAGTAGTGGAAGCAATTGTTACATACACTAACTCTTGTTATCAATTTGGTAGGGATAAGCAAAAAAGAAAAGCCCAAAAAACAACAACAAAACCTTAACAAAAACAACCCTGAGGTTTAGATTATGATCTTTCTTGTGATATTTTAATTGTGCCTCTTAATCTGCTAAATTAAAAACTATAGTACCATCTTACTCAGATCAGTGACAAGAGAGATCATATCAATTTGCAACAAAATGTACAAATGTTCCCATCCCTTTTCATTATGCAGAGAATTTAACAGTCACATTCGATATGGTCTCGAAGTGTACACACTATACTCGAAGATGTACACACCATGTCTTATACAGTTGTGCCATCTTAACACTCACCACCTTTACATTTTATTCCAAATCTCCCATATGTTCGCGGACAGATACTTAATGCCACTACCTCCTCTCTCCTCCTTCATGTTCATTATCTGCAGCTCCTTCCACTACTATGTCCCAACAAAACAGCAACTGGTTATGAACAGGCTGAGTCAACAACATCTCAGACACTCACATGCCTTCCTTCTGCCAGACCCTGTTCATCACTTGGGAACCAGGAGGTCAGCTTGAACTCTAACCAGTGATGCCCCATCCTAGCTTAAGTATAGGACTTTTTCCCTGTGCAGTCTGTGCTCTAGAAAGTTTTACTTTCATTGTGACATAAGAGCTGGGCTTCATTTTTTGTTCCTCATTTGATGTTTGATGTTGTGGCTGTGTGCAACCACAGAATGTTGAAATTAGCATCCGGTGTTTGGATAGAGTTGACAAAAGTTTTAAACATAACAGGGAAAGGACGATTGTGCTGTGTGAGGATGTGCCATTAGAAAGGCCTGAAAGATAACCTTAATACTGATGAATCATTTTTTGTTTACCTTTCTTCTTTCCATTTTTGACATGAGCCTACTTCATGGTGACCAGCCACTCACCACAGCTTTCCTCATGCATTTTGTCAACTTTACTGGTGGTGTGAGAAGGAAGTCTGAATTTCCTCATGTCTTCTGTCCAAACAGCACATTTACTATGCTCTCGCTATGTCTCCTCTAAAGGCCAAATCTTGGCTTCTAAGATGTTTGTGCAGGGATAGCCACAAGAGACTGCTCCAAAAGCTCTCGTGTAGTAACTCACTGTTGCTGTGATTGCCTTTGTAATAGAGCTCCAGTAGAAACACATTCCTACTATGAATTTACATTTTCATTCCCTCAGTATCAAAGTAACAATTAGACTGCTAAAGTCACTGTATCCTCCCTGCCTTATTATTTACTTATTTCTTTTCTCTGCACAGGCTATGGGTGTACATACTGATTTCACAGGGCTGCTGAGATATTTCATTCAGGTCATGTCTGGAAAAACACCAAACTGGTATCATCAGGAAAAAAAAGAAATCCACTAAATATACTGAACTCTTGGGGAGTATACAAAATGGGGAAGGAAGGATAAAATGGCTAAAATGTTTAAAAAAACAAGGTGAATACGCTCTAGCCCACTGTACGTAAAATAAATATGCCAACAATGTGCTGCGCACTCATCTTTCAATCCAAGCACACTGCGAATCATGTTTCATGTTTTAAACCTATAGCTCTCAGAGGACTCCCAAAACTGGAGGTGCAAATTACAGTTTCCCCACGAGGAAGTTAAATGGCTTGCTCAAGGTGACAAAGCGGCGTGGTGGCAGAGCCAGGAAAGAGAAGGCAATAGGTATTCAATGAGTATGGCAGTTGTCCCTATCTGCTTGAGACTGTAGCCCTAAAAGCAGACCTTTTTCTATGTACTTGTCTCAAAGCCCATAGGATGAATGCATTTTGTGCTGTGTTAAGATGAACATAAAGTAAAACTACAATTAGAACCATGCAGTGCTGACATTATAACACTGAGTAAGAGGGTCAAGTGCACTTGTGTTATAGAACTATAAACAGACATTGATATTATACGGTATGTATGAAAATGCACAAAATACATTTAATTAACTCCGGGTTGTGACACAGACTGACAATTCAAAACAGACATTTCAAAGCTATGCCTGACACCTCTGGCGTCATTTTGATCTCTCAGGAAGATACACATTTAAGCCAGATTTCTATACATTCATGTGCAATTTATTGTATACTTGAAAAATGCATATTATTTACCCAATGGCCTAGAATGTCTATTCGAGAAATACATATTTATTTTTAAAAGCAATCCACATATTATTTACTCAGTGGATGAGAATGACTTCCAGAAACCGTTCTGGTCCATCAAATAAATACATATTTATAAATGGTTTTTAAAATGCATATTATTTACCCAATGGACTGTAATGGCTCTGCTCATGCCATTACATGTAAATACGTAATTAGCCACACAATAAAAACTCCACACAAAATTTCTCTGAAAAGCATTGTATTTCCCTATTGTTATTACTTTGACTTTAGCATCAAAGGTGATTACCCTATGCTAATGACTTTACCATATTCTAAATCCAGCTAGCTCTGTAATTACACAGAGCACAAAGTCGACTTTCCTTCCTTTAAAACCAACATTCACCTACTCCCACACTGTGTGTGGTGCACCTGGTTGGCCCCCTCCTGCCAGCATGCTGCCCGTGAGCACTGCTGGCTGTGAGGATGGCAGCCCCCTTTTGCTCCTCCCTGCCATGAGCCAAGGCACCTGCAGCATGGCTGGTCTGGCCTGGGCACGACTGCCAGCCCCATCCTGCGCCAAACATGCTATTCTATGGACAAAATCCATTCTACCACACACACCAGTACGAGCACATCTTTGAAAAGATGTAGCTTAACAGAAGAAGCCATGCCAGGTATTTGAGAATTTGCTAATTAATAACAACTCCATAGGTGGAAAACTGTTCGGTTTGCCTAGGAGTACATGCACACCTTCAAAGGGGACTGAATAGTACCATTTTTAGCAGAGCAAGTGTAACTGTCATACATTAGGATGTAAATTATTCTCTGAGCAGAATACCAGGTGATTAATTCTGATAGCACAGTGATCAATTGGTACAGATGCTGCACCTGAGCAATGTTTGTTTTTGTACACATTAGGAACAGAAGTGCATCACTAACACAGGTGTCACTTGCATAGCTGTGCTACATTTCTGATTTCTGAAAACACTGACACTGCTGGTTAGGTTGCATGTAGTTCTGCCAATTTTTTCAATTAGACCCATTATTGATTTGATGAAAAAGCAAATTAAACATACCATGGTACTATGTAAATTGGTTAGACAGAACATAAGGTTCTGGTACTGAGCTCCTTAGGCACATGGCCTCTGAGTGCAGCTTTTACCCACTAGAGCCTCTGGAGATTACTGAAACGGGAGACTTTCACAAGCAGCAGCATCAGTCCAGCAACTGGGACACAAAGCATCCAGGAGTGTGTTTACACAAACAGACCGCAGAAGAAGTGCAAGGAAGGCCAAACTTTGTTAGCACCACAGAGCAACAGTCACTTAGTTGCTTCACTTCGTATACGGAATAAACATCTTGTTCTCATGAAAATCCTATTGATTACGTGAGTCTGAAGACAAAAACTGGCCCACAGTGAATAACATTCTTTGTTTCACAACAGCAAGAATAGTTTGTCAACTGACAGGGCACTTCAAGTTGTCTACATCTCCAGCATGTGGAACTGACGCTGCAAGCAACTCACAGGACTTCTGTGCAGTATTCCATAATCAAAGAACAAGAGTTTTTGATGCCAAGAAATGACAGCATGCAGCCATCATACAAAAGTCTACACATCCATGTCCACAAAATCCTTCTCCACACCCCCTGCATCCTAAACAGAACTGCCAGCCAAAGTGCTCAATGCAACACAGGTGTGCTCACATGCAAGCTTCTTCCTGAATTTCCATTTAGTTCCTCTACCTAATCACACTGAATTTCTACTGTGCAATTTATTTTATTACAGAGAAGCTACAGAATCCCTCCAAGAGTTACTCCAAGGCACATGAGGTTTAGCTTCTGGAGGAGCATCAGCTGAAACAAACCTGGCATGGTACTGCAACACCAGGTCTACTCAGGGCATGAAAAACCTCCATGGAGTTTCTTAAGGTCAACTGTAGTAAGCCCACTGTCTGGCTTCGCTGCACTGGAAACCTACATAAGTCAGTGCAAGCCTACAAAATCCTCTTACTTCTGCACAGACGATTGTGTCAGTGCAGGCAGTGTGCACTCTCCCTCATGTCACCCATTCCTCCACAAAGGCCAGCAACACAATTCCCAAGGCAAAACTCCTGTTGAAGCCAGAGCTCTGCCTGTGGGATGGCACTGCCAGGTTCACTGCTCTATACCATGAAAACAGCTGGGGGAAAGCCATTATCTGTTTAAGACAAGATCTGGGTATCTTGTGTTACTAGTTCTGCCAGTATGTAAGCTTATATTTTCTTCCCTATTGAAAAGCATGTAGATTGTGTACACAAATAGAGTCGTTAATGGAAAACAAGACATTGCGAATCAGACAAAAGACGTATCAATTAATGAACACAAGGCAATCAATTTTCCCAAATCCCAGATCAATTAAAAAAAAAAAAAAAAAAGGAATAAAGAAAAACAATTTGATTTTCCACTCCTTTGAAAAGACGAAGACTGAAGGTGAAGAGAGGGAAGCTGGTCTCTCAGTCCTTCCTGATGTCTGCCTGCACTATGCTCTGAAAATACTAAATACGAGGCGACTCACAAATTATGTGAAAAATGTAAGAGGAGAAAATGAAATTTCAGATTAAACTTTCTAAAAATAAGAGAAGAAAATAGAAAGAGGAAGGCAGAATGTAGAAACTTTTGGATTTCAGTTCTACACGTGCACAAGGTGCCTATAGTGGGTGCGCAGGTGGAATGTTTCTGTGCTTTTTTTGCGCACCGATGGGAGTGATGTCCTACAGCACTGCAAATCGTTTATCGAAGTTTAGTGGTGGTAGTGGGAATGTTGTTAAGGGAAGTAGAAAAAGCAATGTCCATTTGAAGCTTGTCTGTGAACTTTGCATGAACCGCCAGGAATAATGTAGTGTGATGACAAGCCAGTTATACCTTCCACTAAATTTGCTGTCTGGAATGAACTGAAATAGTGTTTGGTTTGTGTAATTACGTCCATCTATCTTTATATTCCAGCGGCATATCGCAAATTGAAAATACTAAAAATTGACTGTTGGTTCTGATATTTAATGATTGCCAAAGACAAGACGATGATTTATTGGTTACTTACCGATGTGACACATTTGCATCTTATTAGACGGAGATTACTATTCCTTAAAATGCGGACGAGGCCTGATCATGTCTGATGGATTGATTTGATTTGCAAATGTAATCAAACTAATAAGAGGGAAAAAATGAGCAATAATGCCTTGTTTTTCAACTGGCAATCACTCCCCTGCCAACAACGCTGATATCCCTGACTAAGCAGCCTTCACACAGTCTTCCTGTCTCCTCAAATAAACAAAGGGATGCAAAGAGCTTGATAAGAGGATAACGAGCCAAGTATGGATGTAACATGGAGCCTGTACCTCAGCACTGTACAAATGTATCAACGGAAGTGCCAGGACAGGGTTTATTGTGCCTTCCGTCCTTAAAAAGCAGCAAGCAATGAAGACAAAGAGTAAAACTCAATGATAACAGAACCTTTACTGAGTCAGGGAAAAAAACTTCAAAGGAAAGAAAAGAGGTTATAATTTTGGGAACCTCAGAAGAACACTCCTTACCAGAACAAACGTTATAGGATTAATTCCTTTAAACTCCTCAACCTGATGGGTAGATAAATGCAAGTGTATTTTAACCAATATGATCCAAATGGAACCACTGCCTACAGCCACGGTATCAGAGAACCTATTTCCAGAGGCATACTGAACACTGTATTCAAATCTTCCCAAATACTAAGCACAGGCTTTCTGCAGATTTTTATCTGCACCACATTGATAACGTAACAGTTAAATAATATATTTAGTTATAAACATTCTATCATTCTGGACACCTGCTGGTGTTTCCGTGAGGGCTGAAATATGGTTCTAGACAAGAGCAGATTCCTACTCTGCTTACGGTAAATGACCCTAATTCTCCACAATAGGATTCCCTTGTTAATAATAATAATAACAATGACAAAAACACTATACAAGGAATTGCACCAAGTCTCACTCCCCCAGTTAAACAAAAGTGGTAACTCAAGCAGGTCTACATAGGTTTCAGATTGTGACCCGCATTTTTAGGGATTGATTCAAAGCCCAGTGAAATCAAGGCAAGTCTTTCTGTTGACCTAAATGGGCTTTCATATAAAGCTTTATGAAAGAGGGAGGATTGGCTGTGAACGTTGACAGCTGAGGAACTGATCCTACAAATATTTGGGAACACAGAGAACTCCGCACGAAGGAAGTGTCTGTGTAAATAATGTGATTGTACTACTTAAATATTTTCCAGACTGATTGCTAATTTGCTTCACTAAGGGATATTCGATAACGTAAAAAAAGACTTGCTTTAGGGAATAGCTATTATGAAGTGTCAGGTTAAAAACAAAGTTGAATATATAGCTCCAATTACCATGCTCAAAGACCTCAAAATATTTTCATAATTTAAAGTTTTACAGCTCATGTAATTTATACTTATTTTAACAGTGGGAAAGCATCCCGGTCAAATTCCAATTAAATAATTACATTTTGCCTACCTAAAATTCTCACTGCATTTTTAATTGGCTAGGACACACTTCACTGCTCCTCCTAAATTGTTTAGTGTTACCGTTCAGTGTATAAATAGCCACCGCTTTCCACCATGGAGAGAGTACACTTGTCTGTGTAGCTAGCTATCAATGGCAAATTCCAGTCCACCTGAGTGGCTGTAGTCCTGAACCCCATGGTACGCAGGGCAGCATGTGTCTCTCCTGTCAACCTCCTTAAGTGTTGCTCTCTGAAAAATTTCATGTTTGTCACTGATGCTGGCTGATTAGGGTATGAGTATGCAATCATTCACAGTCAACACCTTCTTCCTTTGACTTTCCCTCCTGAGATGCCCATCTAAGCCTCTGTGCGACACTGCCCTCTGTAGGTTTGCAAATGCTTATATTATCTTAAACTGTGTGCACAGCTATCCCTGAACTCTACCTGGATTTTCCAAACCATCCTGCACTTGAGATCTTTTGACTGCAGAGACCATGGTGTGGTTCTGGATTCATACCTAAGGATCACACTACAAGAGTTGCTCATCATTTTTTTAAGTGCTAGGCAAAATCCTGAGATCACTGCACACTCTGAATTCATACTGATGTATATTAAGGAAACTGCTCAGCAGAAGTCATGAACAGCATACGCAGAACGTTCAAGGACACAAAATGCAAAGAAACCCCTGAAAATGAGACTTCTACCTACACTGAGGACCACCTGGAGCTCACAACGAATAGCACATGTTAAATCAATAGCTAAAGATTCTCTAAGCAATGGACTGCCAAAACTACACAAAGGTTAACTTTCTCTCTGGAAAACTTCAATGTAGTCAAAAGTGAAAAACTTCATACAAACTAAAATGGCTTTCTACAAGAGACCGTTATGGAGAAGGAATCGAAATTATTCTCACTGCAAGTGCAATTAATACCGGACTCAAGAACCATAGTAACTTCCATGTACTATCACACATAGCTCGAATTGTAGGATATGTAGACCCCACTCATTAAGGAATGTGTGATGCTAAAACACAGCTACAAGAAAATCTCTGGCTAGAAATATACCCTGCAGGCTGCTAATGTCACAACATGTTTATGCCACTACGTGCAGCTTCATCTGTGAACAAACATATGAGCAGCAGACTTTATATGCTAAACTATCCCCCCAATCACTCTACCAGCCAAGACGCATGGAGACTGCAGATTTGCCCCTGCCCCTCTTCCATCCTTATCGCAACTCCCCACACCTGTGATCTCATGCATAACATTGTATGGACTCTACTTTTCAAGTGTCATTTCCATTGAACTTGGAGCTTTTCGCATCTGCAGTTGGATCTCATTTCAATATTTGATTTCGCCTCAACTGTTAATGCAGCTGATTGAAACTGATGGTGCACAACACGGCAGATGAAAACATTTTGGGGAGAAAGTTCAGCTATACTATGGAATTTCCACTCGTCTATAATATGTGTCTCAGGAGTTTGGGCTGGAAAATCCCTCGGGCAGATCTGTCAGACAATTTTCTCTTTACAAAACAGGTTTTCAAACAAAAGGAGTGTTCTCTATTTTTTCCCTCCCATGGAAAATTACCTAAATACTCCTGCCTGCCAGAATCTCTATGAAGTATTTGACTCTGAAACAATGAATTTAAGTAATAAGGTAAACTGACTTAAAAGTTACAGCAAACAAACGTTCCACCTAGGTAATTAAACACATTGACACTCAGTATTTGCAATCTTTGGAGTCTCTCCTGTTTCCCGGGATTCTCTCATTGTACATGTATGTAAACGTGCACATAAACTGAGCACTGCTCAATAAAAAAGCTTACCAACAGAGAAGAAAGGAGTTCATAAAGCTCTCGTATGATCCAGCTGATGTAGAAGGCGATTACCGCAGACTCATTTCTAAAAATTGCTGATTCTGTTGATCAGACTGGATCGAGCGTTGCCATTACAGCCCAGATGCTCCCCCTGCTATCTCTATCCTATATATAACCAGGCCCAGGTCACCATGTGCCCTGCCAGAAACGTGCTGACTGGCTAAGGGGGCCTTGCAATTCAGGTAATTAATCCTATTCTAATGTAGGTTAAGCAGGTGTGAAGCCTAACTCATCCAGAGAGAAAGTAGAGGAGGCATCCTCAGAATTACAGCGTTTAGCCAGTCTCAGCTGACTTTAGGAAACTAGACCATCCTGTGCTGCTGACCCAGTCATACAGGCGGAGACCTGTCTGCTCTAAATCCGGGCTGGGCACTGCTTCTCTTTCTCCTCCCTCCTCCCACGCTGGATTTACAGTATCAACACAGCACTGAAAAGCTGCCCTTGTCTTCCCCACCCAGAGAAGAACAAATAACACTTTTGCTGGAGGCTGTTAGGTGTTTAAGTCGTGTGTTTGGTTTAAAATTCCTCTGGTTTAATATGCTTGCCATAAGAGGGCTATGTCGCTCTTTTTTTCCTTCTGCATTCCCTGCAAGATCCTCTCAGAGGCCAATTTATATGACATGTAACATTCATGATCTCTTTTCTAACAAAGCCTTCATGAATCACATTGCAATTTTGAATCTCAAAAAAAAAAACCAAAACAAAAGTCTTTGTTTGGATGCTTTGTAAACTCTGCAGCTGGTTGAAAAAAGCTGTTTTGTTTTTGAGAGGAGACCTGTAAGCACAGTAGTGATGCTGAGCATAAATGACAAGCTCAACTCTACAGAATTTCTCTCTCCTGCCATTTCTCACCTAAAGAATAATTCCATGGTTTGTCCCAAGTTTCATGGTGTGCTTCTGAGCAAGGCACCTTCCTGCCTTGCAGCCATGCGCTCCCACTTGTAAGAAGCTGGCGAGCCTCAGGTATCAACTGTATAGCATGGGGAAGCTTGGGAAAAGAAGCCCTCCCCAAAGACAAATGTAGAGGTTTGAAATGTTTCTTACTATATGCTCTTAACTTGCAGTTGTTTAATACAGTTGGCAGTTGGACTAAGTTATGGTGAGAAATGAAAGGATTCTAAGGAAATAACAGGCCTGAAAATCTAATGGTCTCAGCTACCTCCTGTGTGGCACTCTGGAGGCTGTCCCCACTTGCAAAAAGCCATGAGTGCTGAAGTCTCAGATTGAGACTACTTACAAAATAACTTAAATTGAAAAAAATATATATATAAAATAACAAAAATAAAATCAGAAGGTACATTTAGACTTCCTCCCTCTGGTAATAAGATTAATTCCTTGTTGGCTCAGAATAAGGGAAACTGTTACTGAGTCATCTGCAGTTTACACAGACCTAATCTAGTAAACCTGTTTGTCACACAAGCAGAGGGTACAAAGGTGAGCACTGTTGTCCTCTAAGTGGAAATATTTGCTTTGAGGCTGGTTCTGCACATTGCCAGGCCAGGGCCCGGTCCACCGGGCTGACTGCTGATGCAGGTGCAGCCCTTTGGGGCCAGATCCCTAAATAACAGGTACAAGCAGGGTGCATTTGACTCATGCACTGGTGACGGCTGATCCTACTGCAGGTTCCTGGTCTTTCTCTGCAAATTATCTGCGCAAAGCACTTACGGATTTTGTTCCACATATTCTTCTAATACCTGACAGCTGAATAAGATCCAACTGTTTCCTACATTTTTATTTTGCATCTTGTTACCTCTCCCTTCCATAATGCCCCCATCACCACCACAATCAGACGTGTTAATATACTAGATTTGAAAGCCTTTGTTATCTTCCTTTCTTTTCTTAGGTTCAGTACCAACTCTGTACACCTTTAGACATGCGACAATGTATTTTGGCCTTCTAGCACTTCAACTGTACAATGTCTGCAAGCTGTGTAACTCAAGCTACAAGTCATCTGGGATAACACAAAGCTCTTGATTGTGCAAGAAGAGTAATAGGGAGTGACTGCTGTATCTTTTTATACCCTTGCATTTAAGAATCAAGTAATAGCCATTTTTGTTTACAGAAAGAAAATGAAAAGCACTGGAATTCATTACTGTTGATTTGCTCTCTTTTTATTAATCATTTCTTATTTTTAAAGGGCCACAGGAGTGAACAACATAATGCAGTGGTAGGAAGATATTTACCAATTTAGCACCTCATTATAAAACTACTCAGAAACCTCTTTGTCTCTCGTTTAACATAATAATTATTAGTGGCAACAAAAGTGGATCCCACACTTGCACCGTGATTAGCAAGTGATGAATTTGGGTTGAATATATTGTATTTTGCTAAGTAAACCTTATTATATCCCAAAACCTCAGCCTAAAAAACATCTAATTTTAAGAAAATCATTTATACTCCTCTTCAGATGCGTGTTTTCAAATTAACCAGTGATATTCTATAGAAAACTGCCTCTTTTATGCTTGAACTCTCCAGCTGCCACACAATTTATATCTCTTTCCTCCCCTCTTTGTTTTTCAGCCATTTTCCCTGAATGTCAAAGTCAATTTAGTGCATTTCACTTTGCTGAATAAATCAGAGGCGAAATCCTTGCTAAAAGTGAAAATTTGATTTGCTAAAAGGAGCTTAGGGCAACTATTAATCAATATATCCAGAGTGTCAAAGCTAAGGCCATGATAGACATGCATTCATTTGGAGATTGGTTGAGGCAGATAAAGGGGGACACTGGGAGGGGAAAAAAAAGTGCAACGGCAGACAGTGCAGTATGTGTGTTGGGGGCACGGGTGGAGGGAGAGAACTGCTTTAAACAGGGGAGAAAAACAGAGAAAAGAAAGTCTCTATGAAGGAAGGCAGCGGTACCTACCTATCTATATATTAATAAAAGGTGAACTCCATAACGACATAGTCGCTGCTTAATGTTGATTCTGAAAGAAGCTTATTTTAATGTAGCATCCTTTTCTTAATAAAAGTAACAACCTATGTGTTGAGCCAAGTTGTTTTGTTACTTGTTAATTCTAGTTTATTTCAGTGGTGACTATTCTTAAACAATATTTTTCAATGAACAGATCGGGATTCTGAAGCCAAAACCAGCAGCAAGAGTTCCAGATGCTTTTTCTAACAGTACCATCTCATACTTACTGCACACCTTTATTTTATATTCACATTCGATTTGCAGGTGATGAGATTTTTTATATGTCTGAGAATATATTCTTCTCCCTCCTAGTTAATTTAACGGTAGTAAAATGTGCCAGAAGTGACTCCAAAAAATGAAAGCAGTCTTTTTACCCCAGGACATCTATGTCTAGTAGTACAAGGAACTTCCTCACCTCCGTACTGCTGTCTGTCTCAATCTGGGCCTGGAAGCAGTCTGTTCTGATAAGCAGACACGCTAAGAGTGCACACATCTCTAGCTGCACACAGAGCCTACTCCTTTTTTCACTCAATCAGCAATATTTTCTCAGTGACTTCAGTACCAGATCCACTCGTGTTTCAGTCAGATACATTATTTTAAAATAAACAAAAGGACTTTTCTTTAACTACCTTTTACTTTACTACAGACTCTTGTTTTATTTTGAAAATGTTAAGAGACTGTGGACACGTTTGCTCATATATTTTCCTGGAAATCCAACTGCCTTGCAAAATCATTTGTACATTCTGTGGGATGCATCAGAATACAAGAGAAAAAAAAAGGTAAAATACCACCTTTCCTAGTACTTCAAGTGAAGTTAAAAATACCGATGTAAACAGCGGGACAGCAGAACTGCTAGCATTGTAGGCACACTGCTGGTCTCTATTTCTCAGAGGAACTGGAATCAGTATGGTGATCTAAACTCTGGCAGTGCTGGATGATCTATCCATGCTAACGCTTGAAATAAAACCAAAAGTCAGTTGCTTATTTCCCAGATTGTACAAAATTACTGACCTATGTGAAAGATGTCTGTTGCTTCTAAGAAACCTCTTGGCTCAGATTTGTACCTGTAAGGCCTAGAGAATGATATCCCTCAGGTGACGTATGTCATGCAAGCTGTGAGTTCAAGAACACTCCTGTCATATGAAAAGCATGCCTGACTTCTGTAATTAGTCTATGTTTGTAGAAGAAGTTAAAAGAAGAGCTGATAGTGGGCATTTGATAAATGAAAGGCGAAGAGAACTTGCAAAGAGTCCAAGATAGCACACTGATAAAGGACAGGATGTCCTGATTCCCCAGGAGGCTCAAGTTATTATCACTACAAACCACCTAGTCAGCATGAAACAGCTCATACCCCATTCCTTGTTACATGAGCAGTAAACACGACATTCCCATATCCACCTGTCTCTGAAATTGGGTGACCCTGGGACAGGGGACTCTAGGTGGCTGTTGTCTGCAATGGGCCTGAATTCAGTTGGCAGCACAAGAGGGTATAGGTGGACTCAAGCTCAGGTGAAACAACTAATTTTACAGCAGCGAGAAGCATGGTATGGACATACAGAATGACACTATTTTCCCCTGAAGAGCTTTGATTCTGTATTTGATGCCTCAGTAACAACCCAGAGAAGGACCTGGATGACAAACAAGAAGCTGGATGTAGCTAAAACGTAGGATACAGCACAGAATTTCAGCCTTTCTTCAGAGTCCTACCGACATAAATACTACCACGAAATAACATTCAGAACTTTTTCATTAATAACCTGTTGTAGGTTAACTAAGATGTAGATACAGACACTGTGTCCAGTTCTGGGCTACCCAGTACAAAAAAGACAGGGATCTCTTGGAAAGAGTCCACAAAGATGGTGAAGGTACATATATACCCAGTTCATATCTGCACCATGTATCTTCCCTGAATACTAGCTTTCATAAAGTGATTATGGTCAACCTTTTTTCTGTACTTTTACCTACATGGGGTGGCACTTCTGGAACAAATGATGAGTAAAGGGCATTTTGAAAATGACATCTCTACAGCAAATCATGTTCTTGATCAGTATTAAAAAGTTAGAGCATACCCCTGAGAGCTGCTCTGGAAAGGAAGGCTTAAATACTGTCCTCCATGTAGAGTATGCTGGAGCAATAATGTTTCATAAAACATTAACATTAGCACTAAAATATTCAAAACATCCTTGGATTTGCTCCATCAAAATCATTCCCTCTTTTTTTTCTCTTTAATACTGGCACCAGTGGCAGCATCAGTTTCTAACTATTCCCCTTGAACACTGTTACTGCTAACAAAACACGGACACAGTTGAAGACAAGCAGGCTTGTTTTACTATATAATGTAACTAGTTATTTTTGATGTATTAGTCTGATTTACTGTTTCAAAACAAATTTTTCATTTTAAGTGCAAAAAGTTGATTTCTATGGTCTGGTTGATGCTTTTTCATGCATGCAAATTTTTTAGAGAACATTTTGTCTTTAGCTTCCTGTTATGCACATTTTTAAGAGCTTAATGTTTCCTGCCTCTACTTAATATGAAAAGAACATTGCACATTTTTGCTGAATGTCAATGAGATAGTTACATTACAGAGATTGTGTCTAAACGACTCTGAAACAGTGGCTGGATATTAGAAGAATTCTACCCCATATCAGAAAAGCATTTAAATACAACAGATTTCAAATAAAAAATGGATCTTCTCAAAAATACAAAACAAAAGATGGGTAACTCAACCATCAGTGAATACAGAATTCAGTAGGTCTCTCCTATTTAAGAGATAAAGAAAAATAAACAAACCCAAAATAAAATAAAACAATGCACAACAAAAGCCTTGCAGAGGCTTCAGAAATATATTTACAATTTATTTAGGTCACCTAATAGGGGTTTTGTCTCATCAGGCAGGAGATGAGGCAGCATCAGTCTCTCCCTAAGCACCTTCAGTATTTTCCTAACGAAGTTACAGTACATCGGAATATTTTAATCTGACACAAAGAACAACAATAGATCTGACTGCTGGGCTGATAATCTTCTTATCACACCCTGTGAAACCTAGCTCTAATATTTGACTGAGCCTCCATTACTCGGCAACACATTCTAAAAAGGCCAACAATGGAGAGAGAATGAAGTGGAGTGTGGAAGTACCTCCATATCTACATAAAAGAGATTAGAGGCGACAGCGTTCCATTTTACAGCTCAATCATATTGTGTTAGCATGCGCTTATCCGAGCGCGGATGAAATTGAAAGAGAAATAAAAAAGAGTCAGGCAGATAGGAACCAGAAAAGCGAGGCATGAGCAATTTCCAAGGATATAAAAGGATGCTAATGGTGGGGCCCTGTCATTCTTAAAAAGGGCTATTAGGGCACCATCATCTGTTCTTGTGCCCTTACGCTCCTGTAACTAAAGTCAAGCATTTCCTAATGCCATTGTGATCTTTTTCTTCTTCAGATAAGACATGGTCATGTTTCATAACAACACACTTTCCATTTATTTGATTTATAAATGCAAGGCGACTAATTCTATTTACTGATAAAGGCCTTCCATATATATTTTTCTTTCAATGTTTCCTTTTGTTGTTGGCATAGACTTTTTATTCAATAAAAGCAACTACTCAAAATGTTTCCAATAGTACAAAAATACTAATGATTTTATGAAAGCATTCAAACTTTGTGTAATTCTAAAACAGTTTTTAGACTGTGACTGCAGTGGGAAATGGGGAGAATGCATACTGTATTATTATCTTTTTATAGATAATTTCATTAAAAGAGACTTTTCGTTAGAACAGCAAAAACATTATTTTGTTTCCTTCCACAAATACAGATTTTACTTTGAATTACAATGCTGTACAGGCAATACCTTTAGTAGTTATTATGCACCTGATATATAAGGGCCCCTTTAATTGCACTAAACCTTAAGAAATCACTATAGCAAAGAAAGATTTGCTGATTGCTGATTTGCTGTGCTAGGCGCAAATTCACTACAGGTGTAATTAATTGATTCCAAAAGCTTTACACTGAACATTTACTTGGTACATGAAGCTGCAGAGAACTTTCATGTAATCTGTATCCTTTTTCTAACTTATCCTCTTTCCAGTTCTGTTTCATTACTGTCCAGGTTAACGTTTGCTAGCTCAGACAATGGGCAGCTAGCACCAATCCGGGTTTTTCCACAAGTTGTTTTGTATAAGACATCAGCTGAGCAGATGCAGCGTGAGTTGAGCAGCACACCATCACTCAAAACCAGGCTACAACAGCTCATCACATTTGCCCTTTACCATGTCAAGGCCTTTTGCATTTTGATTTTTGTGATCGAATGCCAGACAACAAGCAGAGATTTTATCACTATCCTCTGTTACCAGAAGGCTTATGAACAGATTGCTTTTTCTTCTTGCTTAATGTGGTGAGGTTTTTTTTTTCCATATCTAAATAATGTCAAGTCAGTAAACACAGCATGGTTTTCCATGGCAGGTTTGCTTTTGAGTTTACCCTGTAACAAAGACCTGTCTCATGTCAGAAATATCCTTCAACCAGTTCAGACTTTAAATCTGCAATACCACTTTAGAGCATCCAATAGCTTTTTCATGCTAACCGAAACCGCCATTTTAAAGGCTGCTCAGTCTCACCTCTCTGCTCTTCCTACCCCTCCAGCCAAACTAAAGCTATGCAACATGTTCACAGATCAAGCTGACAAAACTTTCCTTGCAACTACTACAGACCGTAACTGACTTCTTGGAGAACTATTCTATTTTGCCTAAGGTGATGTGGGTATGTTCTAAAGATGAAGCTCAAACTCACCTGTTTAACTCATTTTGACTTAATTTGGGGTGCTTTATTAGCAACCAGTGTAAGACAAAGTAGCTAGTATAATATAGAGTGATGTTTAAATTAGTTTACAATTTGCTTGGGCTCATCTAGAACTGCTCTGAACAAAGCCATTCAGAAATGTCAGCTGTGTTCCTAACCACTGTAACAAATTGTTGCCTGAACGCTGCACACCTAATGACTTCAAATTAGCTTCACTGCGATATTGCCTGACAGTTCGTTACGACTGTTAGCAACATAGCTGGCGTATCATGACCAATAAATTGGTTTCACTGTGGGCTGGGAAAGGGACTTTCATCAATTTGATTAAAGAAATTACTGTAGCATTCAAAGCATAAAGACAAACTAGTTTAAGGAGACAGAAATAAGTTAACTGTACCAGAAAAACACTGCTTGTGATACAAAAGCTTGTTTATACACCATTTACAGCAGAGAATGACTAAATCTCAACAGTGTGGCCTACAGACTATTTTACGATCTGTAGGCTGTTGTCTTTCATCTAAACTAAAATAAGTTTCTGTAAACATACACATTATTTTATTATTACTACTTGTTAGTGTCTCTTATTTATCTGAGATTACCCAGAACATCTGAGGCTTTGGCTGGTTATCATAAAGGAAAAACACAAAAGCCCAATACCCAAGAAAAGCCAATCCTTACCTAATGTTAATGTTTGTTCAATGATAAATATCAGAGAATTCTAGGAAGAATGTAAAAAACTGAGTGCAGACACTGCACATTCTATTTGTATGAATGAAGAAGACTCAATGCTCTCCCTTTTGTTTTTGCTAATAACAAATGATTATTCCTCTGTGATTTCTTTTGATGGTAACAATAAAATATAGTTAGCTATAATAAACAGATGACTGGCTGCAGTATACTCTTTTATTAATCTTAAGGCATCTCAAAAGCACATCAAAAATGAGGAAGCTGTATTACTCAAAGGAATTAAAGAAAATCACTTGTTATTTTCTATAGGCTTCATTACTTTAATTAGAAAACTAGTAAGCTGATGAAAACACAAATATACCCACTCATCAGCTTGACTGGAAAAATGCCTTCAGAAACAAGAAAAAAAGATGGTATTTTCTGTGTTACTTTGCCATTTGTGAAAGGCTTCAGACTGAGAATCCTTGATACTCTCTACAAACTTGTTTATTTACCCTCAGAAAAGACCTCTGCATTGATGGAAAATGTACCCCAAATATCTGAAGAAATCACTGATCTTGCAAGAGACTACTGTTGATGACTGTTATTCTGGCCAGGTAGGTTTACATACATCAGCATGTAGAGAACTCAGCCCACTTCATGCAAACAAAGGAACCACCGAGCTATTGGAAGATACCTTTTGGTACAACTCAGTTACTTCTACTCAACTATTGACACAAACCAGTTCTCACACCAGCTAATTTAAGGAAGAGAGAAATTCCTCTATGCCATGCCAAAACAAAACTGAATTTCTGCAGTTCCTCTGGTCAGTGCATGGTAGCGCAGCCTTTGCAAAACGTAAGAGCTAGATTTACATCTGACTCCTGCTGAATTAGTTGATGATTTCAGAGTGCTGACACCACATCTCAGGCTCTGGTAGCAAGTTTATCTCAACAAAAATAGCATATGTAAGAAAAAAAAAGAGTGACTCACTGAGCGGCATGTAAAAAATACAATCGTGGTAACACTCATAGTAAGAATAATACCATTTCCAAGCTAAGGTATAGTATCATCTAACCTATGTCCCACGTGAATAATCTGAAGCTCTAAGAACATTTTATGCATTGTAGCGGGAGAACAAATCACTTCTTTTTTTTTTTTAACCAGAGCATAACAACAGATGTCATGATTTATGTATGCCATTTATTTGCAATAAATACTATATGTACCTGGAATATGCTTAGCCCATCCAATGATCACCACCAGTTCTCTGTCTGCCAGGTCGCAAAGAGTGGTAAGTGCTTTGATGTCACTGTCTGGAACAGTGGGGTCAGGCATCGCATAGATCTTCTCTGGTTCAGCCACCAGCAAATGGGAGACAATCTTGTTATCTGTAAAAATGGCCCAGAACAGTACAAGATCACCAGTAGCATCATTCTACTTTTCAAACAGATGGCTCATGTTTCAATGCACGAAAGAATTTGTCTTAAGATATGGGAACCAATTAAACCTTACTGCAGTTTCACTGTCTTCAACAAGCAGTAACAGCACAGACAAATCTGATCCATTTACAGTGTTTACTGAACTAGATGTGTACGTAAGAATGTAAATTTAATGGAACACATATGTGATCACCTCCTTCATGCATTCGAATGCATTTTTGACTATGCAAGTAGAAAAGTTTTTCCTTTGTGTGATTACCTTCAAACCCAAAATATCCACACCAACTGCATTTGGTATGCTAATTTATAACAAAGTAATAAAATAATCATTTAATCTGTGAAATTTGCAACTTCTATCAGTTAGGCCTTGTGAGAAAAATGGGTATAGTCAAATACTTGCTTTTCAGTGATACACACAAACTTAGAATCATGTATAAAATCAGCTTCTTCAAGTATAAGTGGAAAAATATTTAAAAATAGAGTGATGATATCTCAGATCTAGTTGGGAAAATCTAATAAAAGCAACAAGGAGTGATAAAGTAGGAAGTAAAAAGAATAGATGTAGATCCTACCTTTCAAAACTGTTTTTGTGCAAAGAATGATACTCTGTCATACGCACACATGCATTATCTTTTATCTACATGCCATCTTAATTCATGTGTTTAAAATTTACTTTTCAACCACATGAATCATGATTTTATATATATATATATTTTGAATAAACAATTAAGTTATAAGTAAAACTAAGAACAAAGAGTGGAAAAGCCTGGGAGGTTTACAGCATAAGGCTGCCATTCTATACTAAGAGAAACAAAAAGCAAGCATGATAGCCACATTAGGCCATAATGGAAATATCCTGTCATCATACAGGAGCCTGAATTGTCACTCTGGAGAGAACAGAACTGAAAAATGGGGAAACTAACTAATTCAATAAGCCTCCCAATACATCACACGTGATTTTAATTCCAAATATATTTACATTTTTACCTCTTTATGCTATCTTCTGACCTCAATTGCACCACCAGAAACTGAAGCCCAAACAGCGCCCTTTAGTGAATTTAAAATAATTGGTTCCCTTCTTATGATAAAGAATAATGGAACTTGATATAAATGAGATTCCATGGGGAGAAGGTACAAAGTACTGCAGAGCAAGCTCTTAGAATTAGTACTGTTTCTCCATTTAAGTCACAGCCTGGACCACACTGTCCTCCTATGGGGAAATGCAGTAGAAGCTGGCAGGGAAGTGACTTGCCCAGGAGTGTCAGAAGGGCTCCTTACCAGTCCATGACAGATTTCCATAAAATACTTACTTGATTCTGATTTCTGATACTTTATGGCTACTTTGTGACACAGGCTCCTTGATTCTGATCTACTGCCTCTACAATTTTTGCCTTATTCCAGATTTGTGTGTCAGAAGTTGTGATATATGCCAGCCCTTCATAAAATAAGTACTACATAGAAGAGCCAACTGGAAACCATCACATCAAGCATGTTTTATTACGAGAGGATATATTCATATTTTATAGAAACTATAGGAACTATGCCAACTGAGTAATTCTTGATCTCAATATTCTACTGATTATCAAACTGATTAATGAGAAATTCTACTCTTATTTAGAGATGACAGATGGTAATTTTTAACGTATATTGGCAAAAAGCCTTTGCACATCTTTTTTATTTTTATAAGCAGTCTTTCCTCAGCCTTTCTCCTTTTATGCACAGTTCACCATGTTTTTAAGTGAGAAAAAAAGCAACTGTGCTCCTCTCAGAATTCCAGTTCCATACTTTCCCTGTAAACAAAAGAAATAGCTGAAGAAGTTTTCTTTTTATTCTTCCTTTTTTAAAATGAGGTTCCTCATCAATGGCTTTTTGTAAATGCTTTGGTAATATCATATAATTTGACTCAAAAATCTCAAATGCTTTTACTTTCACAATCAATAAGACCTACAGATAAGCCATGAGATTTCATGGCGAAGCTGGAAAACGCTACACAGGCCACAAAACGTTCCAAACCTTCCTGATCTTTCGCTATAGGGAAAAGAACTACATGTACTGAAGCACGTGTTAGTACACAACATAGGAAAATTCTGAATGTACTCAGAAAGCCCCATCACTCAGGAAATTGAATAGCCATGAGCACTGTTTCTAGGTAAATCTTATTTAATGTTTCCCTAATTAGAATCAATAGAACCCAATTTTCATTCCCGTTCTTTTGTTATGCACGAACTATCAGTCAGGGTCCAGAAAATCTCCCAGGCTACTTCCACACAAAACCGATTCAGCTGTTTCAAGTCTTGACACTTATCTGACAGGATCTGAAAATTAAGTTTTATAAATGTTTGTTACAAAAATGTTTGTAATTAGACAAGATGAGGAAAATGAAGGGAGGCATTCAGATAATGAGTAATGATTTATAAGGAGGTTAGTTTATCTCAGACAAACGGAGCTTACAGAAATTGGTGTAGTTATCGTCTTAAAGGTAATGTAATGCACTGCTCTGCAGTAATCTCGGGTTTACAGAGATTCTTGTGTTTCAGTACAAGAGTTTTAACCTCATTTCTATCAAAGGGCTCGGGGTTGTTTCTTGTTTGTTTTTTTTTCCCCCTGCTTGGTTTTGGCTTTTTGCTATGCTAGGCTATCAGCATTTCTACTCAATGACAATATCAAGTAAATGAAAAACTGACAATCTGTGCACCCAGGAAAACTAAACCTCTAATGAAATTAAGCATTAGAGTTTATTAAATTTTATTGTATTATCAGAAAGTTTTTATTATAATGTGCAAAATCTGCTTAGTGCAGCCCTAGATTGTATTTACAGAACGGTGGGACAGCTTATGTAGGCTGAGTAGAAGATGCCAGATTGGACAATTGAAGGAATATAATCAGCATAATGTTTTTTGGAAAGGCAAAAGGAAACTATGCCATATGTTCACTTAAGCCTTAATTTTATATAAAACTGGCTGTTTTTTCTTTGACACAGCTAAAATGCCCTTTCACTTACAGTTCAAAGACTGTTTATTTGCTCTCGAGAACCCCATATGCTCAAACGTACTGCACACAGCACTGTCCCCTACTGGGGAACGTGAACTGAAACAAATTCCATTTTCCATACAGCCAGGTATTTTCAAGAGATTAAAACTGATGTGTGTGTTGCCTTTTTCTGTCTGTCAGATGCACAGGGGCAGACAGAAACACAAAAGGAGGAGGAGTATCCTCTCCTTATTTGTCTGGTTTATTTCTCTATCTTAAGAGCAAATTAACCTCTGCAACAGAAGCAACTGGATGTGCGAATTCTGATTTGAATTTGAAATAAGTTTACAGACATTGATACAGATTGCATGCCTTTGCAAGCTAATACACTGGCCTCTTGCACTACAGCTATAATGCTATTAAATTTACTTCATGGAATTAGTACAGTCGCTGCTTGAGTTTATATAAGCTGCAAAGCAAAACCCCTAACTATTTTTAGTTAATCGCAAAGAGGATGGAACTTGTATTTTGGCAATGGGATGATCAGCTCTCTATCTCTCTCTTTTAATTTCAGCCTGGCAAGATAAAATCAAGGACGCCATTAAAACAAAACAAAACAACAACAACAAACTACAACAAAACACCATAATGCTTATAAGGGTCCTTGAGCCCTAACTACCAATTTATGCTTGTTAATAGTGTGGCATATTGCTGCTTTAATCTAATGCTAGGTAATATGCTAATCTATGAGTATAAATTAATGAGGCTCTTAATGTATTTTCATTGGGATGTTGAGCAGTCAAATTCACTTAAGTTAGTGAAAACTACAAAAATCACTTTCTTGTGAAATCTGAAACTAGAAGCTTCAATGAACTAATGATCAGAGTATGAACCATTTTATATACTACTGAAAATAAAGATAACACATAAATGTAAAAATTGCACTGCATAAACCATACTTTTATACACTTCCACTGTTAAGAATGTTCTGTGTTCAACTTTGCTTGAGAAAGGATGAGCATATTTAAAACAAAGTAGGTTAACAGCCAAATGGATATTGCATTCATGGTAATATCTTCTGCCCACAACCCTGCTCCAATCAGAAGCAGCCCAGCAAACAGGGCTGAGTCAATTCCTTATAATCAAAGAGAAATTGCATTTATCTGGTGTACTCACATGGCTTTTTTGCTGGCTGAACTAGCTGAGGGTTCAGGTATGGACTATTCTCTGCGTCTATTCTGCGCTTGTACTTCTGGCGACCTCCACGTACTCTATCTAGGCGGACACCTACATTGGGAGAAATAAGCAAACATGACATTAAATATACTATGAGGATAATTTTAATGAAGCCATCTTCTAAATACTGCCTTTAAGGTTTATTTAAAATGTGTATTTATTTCAAACGGTAATTTTAGAAGCATGGAAAAGCAGCGCTGCAAGTATTTGAAAGCTATTCAGATTTTTACACATGCAAGAGTGAAGTATAAAAAACAATTTCCTGTTTACTGAAAACCATTTGATCATTTTTACATAATATTAATAACAGGTAAGGAGTTTAGATTCCGTTATGAGAAAGTCAGATCTTAAGTCTACTTCAGCAGATGCAAAAATTCAGAGCTGTAACAAATACCACGTATATACCAAGCTGACATTACAGAGAGGAAATACAGAGAGAACTTCAGGAAAAAATTAGTGCTACATACAGTCTAAAGTAATAAAAAGCAATGTTTTCAAGTACCACAGCCAGAGAACATCAAGTACCTTAGTAAAATCAGAACCTGTGCATGTATTGAAGACCCAAAATGATTCAAGAGAGTTTGAAAGAAATTGTACAGGTGTTCATTCAGATGTCAGCAATAATGTATTAACAACTGTAGTTTACTTTCCTTTCATTGCTCCAATAAAGCATTCTGATGCTTGTTTGGTACACATAGAGAAGAGCTTGCTTGAAACAAACTATAGATGTTCCAATAGGCAAAACCAGAAAGGGGGATAAGGATGGTGGATCCTACACAACAATACAACAGATACATTTTCCTACAAGCATGAAAAATGTCAGTATATACTTTTCTATTGCCGTTACTATGCCCTATGCTACTTTTTTTTCTCTTCCTCGCAGGAAACAGCTCTAGAACAGGCTTCTGTGCTGCAGGGAAGCTACCACCAAAGAAATTACTGCTTATGTGCACAGGAAGAACAAAGCATTGAATTTATGCACTGCCCATCTACCTGCCCTGGTAGCACAGTGTAGTCACAGGGAAGCACCTGTCACTCCTCTTTCATTCTGAAAAAATAAAGAGAATTGACAGGGTTTTGGTAGAAAAAAAATGTCATTTTGGCATACAGCCATGAATCCAAAGCCAGCTCTTGTATTTTTCCTTTTCCTGTCCTATCTCCCACTCTCTGACCTGGCATGGCCTACAAGAGCACTCAGGAACTGAAGATAGCCTTTAATTTTGTACCCTTGTACTTGGAGTGAAGGCCTTGCACATGTGGTATTTTCATTTCCCTAGAAGAACCATTAATGTCTGTGAAGGTGAAACAGAGAACATGGCTTAAGGTCCCAACCAATGCCTGTAACCATAATGCAGTGTAGTGGCCACGGTAACAGAGCTCATGTTCTTTGCTCTCCAGGAGCTCTGGTAGTGATCACCTGCACTTCATGGTGAAATTTCATTTAATTCACTGTAGAAGACTGTGCATTTAACTCCCCTGACTTATGAATTATATTTTTTATTATACTTTACCAAATACTTTTGTGAATAAAATCATACAAACAATAAAACTATCACAGAACCCAAACAGGTCAATATATAATTATGGAAGAAATATTCTTTATAGTATTTATCTTTACCATCATGAAACTTTTGACTGCTTGTTCATCTAAAGTATTTGATACCTATTCATAGTGATGCAATAAACTCTCCATGGTTGTTTTTTATTTGCTTTCAATGTTGTGGTTACAAACTCACGAACCACAATAACACTTTAAAAACTGAAAGTCAAAAACTTTTCAGAGCTACTGATAACTCAGTGTTCTCCATCTTTGAGTCAGTGAGTTTGAGCTATATGCAAAGAAAATGACATCCAGGACAATACACTCCTCTAAAAACAAACAGCAAAAGACTAAGGTTTGACAGTAGAATATTCAGAAATAGGCAAGGCATTAGAACAAGCCACATGTGATATTGGTGGGATTACAAAAACGTCTGCCCAGCATTTGAGGAAAAGTAGATAGAAAATGATTTCTGCATAATTCAGATGCCATCCTTCTTTCTGTTTGGGAACAGATTTCATAGTGATAAAGATGGATAGCACCAGACAGAAGTATGTTTAATCAAAAAGTAATGGAACTGAAGCTTAAATTAAAATAATATAAATCTACCAAGAGGAACAATTTTTACCTCCTCCACATTTGTAGAGATATACATTCAATCCATTCACATACTCAGCAGAAGGGAACACAGGAAAATGTCACAAAACTGTATGTAGAACCATGCACTCACCTTTATGCATATATATATATATATACACACATATATATATACACACACACATATACACACTGTTAATCATAGCTGTATTTTTTAAAAGAAGAAAAACACTGCAATGCTAAATTGTGGAAAGCTGGTATTGCATGTTTTTAAATTACACAAATACAGTATAACCAGTTCCAATTCCAATGTGAAAACATTTTTGAACTGAAAGAAAATAAATCAGAGATTTATAACCCTTTAATTAAAACTGATAAGGATCTTCTAAGCTTTCCTCTCTTCTAAATACTGTTAATTTACCAAGTAAATTTTTCAGCACCAATTTCTGATAATCTAACACATGCTAAGTGGTATGTTACTTCCCAAGAGTCTTTAGAGGAGAAACAGTGCAAAACATTCCTTAATGAAGGATACCAACTTCATATTTGGTAAAAAAAAAAAAAAGTCACTACACTTTGGAAGATAGCAAGCTGAAATCCAGAGGTTCCAGTGTATCTATGTTTTGTATCTATATGTTTTGTATCTATATGTTTTTTTTCCCCTCTATAACTCCCATAGCTTGCATAAGAAAATTCATTATAAAAAGTTACATTTCTCTGATCCCAAGATGATAACAGCTGATGCCTTGTTTAAAACAAATAAATAAATCCATTGAGAAAGATCTTCATATGGGAAGAGGGGCCTGACATCTTAATCACAGTTAATTGCTCCTATTCAAAGCATACTCTTTACTCAGGTTATTAAAGAGGATATTTTGGCATCTACCTATAGCACAGGGGGAAGTTAAGAAGACCCCTGACTTAGTTCTGTGTATGACTAGCTGTAACCAGCTCAGAGACAGCAGCTTAGTTCACGCACCCTACCAGTGTCCCCAGCTGTCAAGTGTAAAAAAAGCTTCCCACCCTATCCATACAAACTAATGCCGAAGCTGAGAATGCATTGCACCAACGTATTATCATTACAGTTGTTTAGGGTTAAAATTTCCATTAGTATCACCAAACAAAGTTTCGCCAGAGAGAGGAAAGTTGATTTTCCACATTCCTCAAGCACTGAGCTTCATTTTTAAATTCTTCAGCAGAAAAACAAAAACAAAACCCCAAATGAGAATAACAAGGCTGACCACAGGGAGTCTTATTTTGGTACCAACAGAAAGAACTGTCCCGCTCTCAGTTATAATGTGACATCAACAGTCAAGTGTAATGCATTAACTTAGAGCAAGCACAACTCGTGAGCACATCAAGAATGATGGGTAATAGCACACTGTGATATGATTAACAAAGCTCAGAAGATACTGATTACACTAGAACTCTAATTCAGATATGGGAACTATGTAAATCAGTGCAACAGCTACCATTTTACTTAATACAGAAATTACAAACATTAATACAACATAAGAATTTCTTTCTCTGACCCTAAGGAAAAAAATGACCTCATGGTTACCTCACTAGCTTCTACAAGGAGTTCACAACCTGGTTCCTCACACAGCCTCAGCATACCGGTTGTCAGCTGCTTACTAACATAGAACAGAATGATACTAGGCACAAACTCTCTAAAGTGAAAGCATCCATGGAGTCTTGCACAGAAATAACTGAACACTAGAGCTGCTGCAGAAAATGAGCCGCCCGCCAGGAATTTCCTTCCAAATAAACTTAACGTGGGCAAATCTGAACTCTCCATTTTCACCTTAAGTTGCCTATTCCTCCCTCGCCAATGCTGCTGCAAGTTATTATTCCTTTTCTGTACTACTTTTCTCACGCTGCCCTGAAGCATTCATTTGTGACAGGTACCCCACTGTGACCAATATTATATAATCAAAAAGATTGACCTTGTCCCAATACATCGTTCATTTTGTGATTCACGCCCTCAATATGATAATCATTTCTAACTATCTGTTATTTTTCTACACAGATCCAAGCAGTACCCCAATTGCAGCATGTACTCCTTCATAATTTGCCTTTCTTCCTCTAGCACACCACTCTGTATAGAGTATGCATATTCCCATCTCATTTTCTGGGATACACAACCGGGTACAGTCCATTTTCTACAGCTGCTTGTAAGATTCCTAAATTGCCTTAAATTTTACATGCCCTAATTAGTAAATTTTACACTTACTAATACAAATAGACTACAGAAAAATTGCACCTTGCCAAGCTTTTGAAGAACATCAGTAGGAGAGGCAATAAAAATACAAACCCAGAACAGATTAACAGCAAAACTGTTAAGAGTAAGAGGAATCTTAATGGCAGTTTCTGATGCGGTTCTCTTCTGGGTTAAAACCTTGATGGAGTGTTCTGGTTCGATTTGATCACACTGTAGCTGTTAAGACTGTAGGCTAAGCTTGGGTGAATACTGTAAAATCTGGGTTTCACATATTATCAAGAGAAAGGCAAAACCAGTTGATTTCTCTGCCATGTGCAATACAGGTGTATTTGGAGACACAAATGCATGGTCATCTAGTTACTCTTTAGACAATTCAATTACCTCTATAGTTTGGGATTAGATAAGTATGAGGCCAGTACATTAAACATAAAGTCTGAAAGATCTGCAACACACTTTAAACCACAAAAGACTTCTCACAGTCTCATGGAAACATACCCTTAGTAGCACAGCATGAAGAAAAAGTGCAACATGAGCTATCTTTTCTTCTAGATCTGCATACTTGCTTTGTGTGCTGAATTATAAGGATGTCGGAGAGCTTTTGAAATCAGTTTTACAAAGTATTTGGATAATACCATGCACAGGAAAGAATTCAGCAAAACGTTTAAAATAGGTGTCCATTAGGCAGGCAATAGTTTGAAAACAGAGCCCTAAGTCGTCAAAGTAGATAAAAGCTATGACTCGTATTAAAGCTTTACTGATCTGCAGTTGAATTAACAAGTAGCAGGGGAAGGCTCCAGCGTCTTGCCTTCCTACAGCTATCTGCACTATTAAACACATTACTTAGTTAGCAAAGGAAGTCCAAAATCATTCTCCTACTTCACATACAGTCAGAATTAAAAAATATCTGTTACTATGGGATTCAAACAACTGACTTCAAGAGCTGCCTGTAAATAGAAAGAAAGACAGTGCTTATTGCTTTAATATCTAACTTGCTCTGTGACTTTAAGTTGCTTAATTTACCTGTTCTCAATTTGCAGCAGATTGTTTATTAGCCATTTTCCAGGCTGAAAAATCAAATCAAAAAACTACACTGCTTGTAAGATACCACTTCAATCTATTCTTTCATTTCAGACTTCACCCATGTTTAATACACAAGAATTGTCCTTAGGCAAACAAATCTCAGGAACATTTTTTTTTTTTAAATGCTGCTTTTTCTTGGAAGCAGGCTGGATTTTACCACAGAAATTGAAAAAAAAATCTTTTACATTAAATCCCAGAAGGACTTTTGATTGTTCGTTTGTTAAATGTGTTACTTACACAGCTCAGTTCACAACCTCTCTTGGAAAGGACATTAACTGTGCATGAACTAACCACCCACATGCTGAACTTTTGAGCACTGCTCTTCTTGCACTAAGACATAAGAAATGCATAAAATCCACTTTGTTTTCCTATGGAAATGAGATTTAGTGTAAATAAATTCTGATTTTTTTTTTTTTTAGCATGAGCGATTTTCAGTGAAAAATTGTCCATAATTAAATACACTCATGTGAAGAAAATATGGCAAGAAGTGTTGTATGAATACTTTGGTTGCTTTACATTTTTTAATGGTTCCAGAGGAAGTCAAGTATCCTAATCTGTGACACTCACAAATACAAATTAGGTCACATGCAACAGGTGACAAGTTTTAATTGAATGTCTTCTGTCTGCAATTCTGACAAAAGGTGAATGGAAATAAATGAGTCTGGCAAGACAGCCCTGAGCCTTACAATACCCAATATCTCATTATTTTTAAACAGCTATCTATAAACTGATGCTGACAAGCCTTGAACCTTTTATTTCTGTTCAAGAAGGGGTGAATGTGCAGAAAGGGAAAAAAAAAAAAAGAAAAACAGGACAGCTACTCTGTTGCATTAAACATGCAATAGCCATTATTAGCTCTCAAATATTACAAAAGGATCCCTTTAACATTTCACATAAGGACTAAAAACAATAAAATATTTCTTTCCCAGAAGAGATGCACTCTGGTCATTCAGTTGCAGCTGCCTAGATTCGTCCTTTTGTAAGTGTTATTCTACCAGAACATCAACAGAATTATGTTAGATTCATGCTGATTTTAAAGAGACAGAAATTAAAGAGCCACTAAACGACGGCTTCACATCCTCCACTTTGTTTTCTTCACTCTTCTAAAGTGATTAAAAGCTTTTGTTGCAGCAAAACAAGCATGTTTGTAAAGAGAGAAGGAAATGCAATTCAGAGCTAAGACTTGGAATATGGAAAGCTCTAACATTTCTCGTATGAAAGCTACTATCACGTAATACTTCTTTACACATTATTGGATTGCTAATATTCTGCAACTAGGAAGAAGTATAAGGGCTGAAAAAGCTTTATGAATAACTAAGAAAATACCGTTGCTAATTCCACCATAAAATTTCATGTCAATGTGTCCACATGTCATAAGCAAACTCTATAATACTACATGCCTTACTTTTTTTATTATAAATATGGAATCCTTGGACAAGATATACAAATAAAGGCAATATATCACTAACTCACTACCACAGATATTACTTTTATTCATTTAAATGTGGTTACACAAGATGCTATCTTGTTTCAGAACTCAAACTGCAACCAGTTTAATGAGGAGGAGTTTGCAGAGTTGCCATCAATACACTTGCAGTCACTACTTCAAAGTGACGATAGCAGGCTGGAAAAGACAGCTTGGTTGATGGTTGAAGGAAAGTGTATGAAAGCAAAGAGACATACAGGACAAAAAGTAAGTTTAAACAAGTCCTTACCAGTGCTTGAAGGTCAAAAGCAGGCCTTCATTCTGGATTTCACTGGCAAAACTTATAAAGAATTCAAGAGCTATGCTAGTGACAACTCTAATAGAAAAGAAGCCTAACTGAATTTCTGGACCATTTGCTGGAGACTCTCAAGAGAGATGGGAAGATCAAAATGAAATGCATTATAATAATCGGACTGTAAAGTACCACAAGCATGAATCAAGATTTCAACATCCCTTTCAGCTATAATAATGTATGGTTTCATAATATTTTAACTTTCACAATATTTTAGTTTGTGTCAAAACATTTACATAAAATCATACGCGTCCTATTGGGACTGAAAAATAGCTTGCTTAGAATAGGATTCTCTATCTAGAAGAAGTGATTTAATTTGGCAGGAGCTGACAGAGAAAAAACTAAAGGATCTCTCTCATCATACTAGAGCTATGAAAAAGATGTACCTTCTGTTCAAATCCTGAAGTTCTTTACCTTAACAAACATTGCCTGAGTTTAGGTTTCTCTCATTTGTCTTTCATTACCCTCACATTTCCTTTCCTTTTGGAACAAAACCTTTCTCCTCTTCTGCAAGGAGCTGCCAGTCACTCTGCACTGAACAGTAAAAGGTTACAATGAGTAAAATTTAGCTTCTAAGTTATGCACATCTGGCAATGAAGAGAGTTATCTTCTAGTTAAGGTGCCTCTGTATTACTAGATGAATTTACAGTGGTATTAGCACAAAAACCTGCAAAAACCTGTTCTCACAGAATTTCAGACTTTTCTAAGACTGTTCATAGTTACATCATTTTGACTTATTTCTTTTTTCCTTGTAGCTTACCCATAACAATATTATTTCTGCAATCCTTAGCATATATACGTGTTGCGTAACTACGAGCTACACCTTCCTTAGTGATATAGTATGTAATTCTTCCCTGATTTATTTTTATTCTTTGGAAGAATAAGATATTGATTTGCAGAACCTTTTCAATTCTACACCTCATCTTTCATGCATCCCTGAAAGGTGGAGCAGAATTCTGAACTTATCTTTCTGTTGGCAGATGACATGGCTTTACTGTGCTTTGCAGAAGTTCTGTGCTCCTGTCCACATTCCACATCTGTTTCTTACAGTTCTCCTTGCTACAGATCAAGTTTAGCAGTGGCCCATACAAGCTTGTAAGCGCAAATGCCATATTTTGTGAAAGCAAGGAACTTGAAATCCCTGTTGTCTACTGCCTGACCAACTTTTCTCTTTCTGAGCAATTGTCTACTTTAAAATGGGAATCTTTATCTGGCACTTAGAAAAGAATAGTAATCTAGGTACAGGAAGGTATTGACGTTACATATCACAGCATCTTCCTGTGCAGCAATGCTCCTGGCATAGAATCTCAGTGTTAATGCTGAAGAACAAACTGAAGCTATTTGTTTGTTTGTTTCCAGAACATGCTTTGCAGTGGGTTACTGTGATCCCTGTTCAAACAGCAAAACTATAACTTAAAAACTAACAGGCCAGATGAATATGAAATCAAGACATAGAACAGTAAAACAAAGAAAGGAATATGAAATGTCAACACAGCAGAATTTCTTCCTATTAGTGTTTCTTGGCAGCTTAAAGCATTATGTCAAAAGGCAGAAATAAAGAGGGAAGGTACTTTCCTCTGTATCCACAACATCCATGTGTGTATGATGGTTTCAGGAGGTGGCAGGTAAAAACATCCCAGCTGTGTACAGCTGAATGAGCACTAGGATAGATGTGATTAAGGAAATAATTTTGCTTTTTCTCATAAAAGTTGGGTAGTAAATTACGTAAAAAACCCTGATACAAAATTGTATGCAGTAATCAATAGGAAAACAAATTCATTAGATAAACCCTTCACTAACAGTCTTCTGTAATTTCTCATCATGACAAGAATAGCTTCAAAAAGTCCTGCCAGAGAATCAGAAGAAACTTCCTCTCAATCACGCTGTAATTCATCTGAAGCTTCCTTCTGTCCCCAGCATTCCCCAGTATTAAGAGATGTAATTGACATGACCTTGATCATCAGATTTCGGATCTTTACTCAGAGATTACACACAACAAAACAATTTTAAGTTCAGAATTCAAAAACTTGCTGCAAAGTTTCTGAAAGTTGGGGAAAATGAGGGTGTTGTAATAATGCTGTATTTCTAAGAGTACAGAGCTTTGCCATAGCCCCTCATTTTGAAAATACACTTGTGTCTGCTTGTACATTCTTGCATATATGAGAAGTGTTCCATGAATCTCATCCACAGAACTTTTCAGAAGAAATAAGTATTGGTATATTATACAAAGCATGACAGTATGCAAACATTTGCTCCAGCATTCTCCAGAGTACTCAGAGTACCAAAGATATCAATGGAATATCTGGTTGAGGGGATATCATCAATTCAATTAAATTCTTTACATTTTTAAATAGATATTTTATATTTGCATAACGTTGCTGGAAAAACAAAACAAACCCAAAACAACAACAAAAATGTTTTCAAAGGGCACTTTGTTTAACCTTTCCCCTATTATTCCGTAGAGACTGGTATAAAACAGTATAAAACAGTATAAAACCAGTGTAAAACCGAAAAGCATCAGGTTGATTTTTTAAAATTCCTGTAATAGCTGCATATAATCTGTTCCAACTTGGTAAATTAATGTGGAAAACAAAACCAACAAAATGAAAACATAACAAGAAGTTCAAACAGGCAGAGTTTCGTGGATCCAAATGAAAAAAAAAAACCCATAATATACCAGTTAACTCCTCATTCTGAACATGAAATATTCTTCTGGAAGAAACACTCAATTAACACCCAGAGCGTAACTGATTTATACATCAGGTCCTACCAACCTCATAACTTGCTGCTGCCCAGCACTCTGAAGTGACAGGTTATTCTGGCTGAGGCTTCTGCATCTTGTCTCAAGGTAATACAGGAGCAATTAATGGAAAGGTTAGTAGTGAGACCAGTTAATTGATGCAACTGCTAGAAGCTCTCAGTACAAAAGCATAATGGTTGCCTTCACATATTGACTGCTCTTTTGTAGTTAGCACTAGAAGTGGATCACAGTTAATGCAGAAAATCCCAGTTAAAAACAGAATTATAATGTGGTTGGAGCTTTGCAGTCTGTGACTGACCATAATATTAAGCACAATTAATGCTATGAGATAAATTGATTTTTCTTTAATAAAACACAATAAATTCTGCCACAATTAGATGATACACTCTGATTATAAAATGCCTCTGCTCTAAAATAGATAACAGTGACAATTTTCTTCTAATCTCACAGGTAATACTGGCTCTTTTGGAAATGGGTTAATAAATTCTAGTTCTCTAAACCAGGCAGTCTGATTTACTGCAAACTTCCCCCATTACAGTTACAGTAGATGTCTATCAAATTGCTTATGAGAACAAATTTATGGAAAATATCCAAGAGTAATGCTTTGTTCTTATTACAATATATGAATATGTATGCAATTTTAGCCAGACTAAATGAACAAAACAAAGCAAAAAGAAAAGGCAAAAAAGGTCAACAATCGGTGTCAGAAGAGTTATTCTTTTTCAGAAGAAGGTACTCCCTTGCTGTTAGAAATGCCTTCATACAAAAGATATCTGAGGAAAATATTTTTGCCTAAACTGCAATTGCAAACAACATGAAGAAAAAACATATAAAGCGTGTAAGGGTATGTTAATATAAATGATTGGGCAACATAATTACATGAGCAGTAGAAGAAAGTAAGAGGATCATAAACATAAGAGGAAATAAAGCGTAACATTTCTTCAACTCTAGAAAATACGTAATTGTAAAAAAAGAAAAAGGTTTTAAGTTGATCATTCCTGACAAGGATACCCTCTTTAAACTGGCACGTATTTAGCCTTCTGAATGCAGATCTCAATGGGAATATTTGCTGTGCGCAATGCAAAATACATGCATATTTTATTTATCTGCAGGCCATAAAAAGAATATTTACCAAACAGGAGCCTGAGCTCTTCTCACTCAATGCATTGCAAATCTAGCATAATTCTACTGAAGTCAGTAGATTTATCCAGTTACTTCTAAGGAAAGAAAGGGCAAACAATTTATTTTCATGGACTCAGTATTTGTTCTGAACAGTATGCTCCTTTTCAAAGTTTTCTCTCCTATTTCTCTCTCAAAGTTCTCTTCTCCACCATTAAAGCAGATATACATTGGGTTCTTTCCTTCTTTTTTTTTATTTAAGCATATAACTTACATTCCTACCTGAATTTCCTTCCCGTGATTTGTGCCATCCAGTTTAAAAGACATTACGGCTAAAACAAGAACAGAATTCACTGGAAGAAGACAGCCTATGTAGAAAATAACCTAAGTAAACAAACTCACAAATAAAAACCTAGAGAAGCATTTCAGATTATTTATAACTAGCACCCACAAAACAAATATGTACGATCCTCTCACAAGGATAGTTTTTGAGCAACATCACCGTGAAGCATACATACAAGTCAATCTGAAATTGTATTTGTGACAGACACCGCAATGTTCAAGGAGAAAAAGTAAACCCTCTCAGTATGATGATGAGAACAGACTTACTGTACTGGCTCACCATAAAATTCAGCAATTGTACTGTAATTGAATTGTACGCCATGTTCAGCAGAAACCCAAATTTTGAAGCAGAAAAGAGCCTTGGACAAATTACAACATGCCTTTTCCCACATCCTCCTGCATTTAATATGTAGTATTTTCATCTGTTATTGTAAATGTCTCCCCCTGCTCTAGTTGAGTCAGCCTATTTATTTATTTATTTATTTATTGTGATTGAAAGTTTAATTATTTTGAATTCTGCTGCTCTTTTGCCTTCAGAAGCAATCATTTCAACACAAGTTTTCCTAATATCATATTGCTACTTGTATATTCACTTTCTGTTTTGTTTTGGATTTATTTTTTATTATGCTTTCCCTGTCAATATGGTCTACAAGCTTTTCTGAAGTGAAACAAGATTTGACTTTTAACAGATCTATACATTTGCTATGATGGTCAAAACACTGAAATTCTTTAATCAAGAGAGGACAGTCACAGTTGAAAATATTCATACGAGGTGTAAATGAGACACAGGAAAAATATTTACTTGATATTTACATTATTGCCAAGTGTATTAGGAATGATCTTGGTATAATTGTCATGTAAATTTAAGGCTTTAGTTTCTTTGAAAGTCAGACTGAAAAAAAATAGAATCTATATCTAAAAGAAACATTCACATGAATTTGTTTTTATTACTTATTCATCCTTCTTTATGTGAGCAAAGAAACCAAAAAAAGAAACACATCTAGCAGTTCTAACTGCATACAAAAGACAGTCACATTTTTCTTGTTCTTGAATAGATGAGTTCACTGGGTCCTTTGCTTTCCCACAAAACACTGTAATTGCTGTCACCTCTGTGATCAGGAAAACAGGGAAAAGCTTAAAAGAAAAGAGCATGATCTATACCGTGCTGCAGGGAGTCCACGTCTCTTGTCCAGCTAGCTACCAAAGGCTGCTCACACTCTGCACATCACAGAGTAACTTGAACAAATAACAATATACTGCTTAATGATTAATTGAAAACAAGTGTTGAAATTCCTTACTCATTCTTTTATTCCACGTTACATAAGAAATCCTTCATTACAAATACAGGGAACGAAAGACATAAAGGTCTCAAGAGCTGTTGGCAAAGGCTCTGCATGGTTCAATCGTTGTATTTTCCCTGTCCCCTCACCCACAGATCACTCCCCTAAAATCCAAAATTACTTCTATGACTGTGCTTTAAGCAGAACAAATATGTTTCTCCTTCTCCTTCCTTTGGCTCTTTTTGACCTCACAGCTTTCTCTTTAGATCAGAACTTCCCTCAGCAAAAGGTTTTGTTTGTTCTAGAAAGTCGATTTTGGATTCATTTTTTGATGTTCTTGTTATTTATTACCAATGTGAATCTGAACTACAAGACTTCAGAAGAACAGTATAAAAATATTTATGGAGTTCTCAACAAGAGAGCGGTGCTTATTACATTACTATAATGACATAATAAGATCTCATCTGTATTTTGAGAAGAAACTGACAGAAGAATTTCTTTCTTTCCCTCCTCTAAAGCTTCACTTAGTGAACCCAGAGAAAAGAAAGAAAGAGCCTGCTGAAAACAAGTCTACATGACCAGAAAAACTGTGTGGCAGTTACAGGAAAAGTCAACACATTTTCTGAGGATATGGTTTACTGCATAAAATAAAAAAAAAAATAGAGTGATGAGAATGGATCCTCTGATGAATCACTGAATCATTATGATTGGAAAAGAACTCTAAGATCATCTAGTCCAACTGTCCACCCACCACCAATATTTCCCCACTAAATCATGTCCCTTAGTACCACATCTATACATTTCTTGAACACCTCCAGGGGACAGTGACTCAACAGCAGTCTGTTCCAGTGCCTCACCATTCTTTCAGAGAAGTTTTTCCTAATATACAACCTGAACCTCCCCTAGTGCAACCTGAGGGCATTCCTTCCCATCCTACCACAGTTACTCAGGAGAAGAAGTCAACCCCAAAGTTGCCACAATCTCCTTTCAGGCAGTTGTAGAGAGCAATAAGGTCTCCTCTAAGACTCCTCCAGACTAAACAATCCCAGTTTCCTCAGACATTCTTCATAAGAATCAAGCTTCAGTCCCCTCACCAGCTTCATTACCCCACTAGGGACACACTCCAGGGCCTTGATGTCTTTCTTGTCCAAAAGTGAACACAGTACTTGAAGTATGGTCTTAACAGAACTGAGTACAGGGGGACGATCACCTCCCTTGTCCTGCTGGCACCACTATTTCGGATACAAGCCAGGATGTCATTGGCTTTCTTGGTCACCTGGGCACACTGCTGGCTCATGTTCAGGTGAGCATCAGCCAATACCACAGGTCCTTTTCCTCTGCATGGTCTTCCAGCCACTCTGTCCCAAGCCTGTAGCGGTGCATGGGATTGTTGTAATCACACAGTAGGACCTGCCTTGTTTTTGTTGAATTTCATCCCCTTGGCCTTCTGGTGATCTCAACTGTCTTAACAAATCAAGTATTTTCTGATAGTGTTTCTTAAGGTTTTACATGTTTCCCATTTGTTGACGTGGGAGATTTATGTGAACATTACACACCTTGGCATTGCTCAGCAGCATTTGTTTCTTGAATTGAAGCAGGTCTTAGAAACTGTAACACAATTCATTTTTTACTGCCTTTTCCCCATCTTACAGTTATTTTCCACTTGTCATGCCATTTCCTCAGATGTTGTGGTACTCTGGATGGATACCTCTTTATTATTCTCTCCAGCTTGTGCCTTTCTTTTCATATTGCTCAGTGATCTTTTCAAACTATCCACAAAGAATAGAAGTAAACTTCCCTACTTGTTGTCAAGCTCATACCGAGTCTGTTTTCTCTCAGTGATCGTACTTAGATATTTTTTGAAATCAAGTTGGCTTGTGTTTACAGACTAGCACAATAGGAAACTTGGCTTTTAAATGCATCAACCTAGCATCACTTCAGTGGTAGCTGAACCTTATTCTATTCATATATTATTATATATGAAAACTATAAAGTTTCCAAACGCTTGTTTATTGTTTGTTTCATTGTATCATGTTGCTTCTACTCTGAGATATACCATAATCTTTGTAATATAGTATATTTGCTATACTTCACGTTTCTTAAGCCATGAAGCACACCAAACCACCAAGGTGTATAACCCTTGTCAAAACTCAGCTGGCAATTGGCAACTGTTACAATGAACTGACTGCAACTCCAAGTGCTGGATGCTATACTTTGCAGCTGGGGAAGCTCCTGAATCTTGTTTAAGAAAGAGAGGGTATAATTTATCTACAGCAAACCCTACTGTGGAAGCATATGCATAAGAAAGGCTCTGTGTGCTGAATTTAAAGGGAAATAGAAACAAACTTTCCGTGTATCATAAACATACTTCACAACATTAAGAACAACCGACCAAACAGTTTAGTTTAACTAATACAGATGTGAGGTCTGAAGTGTTGGTAATGACATAGCACCTGTGCTGGCAGAGATAGAAAAGGGTTCAATGTCTATTAAGTGGACCAATGCAACTGATAAGTGAACAGGCTCTTCCTTATCCATCTCAGACTGTTGTTACTGAAATGAGCCATAATCAGATGTTTTCCAGATGGATTCTGTGTGTGATTTATATGTTATACACCATAAAATGGATGGTTCCGAAAGTATAATGCCAAAACTGGTGAATACATATTATTTGATTTTTCAGACATGTAAAACTAAGTCAGGACAGAAAACAGAAGAGAAAACATATCTTATTACTTGTAATTGCACCACAGTCCATCCTGCCAATGGCAAAGATCAATGGCTGGCCTAGTAATTTCTCCACTGAGAATAGATACAGAGACAGACAATTCCTGTATGTCCTTCTCATTCATCAACACATATCGCAAAAAACTGGGTGGATTATTCAGAGCAGATTTCAGTTCACATTATTAACGTGACTAATGCAACTAAGAACTTTTTTTTCAGGAAAGTACTGCAAAGCAATGAAACTACTGTAAAGATATAGATATATATATATAAACAATATAAGAAAACCACTTGTTTTAAGGAAAAGCCTTTTCTCCCTTTTTTACTCTACAAGTAAAACTGTTATCAAAGCTTTCAAAACAGAAGTTGCATAGAGGATCAAAAAACGATGCTTTTGTTCTATCCTATTATGGGGTCTTAACACAGCCTAAGAAAAACCTGGTAAGTCTGTTTTTAAAGAGAAACTTTTCCATCTCACCGTTTTCTTTGTGAAGAAGCAGTTTACCTAGAGATGTAGGATCAGTGGTATTTCCACTGCACACACAAAGATCTGTTAATAAAATCAGGTATTTTTATACCATCCTGACAAATTGATGCCTGCAGTCCTTACTTGAAGAAAACTGACTGAAACTCCCATGCCACTAAAATCCCAATTGCAGACATTTTGCAGCATGAATAATATTCAACATTTCCTCCTAATTAATGAAAGCAGCGTTACTGTCATTTATCTTTCTTTTTCATTGTTGTTTTTTTCTCCTCAGTTACTTTTCCAGCAAAAAGCTCTGCATTTTATTGTTAATAGTGATTAAAAAAAGTCAAATCAATTACAGTTCTCTGTCAATCTGTATAGTTAACTTTTACTGTTTTAATTAAATGAAAAAATAGGTCCATTGTTTAACGGCATTAAAGAAAGCAATTCAAAACTTGAAGTAAATCTTTTTTGTTTTTCACTGAGGGGCAAAAATGCCTATAAAAGCAACGCAGGTCTCAATTTGAATTTCACAGCAGCTGTGAAACTTATAAGAAACATTAAAACAATTAGTAGGGCTAGCAAGAAGACAAGAATCCTTAATGAAGATGGGAATTTAGAAAGTGAATAGGAAAAATTCTGAAGTAACGCCACCAACAAAAGGCCATACCAGTTGTTAGTGACGGGCAGAAGACGAGTGGAATTGCACCACTTACTACCAATACAAAGCATATTCCAGTTCTATTCCCATTAGTCAGCACACGTTTTGCCACCGAATTCAGCCAGAAAAGAAGACACTCTGTGTTTAAAAGAACATTCGGCCACACTGAGATCAAAAATAAATACACACAAAGCCAGCAAATACCTATGCACCAGTTACAGCTCTGTACATTTCTGAAGCAGTATTAATAAAGCCAGTGGTGGGCTGAGCCTCTTTCAGAAATGATAACGTCTGCTACAGCCAAATTTCCTCCTTGACCAGGCTGGGTGTAACCTCAGGAGGGTTTCCTGAAAGTGAGAGCCAAGTATGTGACAGAGGAAAGGATGGTGCCCTGCTGCAGCAACTACCATGCCACTGCGCTGCTTACCTTGTCAACTGGGCTAATCTCAACAAGACCAGCACACACACCATCTTCAAGTCACAGCATAAGGCTAACATTAGCCTTTTAAGGCTGTCTTTCTAAACTTCAAGTGGCAGTTGCCAAGTGAGGCTGCCTTTTAAAACAGGGACCAGGTGAGGAGAAGTACGAGGCCTGGAGGTGGGCCTGGAGGTGGGCCTGCAGCGAATCCTTCCTCCAGTCATGCAGAGCAGCCATTTAAACAGGGCTAACATGCACTCATGCTGATTTGCAGTGTTCCCTCCATCATGGTGGAACCAGTGCTGTGCAATGCACGAGGCAAGCTCAGCCTGCTTTCCCAACTGGGAGGTTAGGGTAGCCAGTGGTTCCTTTAAAGTTATGGCTGCTGCTTATGCAGTGTGAAAAGAAATCTTTGAAGGTTATTTTGCACTTCTCAGGGTACATTTCTTCTCTGACACTGACTTCTGATTGAAACTGAGCAGAAACTGCCCAGCCAGCATGAGTCACACTTCCATGGTGTGTATGTTTATGTGTTGATTTATATATTTACATTTTGAAAATAAAAATACCCTCTGGACCAAGCTGAAGGAGTCAAACTTTTTACTCTCATGCTAATTATATCACTAATATTGAATTATTATCTTAGTCATATTTTTAGAAATACACAGCAATATCGTGTATTTGAAAAAAATTATCTTAAGAATACTGAATTTCAGCAAAAGAAGTATTTGTTGTAAATGGGACTTGATGAATAAGCAAAACTGAATAATGGGATTTTTCATCAAAATCCATTTACTAGCAAGGCAAACACTACAGTACAGGCCAAACTGGAAGTGCTGAGCAATTTTTAAACTGCAGAGTGACTCAACATTACTTTGCCTTTTTGTGATCAGCAGGGGCTCAAGCAGGAAGCAAAGCTGGGTCAATATGCTGCATATGCAGTCCCCCTTTTCAAACATCCTCAGGGCCAAGAGGATCACCAAGGAAGCCAGCCTACGAACAACATAAAACATGATTACTCTTTTGGCGTTCCCTAAATGCTCTAGGTAGCCGTCGCTTTATCCTGTGTACACCACGTTCCATTACTGCCCAACCTAATAAAGACTTCTGTCACAGCGAGAGCTTTTCATCTTCTGAGCTCCTTTCTCCGCTCCTGATAAGGCTGCCAACTCCACTCTCTGTAAATGAGCTCATGCAAACACTTTATTTTCGGCTTGTGGAAACAAAAAGGGCCACTGCTCAGCTTCAGAACTTGAGGGGGTGGTTTTCTATCTTCAAAGCATGACCAAGGCGTTTGAAAGGGATTAAAATTAAACTCGTGAGCTTAGCTTGAAATAAGATACTTGAAGAAGGACCTCTGCACTAACCAACCCTGCTTCTTCTTTAAGAGCTTCTCAAGTCCCTTAAAAATCATCATTTAAAATCATTCGTATTTGTATACTCTTAGGCCTCTGGCAACTGCTTGGATAAGCCAGCTACCAATGTTAGTATCAATAGGTGCGTGTAGATGAGCTCCTTACTCACAGGACAGATGCTTATCCCATTGCAGCACAGTCAGTTCAAAAACAGGAGAATCACAGCTTCTGTTTCTGTATCCAAACAGCAAATAAATTACGGTGTTTTGTAATCAGTGGCATATGTTTGCACTTCTGTACAGAACCACTTGGGTCAAACATGAACTGAGTTGTTTCATCCACTGACATCCTACACACCATGTGAGCATCCCATTCCTAGCACTGTGTGTTGCACAATAAGGAAACAAGAAAGAAAACTGAAGTTTTACATATACTACTACTACAGCTTCTAGATTTTTGTACAATAAATTTGTTTCACTAGACAGTTGCTTACTATTTAGTGGTTAATTCAATCTTCTATATTTTAAAAAGTTTACATAAAATCTGTCTTTATGAACAAAGCAAATTAACTGTTCATCTCCTAAAATACTTTCAGATCTCAGCAATATTTTTCAAGGCACTGGAAATCCATCCTTGCCATATTATGATTGGTGTTACTATTTCTAAACTCATCATCTTCAGAGACAGAAAATCGCTTTTCACTACAGTACATCATAAGTTTGGGGCATCTCTATATAGTAAATTCCACAGTGCTGAAGAGTTTTAATGGTATAGTTTGAACACAAAGTTCACAACATACAGGCAAAGCAAAACTGTCATTCCTAACCCAAAAGCTGTTGATGTGATTTCAGTACCTACTGCCTCAGCTTCAAGACACACAAGACTCCAGAAGGTTACCCAGAAATGATCAGTGAAGGAGAGAACCTCCACGTCAAAATTACAGCAAATTTCTGGTTCATATATTTTTTAAAGAAGAAAAGTGAAATGCAGCTTTCCCTCTAAGACACTTCTTGGATATAGAAAGGATTGGAAATAGCTATGTCCAAAGATATTACAAAACACTAAAATATTAGGATGAAACTGTCCAAAGCTGAGCACTGAAGAGAATCTGAAAAGGAAGCTGGACAGAGAATGGTGCCCTACATCCAATAAATAAATACATAGTAAAAGGGTTTTTGGTGATGGCTTGTTTAGCTTCAAAAGAAGCAACATCTGAGATCACAGTCAATAGCCAAGCCAGCTGTTGGCAATTGCCTCCAGAAAGCATCAAAGCTTTTTGTAGTAGCCATGAGTACACACACAGCCTGACAAGTGGGATCTCCTCTAAACACGAAGCTAGGCAGTCCTTGCTTTTTGCCCCAACCTCATCTTTGCCCCCCAGCCCAAGCTACTTAATTTTCAAGAGTAACAATGCAGTAAAGTCCTGGAAATAGCCTGACTTCACTGGAGACATAGTTATTAATGTTACTCATCTTTGAGTCAGAGTCTAAAGTGGCTGTAACTGTGAATGTTTTGCACAGCTGTAAAAAAAGGTAACAACTGCTATAACCAAATCAGTCAGCAAAACTGAAAGTCACGCAGAAACAACACATTTTCTCAATACAAACATTTGAAAGCTTAATTTAAAATTTGAATGATGGTAACTTGTATAAGTATGCAAAACAGCTTACGCATACCAAAAGATACTGAGGACAAGATTACCATCCTGGCTTCATGGCACTGCATTGGTCTGTTCCTGCTTTTGCTACTCACAAGTTTTAGACGCCTACTAACTCCAAAGGCACCAAGATTCACCCTATTCATACTCCTATCTACATAATACTACTGTAATAAGTTGCATTATTAAGAACAAGGGCCTCTGGCCACCCTGGCCCCATTATTAACCTGTTGCTATTAGCATAGAGAGTCTATAATGCAGGCTGGATACAAAAACCATTAGTACTAACTAATTGCAATTGACTAATTGATCACACATGACTGATCTTAATCACGTGGAGGGACTTTGAGACCTCTGATTTCAGAAGAGAGAAACTTCTGCCTCTCCTAAAAGAGGTTCCATGTAGTATGTAACAAGTTAGCCTTGCTCAAGTGTATATATACCACACCACTGCCATTTTGAATCAACATGCTGTAGGCTATGTACCTTTGTCTGTTACATCTCTCTTTGTGGATAATGTCACTGAAACAGAAAACAGTATTCTGAATCAATATTTGTTCTGCTTTGCCTCAAAGTAACTATCTTCCAGATGCTATTTTGGATGCTTAAAAGCCTATAGTTATCATTTCTTTAGTTACCATCAGTAGCAGTGATGACATACCATCTCAACATTTGTGTTTAGATTATTTATTTCTAAAAGGAAGTGAAAACTGACTTTGTCTGCTCCTTGGGATTTACATTTTTAAAATAAAAATTACAAGCTTAACACAATTCACTTATTATTCCCTTTCATTATTCTCTCTCATCTTTTATCATGGAAAGGTACATCATGAAGGGAAAACAAATGCACTCCAAAGTTGTTTCTATGTCCATGTGCCTTTCTCCTCCAAGCAGGAATGTTTTAATCATTCTCCATTCTAGAGAATTTGTTTTGTTGTTTGTTTGTTTTTTTTATGCAGTACACACTCCTGGTTCCCTCTGCAGCTAGTGGTAGGTGAGAGCATTTAATAGCTTATTAGGTAGGACAGTTAAAAACCACCTACAAGAAAACACCTTTTTGGATAAGACATAAAAGCTCCACCATTCATTCATGGCAATAGGCTTTGAAACGCTCCTTAATGAGCACACGGGCATTAGGGAAAACCTAAACAGAGTTGGAGTGCTCTATCAAAAACTTTGACCTAGGGCCACTAAGTGCTTAGTGTTATGATAACTCTTGAGCAAAGACTGAAACACTTGAAGAAATGCCTTCCTATCAGAACAGAGGAGGCCGCTCTGTCTTCTAAAGAAGCTCACACCGTTTTAAATAGAAGATTAGCAGAAAGCAGATGGCATTGGGAAACAAAGCAAAACAAATTCTGTAGTTAACTGAAATGCATTTGAATGGTAAATGTAGGATGTTGCCTGTCTAGTCCAATCCTTTCTTCCTTGGTTTGCATTTGCAAGAGACTTGGCCGGCTATCTTAAGCACTTTGTATCATCCAGTAAAATGCAGAGAAAGAGCAAACAGAACTCTCTCAAGGCCAGCAGCTGAATTCGGGTCAAACTGAAAAAAAAAAAAGTGGCTTAGTGCCCTTTGCTCCCTGTCTGCTGCAGCTTTGAACTTGGATGGATATACCTCTACTGAATTAACTCATGTTTCTCTGTCTCAAATACCAAATGGACGTTACTAGGAATGGCACACACTGAGAAGCATACTGCTTGTAAAAACATAAGAGAATCACTATCTATATTCTGACTCAAGCATTTAAGTCACATATATTTAATAAGAGTATTTACTCTGTAACCCTGATAATGATAGTTCTGAAATATCCCTCCTATGCCTAGCTTCCTTTAAAAAATTACAGCACTTATCTAGAAAAAAAACCTTTCTGTTTTTTATCCCAACCGCTATAGTTCTTAAAAGTCTTCCATATTTTCAGCTATTATCCCTTTCTTGCAAAGAGCCCACTTAATAATGTTCACTCTAACAACCTCATTTATTTTCCAGAAAATTAACTCAGTTTCAACCCTGATTAATGATTTCATCTAAATGAATCAAATTAAAAATTGAAAATTATATTTCAAAAGCCAAAGAAAAAAAAATTGGCCACTTCCCGTTAACAAATGATCCTTTCAAATATTAAAAGATGACCATGAAGAGTGCGTGATAGTAATGAAATCTAACTGGGGCCTACTGCTTATCTGGAGTTCATGGAGGGGGAGAAGAGCAAAAAAAAAAAAGCCTTTCTGCATTAACACTCAAGTCTCTTGGGAGGCCAACCTGACTTCCACTTAGTCTTTGCCTGTAATCAGCATACCAAAATAATATGAGAATTTCAACGTTAATTAAACTGGTAGGGTTGGAGATGCACCAATACTGAAGAGGGATTAGGAAAGTACACAGTACCAATAACCACATCTGCTAACAAATTCTAATTGATGAGAGCCATTTAACCTTCCCCAAACTGCTAATACCTAGTCATAGGCTGAATGCTAGGGGAGAGAAAATCTAAAATTACTTAAAATAAATAAATAAAATTAAAAATTAAAAAATCCCCCCCCCAAAAAACAGCTGTAATGACTTAAGGAAAACTCGTTATAATGATTATACTAATTATCGTTTATATTGCCTTGTAAGAAATGAGAGGTTCAGCCCACAAGACCCCTGATTCACTTAACAGACTCCAAATGGGCTGGGAAAAAACTGCAAAGTTTTGTTTTGCCCATCAAAATCATAACACCCATCTCTCTGCTTAAAAAGACACTAAACTAATATGGGGTACAACTGTCCTGGTAGCTCTCTTGTAAATATCAAGAAAACCACGATGAAAAACATATTTCAGTATTATTAATCCTCACTGAGAAGTTGGAAAAAATTCTGCTGCACGTAAAGGGGTATTCTAGAAATTCAGAGATTTGGCTTCCACTAACTCTTGTGAAATGAACACCCACCTTGGCCTTTCCTGGTGCATTATCAGCTGATGAGCAAATTATTTTGAGTAACGTTTCAATTACGGCCTTGTTGTATAGCACAACTGCCATATAAGACAGTTGGCCATGGTGTACAGTTCAAGGGCCAGACAGTACACCCTGGAAAGCCTGCAGCTGGAAAAAAACCCAAAACAGTAGCATTTCACTGTGCTTTCTTAGAGCTCCAGCTCAGCAGAAGAGCAGCAATTTCAACCTTTGGTCAGAAAAAAATGCAGTCTTTTCTTGATCTCCATACAGCTCATGGGTACAGAAATCTCCACCAATCACTTGTGATATATTCTAGAAACTTTATCCATGCATGGAAGTGATTTACATTTGTTCCCACAAAGTGAACATACTTTCCAGAAGGCATTTGCTATGAATTTTTGCCTACCAGGAATAATTCCGTATTCTGTATGTACCCAAATATGGCTTTTAGGCATCCTAATCACCATATAAGTCTCCTTTTCAACCTATGACTTTTTTTTCCCATCACCAACTGGTAGCTCTTTCCCCTTCACAGTTTTCCAACCTTGCATCTCCCTGTAGTGGCCTTTTCCTTACATCTACCTTTGGCTGCACAAAGCCTCACTCTTTATTTGGTGCACCTTTAACGCCCCGAGCAGATGCATTAGCCTAAGATCCTAGCCATGCTTACTATATCAGAAACAATAAAGCCCACTCCCATTATCTACAAACATAAATGAACACCAGCTTTGCAAATAATCCATTGCCCAGGCCAAAAAAAAATCCTGCAGCAACTGAAAGCATTCTGTTTTAAGGCAAGGGAACAAAACAAAACCAAAACACAACACCATAAATTATCCTAAAGGCCTAGGGAAATGTTTCTCCACATTTTTTGGTTTCCTCCTACAAACGGGCCCCCCACATCCCTCCTGACCAAAAGGACAAGTTTCCCTGTGGCTACCACCATTCAATAGATAGCTACATGGCCCTTTAGAAGCCAACCAGCTGGCATTCCTGAATGATACTGACTAGTGCCTTTGAATTGCTTTTGCTGAATGACCAAAAAATACATTTTATGCAGAAAGCTAAGAACAGACATAAATTTGCAGATTTTTTGCTGATTCTGTTACACAGACAGCCATAATATGTTTCTTCCTGGGAATCCTACTACCAGCAGTCCAAGAAACCAGATCTACCGAATGCTATCCAGACCTGGATTTCACATCACAGCAGAAGACCTGCTTCACGGACTGCATCTGCATAGCAAAAAACCTGAGTGCTTTCTTTTGGTTTTGTTTTGACTTTACTTCAGATATTGCTGAAGGCTTTGGGGTGTTTATTTGTTGTTTTCTCTTTTTAAATCTTTATGTGTATGTTTTAGCAATTTTATTTATATAGTGTCAAGTAGTAAATCAAACTTCATGTAGTTAAAACTCATCCAGCAGCAGAAACAGAACTCTAACTGAAGGCTCAAACAAAACAAAGTCATGTCAGCTACTTGAAGAAATACAGCTGTAACTCAACACATGTACAACTAAAACAGCCTTAGGAAACAAACAAATTCAATAAGCTACAAACTTTCTACCGTAAGTTTACCAATGAATTACCATCTCTCGGTGATCTAGCAATCCAGAAACAACACACATAAAATCACCACTGAATTAAAAGTATCAAAGATATAAACTCTACTTTAAAATAGGTATATTTTTGGGAAAAACAACTTGAAATGATCTGCCACGTAGTTTCAGGATCAGGATCTCTCAGTTTTAAATAAAATATGGCTTGTGGATAAATAAATAGTATAAATATGTTAAATAATATTTATTTATAGATGCTGTCTAATAGTATAGATAGAACTGTTCTGTGTGCATACACTTAAATCATTCATAGAGAGATACTATCATTATTAATATATGTATTATGCTGTGTGGAAATAAGGTGTATGAGTTCTTACTCCTTTTACAACATATTTTCATCACTAATCACATTAAATGGGCCAACACTGTTGCCCAAACTTGAAGCTTTTCTATGGGCACAGCAAGAAGCTCACGCTTTGACAGTCACCAGTCCCTCTTTAGTCCCAGCTCTTCCTGCTGAAGCACATGGTTTTATAAAACATGTCTTCATTATTATTATTTTTATGCATGAACAAAAAGCATTTTGCTACAATTTTTATTCTTCAGAATAGGTGAAATTTTGGAAAAAGAGAAAATCAGCTCCTGGAGTGTCTTCTGGCAGATAGAATTTTATCTCAAATGTCTGAAGTTTGCCAAAATGTAGGACTAAAAAAGAACATCAAACTGAGAAACAAAGGCCCGTGGTTTCTACCAATCCCATATTTATATTCAGAGTCTTTCCGCATGCAATGCATTCTGACTATGCACCTGTAGTACTTCATCTGCTTGGAATCTGCTAGTAGAATTTGTATTATTTTCTTTCTAACTCAAGGGCTTTAATAATATGTTATTTTCTAAGTCAAGGGCTTCACTAAAAGGTCACAAAAATACCTCATTTTTTACCTACAAGAACACTAAAAAATTCTATGCTTAAATGACCATGGCCAGGCCTCCAGAGCAGCTGCCTCTCTCAAGCACCATCTCTGAAATTCCTTGAAGTCTAAAGAAACAAAATGGTGAAGGAATAAACAAAAGCCTCTGCTTCATCCTTGGGAGATGAAATCAGTATGACACAAACTGGTACAGCACTGAAGTTGCTGCTATCTATATAATAGCATGAAAGTTGACTTTAGTTTATTTGTTTTTCCTTACTCTTTCTAGATAGAAGTCTAAAGTTAGGAATAGGAAGAGATATAAAGCACCTGAAACCAAATTCACATCAGTAGTATAAAACAAATCAGGGAGTAGTAATAAATGTCACAGCTGTAGCAGCAAAGGCGAGTCGCTGTTTTTTCTCATACTTAAAGTGAAATACCTAGCTGTTATCTTTGTGCCTGCAGAGCCTCCCTATTGTAGATTCAATAATACAAGAGGCTTCTTATCAGCAGCCAGGGTGACTGATTGGAGCTGTGATATGTTTAGACAATGCACTGTATTTAACTGAATTTACAGATGCCCCAACTCAGACCGCAGTAGTAAACGCCAGAGACTAATAGGAAATTAAACATGTACAATGGACTAACTCCATTTGCTCTCAGACGCCGTAATGTGTTTAGTTAACTTACTCATAGTCACACTTTATCTTTTTCTCCATGGATTCGCTGGGATATGTTTCAAATTGGTCAAAGATTAAATCTTTCTTTCAATTTTTTTTCACTATTTTATTGCCGCTTTTCCTTATTATTTGCCACTCTTTCCTTCGCGCAGATAAGCTAAACATGATGACCCCAGGTACACTCCGCCAACCCAATTATCAGATAGTCAGGAGGTAAAGCAAGGGTACGGAAGACACCATAATATTAATATAACATGAGAGGAACAAAATCATCAACCATCTATCTGAAAGAAATGCTTTATTTAGTTCATTTGAAATTTAAATGTGAATTTCAGTGTACCTGGTAAGTAACAAAAAGCAAACGAGTGAGACAGTAAATGTATGGTAAACACACACACGTACCTAGCTTGAGCAGGTCACTAGAGATATGTTTTAAGCTGACAGTTATCTAGCATTTTTGTTAATGGAAATGGTACCAAATAACTTAATGAACTACTTTACACAATCTTTTCACATCTGAATCTGCTTCCCCATCACATATAGGAGTAAGGTCTCTTCAGATCAATCCCAAGGTTGTTCCACGTAGCTATCTGGGACTCTTGGAGGAAAAGTAATTCAAAAAGAAATCCCTCATTCATATCTGAATCAGAGTGTGTGTGCGCACTGCTCTCAGTAAAACTAAATGTTTGTACTAAAACAGACAAAATACACCAAAACCTATACGTACTCTCACAGCTAGAAACACATACTTTCCACATCCTGAGCTTCTGTATTTACTATTTTGTTTCTAAAATAAATAAATAAACGGTTATATGAAAATATTAGGACTGAGAAACAAGCAAACAAACAGAACATCCAAATGGCTTCCAAACACATACACAAAGATACAGCAACAGCACTCGCAGCTTTTTTCCCAAGCTACTCCCTGACCTCGATATATTTTGGGCCAAATCCTGCAGTCAGGTAGCCTGGCAGATTTAGAGCACTTGCAGAAGAAAGGACAGGAACTTGCACTAGGTAGGTTAAACTGCAGACTATGCCTTATCAACAGAGAATTACAGAACAGATGGAAAAATGTTCACCCGCTCTCCAAATATTATCTGCATAACGACATTAATTACTTGCATGGTTATCTTGAAAAAATCAGTTATTGAGTCTCTGATGGAAACAACATATCAGGACGAATAATTTTCAGTTTGATAAAATAAGGGAAATCCCAGGTTTCTAATTCGGAAAATGTTAATACAAAAATATATTTCTAGGCTCTGCTTTTTATCGGATGTTATGAAAAAGAACATAAGATATTAGCATTAGGCTTTACTTAATTTTTGCCTGTCCTATTGAGATTTTTATCTATCTCCATTCCTTAGTGTATATCCATTATCCATGTGGAAATTAATTAGTAAAATTAGTAGTTTTCTAACAGTGTTCCCTTGATGCAATATTTGCCATTATGGAGACCTGCCTTTTAAAAGATGAATTCTTATTGATTTTTCCTACTAGAAACCAATTTTTTTTAAAGTCTTGGGTAACAGTTTACTGAAGTGAAGACTAATTAAACAGACATCATCACTGTTTTAAACTAGTGGGCAATACAACAAACGCTACTTCTCCTAATCAGATCTGAGAGCTTTCTGGAGAAGAAGACATGGATAAATCTTTGACGAATCTTTAATTATGAGGATGAAATATTTATTCTTTTAATATGAATCTAGAAATACAGTGAAACTGCATTTGCAGCTTTTATCAATTTAAATTATATCTTGCTTTAAAGGTTTTTGTCTTAAGAAGAGACAGACTGAAAAATTCTTTGTACTTGCAATAAATTTCTGCCTGCAATGGTCTATATAGTTACAGTAAATATTTAATACTGCCATTTAGATCGTGGTGGCTTCCTGAACACATAATCTCCAATATCCTGACAGACATGCTAAGTGTCCACTTTATAAACCATAAAGAAAACTACTGGTGAAGTTGAGGGTTTCTGTAATCTTCCAGCTATGAAACCACTGACCTTTCACACAGAGGACTGAAATAAGTGAGTCCTCAAATTCTGTCCTCTGTACTGGTAAGGAATCACAGAGATAAATAACTTGTTTTGCCAACTCATACCGAGAGACAAGACAGGTTTCTCAATGGTATGCAACACATACTATTAGACCAAAAGCCACTGCTGCAAGTGTACCAGTAGAAGACAACAGGTAATATATTTATATGTACACCTGGGTGTACATATAAATACATAAAGAACTGAATACATCAGGCGGAAATCTCACCACATGGTGTATACTGAACTACACCCCCACTGGAGAAAACTGTAGGAAGAGACATAAGGCACGTGCTTCGTGCTGTACATAAATCACCAAAATACATCTAGAAAAATAAAGATAAAAATACTAAAAATGATCTGCGAATCATCATCAGGGTACCATGACAGTCCCTTCTCCTGTTGCTTCTGCTCCCTGCAATGCAAAGAACTTGCTGTGTCCATCACTGAAATTGACACAGACATAGAATGAAGAGCACAAATGATCACAGGAACATGCTGGCAAAACCAACAAAACCAACCAAAAATACAATGCAAATTAATGGGCTAGTGAGAGCCCATAAATGTCTAGCAAAATGAGAAGTGCTTCTGAATGGCCTTCTCTTTACTCATTCTTAATATATGTTGCATAGATACATCATATGTGGTGTATTGTGCGTTTGCCTTCACTTTCGTAACACAACTTAGACTGAGTAGATACAAATATATTATCAGGAAGGAGTTATCTGTGTTGTATGTGCTGGAGTTTTATAAGAAGGCCATATTGACAGCAGCATGGTGTGGTTTGTATTTATGTTTATCTGACTACAGTGTAATTGAATTCAAAATTCCAACACAAAAAGATAAGAAAAAATATCCAAATTATTAAGAGAGAAAAGGACCGGACTTACGAAGGGCTACAACGCTATGTTGACTTCTTTCAAAAAGTTAGAATTTACGACGTCAGACTTGTTGAAAATACCTTTCAGGATGCTATGGTTCAGTACAAAAAGGTTCACCCTGTACCCAGCAGCCTGGTGACAGCATTGCCAGTTTCAACAGCCAGGCCTTTTGTTTAGCAGTACTCTGAAGTGAAAAGCTAATTTCTCAGCTCAATTATAAAATCAGTGGAGCAGTGCTTCATTTCTCCACATTACACATCATTTTGACAAATAGAATTTGGTGCAAATCTTTTATGTTTGAGGAAAATAAGCGTTTCAACTTGCAGAACAATTCTATTCTAGATAAAAAAATTGGTACTAAAATTAGTTCTTTACTTTTTGCTACATTAGACTGATTCTATTTAAATATATTTAAATCAGCCTACCTGGGACTACAGGACATTCTTTACTAGTTGTATTATCATTGCCTACACAACTAAAGAAAACCATCACAAGCACAGTAAACCAAAAGACATCATTTACATCATACAGGATGCCTTTGTGCACTTTGTTGCTCTATCTAAAAACCTTACAGTTACAAAAATCACATAACCATCCCCAGGTTTAGATTTCAAAGGCAAGAATTCAGAAATAAGAGAACAGCAGAACTTCTGACAGCTCACTCAACCTTAATTTCTCTTTTCTCAGTCCTCTACAGCATGGGCTTTAACATAGGGCATTTATCTTGATTTGGGGTAGACAAAAGCTGTTTGTGCAGTCAGACTGTACACAAAAATATATACATAAATAACACTCCCCGTTTTTGTAAAATAATATCCTTTCTCTGAGTGCCACTACTGGCTTGTACAGATACAATCATTCTGATGCACTTTGAACCTGAAAAAGATAAGACATCGTGAAGTACTTGCAAGTGTAGTTTTGCTCTTCTGTATGCTTTGATAGAAGCTTTTTGCCACTTACGTTTCTGCGCAGTACCACTGATTGCTACCGGACGGTCCCTACCTCCTCAGCTTGTAAAAGGAAACCTCGAGTAGAAGCAGGAACACAGGGTCAGGAACAGTGCGGTCCACCTGTCTTTCCCCATTTTCATGCTGTGTGACCTCATGTCCCATCAGTGACTGCACCAATTGCAGTGGTCAATTTAGGGTTAAGAAGAAGGTTTCGCCTGTTTTCTCTCTTCTTTCCTCAAGAAAACGGCTGTGGGCATTTGACCAAATCAACACTCTCAGTCTAGTGTAAGCTGCTCCCTAAGTTGGAAAGTCCGTGTTGACAGAAAGAAGCTTGGTTCTCTCTCCCTCCCCACTCCAGGACCACAGCAACTCCATAATTATTTATGGTATTGTCAAGCTGACAACATTTTCATGAGGAATGAAAGTAAAAGAAGGATAAAGGCAATTTTTCACTATTTGTATTCTGGCATAGGCTGAATGGTATTTTACAAGACACTGCATAAACACTTCTTTGCCCCTAGACAGAATCTTCTGCCAAATAACAATCCTGCTACAAATTAAAAAATGGAAAAGTTTCTCAAATGAAACGTTGCAAGATTATTAGGTAAATAAAAGGCGCTTTTTTCACTCTAAAAAGGCAGGATTCTTACAAGCTCTGGTTTGTGTTCTCTGCTGCTCCAGAAGTAAAAAAAAATAAAAATACACGGTGTTTATGACTAGGAAGTGACATTCCTAGTGCTGACTTCTGAAGACAAAAAATTCCTTCCCAACAGGAAAGTCATAATCTAGACTCAAGATTAATGGAAAGATATTCCAAGAGCTCAGTGTGGACTTTACAATTCCAAGCAGAAAAAATGATCTGACAAGGAACTGTTCAGGTCTGCATGAATTCTGGGGAGAGTTTGGGAGATTTTGATTTTCATATCACCCACCTGGAATTTGAAGTTGTCACCAGAAAGGGACAGAAGACCGTGTATATCTGGGTTTACAGTCAGTCATATTTCTCACCGCTGAGGGGTGAGCCTTCCATTGCGATGCTTCTTCAGAGGACCTAACGACTAAAATGCTAGCATAGACAAGTTGACTGAGCTGGTTCTCATCAACACCAGGCAATGTCAACATTACTTCAGCTAAATGGGGTACCTCATGAAAAACCTAAGAAAGTACAAATCTGGAGAAGGATGATGTAAGTGGGAAAGTGACAAAGAGGAAGAATTATGATACAAACATGAGGTTGTTTTTTTTTTTAATCAATAGCTACTCTGTATGGAAAGATAACAAAGATTTTGTCCAAATGTTACCATTTTACTTTCAATTTAATTTATCCTGGGGGATAAGGTTTCTGCTAATACAACCAAAAAGAGAGGTTGGCTTACCAGCCATATCTGATATTCAAATAACATTCACTTTTTGGCCTTAAACAAAACTTCCAGCAACACCTACAAGGGGCAATATTTTCTGCTGGAGAAAGGAGATTCTGAAAACATACTTAAAGATATTTTCTTTTTCATTCAGATTCAGCAACATAAACAAATGATACGCACAACAATACAAATAAATAGTTCACAGAATTATGCTGCATTACTGCCAAATAATTTCCCTTATTCCTCCTCTGTAAACAATTTGATTTAAGGATATTCAGACTTCTGAAGATGTTTAAGTTATTTAAGGGTAAAGGTTGGCTTTTCAAACTTGAATAATTAATGTAATATGAATCAATAACCTCTCCTATGGCCAGTTCTTTCTTTTAGCTTACACTGTTTCATATCAAATTACAAAAAGTGCGACTTCTTGCATTACTACTACAGCCAAATATCACTTACAAGCTTTTCAGGCCCATGTTGTCTATGTTGCACTAAATGTGAAAATTGTCTCCCTGATTCTGCACCATGCTTTACAAAAAAAAACCACACCGTTTGCAGATCAAAGGGAGACGATTTATGCTTTCATCCCAGCTGACGGACGATTAAATTAAAACAGATCAGCAGTACAGTGCATGGGCAGGTGGCTTTAGCTGCCACTGTCGGCCTCAGAGCGATTAAATTGCGGTGGAGATGGAGGGCCTTCCGCTCTCATTCCCGCACTTACAGATCAAACGGTGACAAATGAGATGTTACTGCTCTTGTAAAGCAAGGCTACAATCTGTCAAAATCCAACATAATTTGTGACCCTACGTGACATCCTCTTTCTCTTTTTTTTGACATTTGAATACAGTGATTGTACTGGAGTCAAGTCCATTTAAGCGAATATAGTCAATTCCATCTAAAGGAATATAGCCTGTTAGCTCCAACATGGTAGCTGAATATATATCTGGTTAGTACTTCAGCGACCCTTTGTGTTAAGTGCATACCATTAACAATGAATTCTGATTTTTCCAAGTTATATAATTTGATATCTTGACAGCTCAGACACTTAAAGCACCACTATTTGTTTTAAATGGCTTTATTTTATTGTTTAAATGTCAGTATCAAAATAAAGTAATGCATACAGCCTTGTCAGTTCCAGTGCAGTGGGAAGTATTCCTGTGAGGAAGAAAAGGCCTTGAGAGAGTCTGTTCTAAAAATGGACTAAAAAGTCAATTATGTCTTTTTCTGCATCCTCAAATGACTTGCAAAATTTTATTTATACTCGGCCTTTTGTTTAATGTTTGAGCTCATCAAGGCGCTGAGGAAAGATGCATAATTGGATGGCAGCATCTTAAAGAAATGTGTACACAAACAAAAACCTCAGAGTAAACAGAAAAGTAACTGCAGCTGTAGTATTTTTAAAACATCTCTGCAGATTGACATAAATTGCCACAGCATCTCTCAGACGATCAAAAGTATGAACTGAACTCTGCCTCAAAGAGCAAACTAACTTGGCCTTTTTGTATGCCAGTGAAAATCTGATTTGGAGAATGACTGCAATAATTGAATAAATTCCTGTTTTCTTGTTTTTCTTGTAAGGAAAAAATAAAGTTCACAACACAGCAAGGTTGTTAGTTTCTATCCATTCCTCTTTCCGGTAACTTTGGGGTTAACAAATTCTTCACTGCTGCCAAGAATTTACAGCATTTATCGTTCTCTTAACATTTTAAGGTGGGCAGTTTAGCTATCTGCCACAAAGAAGTCAAAGATCTGATCTAGGGGCTCTTTATATTTTCTGTTGACCATTGATCTTTGGGCTGGATATCTATAACCTCCAGGGAATAAAGTCAGAAACAGCTTTATTTACAAAGAATGAAGATGCATACAAAATCTCTCAAGTGAAAATCTTAGGGGAAAAAACAGCTGTACACAGAAAAATAACAGTACACTGGGAAGTATTTATACTTCACACATCTACGGCACACTCAATTTTTATTCTTCAGTCCAAATGCTACAGAGCTTTTTTTATCATGCATACATATATTCCCCAGTTAGGATACAGTTCTTAAACTGAAAGTGAAGGTAAACTTGCTAATAAATATAGCCAGCAGCTAAGATGCATTCCACGAAGCTACCGTAGATAATCAACCATGTGCAGAAAAACCCTGCTAGTAGCTGGCCCCATATTTGGCAAATTATATGCATTAATCCTTCCTTATCGCGATGACCCTTGGAGCCTGTCTAGGCCTCAAGGCCTGTCAACACCCCATTGTTACCGACTTATAAAAAGGAAGACTCGCCCCCCATGCCACACACTGTCCTCCTAACCTTGCCTATTAAAGGCAGGGTCTCAGCAGCCATCTGACACATTGCAGGGGCAGCCACGTATATAGTTATGTAGCCAGCAGAATGGCACTCGTCCTACATAGAGCACCGCAGGGCCCCAGGTCAGTGGGTCCATTGGGCAGGTAAACGATGATGCTTTGTAAAGAAGACACACTTCCCAGGTTATCAGAGAGTAAAAACTTCATCCCTACCAGTTACTCCCACAGTCACTTTGCACTAGAATCTCCAGTTTCCTTCAAACTGCAAGATTACTGGGCAGGGACTGAATTTGGCCAACAAGGCTCAAAGGAAGCATTAAGAAGTGCTCCTTCCCTGTTTGCATGTACTGCTGTGTTAGGAAGCATTTGCTGCTTTGAAGCAAGACACTATTGCAGCACAGAATAAGCACAGCTGGGCCTGCCAATTCGCATGCATTTAGAGGAGATGATGGGCCTTTTATGAGTTCTCTCTGGCTCCTGTTTTTGCAGAGGCTTTTCTAGTTTTATAGGCTGCCACAAACCACAAAGCTGATCTCACTCCACTCCTCCTCCTTCCCTAGTCTGACATGGAGCCTGCCCAGTCACAGGGGATGCAAGGCAGGCTCTCACCTTTGACTGTAAGCATGATAGGAGGGGAGAAAAAGGTGGCAGAAACATTATTAACTTTAAAATATTTCCTGTTCCTCCAAGATGAGAATAAATTGTCCCCACATGACTACGTGGGATAGAGATAAACTCTTCGCTGCCACTCAGGAATCCTCTGCAACCTCAGGGTTTTCTTTCCGCCTCCCCAAATAAAACTCTCTTGCTTCCTATGAATAACATTTTTTTAATAATTTAAAAGTGTTCTTTTTTCCCCCTCCTCCACTTGCTATGTTTGTCTCTGTGACTCTCAGATTCTACACCCAACCTGCATCTATTGTCTCATTAATGAGGCCAGCTAAGAGTCATATATTTCTATTTAGCTTCCTAGGCAACAAAATGGAAGCACGTGAATGTGTAACGCTCACACAGCCGAGGGCCTCCTAGGAATAGAGTGAGAACACAGTGCCTTTGATTTATAAATAGGTATCACTATCTATAATGCATAAACAAAATGTTTCATGATTTGTAACACTAAGCCCAGGCAGTTATACTGTTAAAAAATAAAATCCAAATGCCTACTGTCTACAGAAATAGAAGTGATTATTTACGTGAGTGTCATGAGGGCACTTTCTGGTATTATACGAACTCCTGCCAATTAAATGAGGTACTTGCTAATTACTGTCCCATATCTTCAAGGACCAAAGGGGCAGAACAGTGCCATGTGAGGCAACACAGTATCACGTAGCAGGGCTGAATCCATTCCAGGTTAGATTTAACATTCAGAGATGATCACATACTGTATTAACCATGTCCAGCAACAACATTTTGATTACAGGAATGCTAAGCTCCTGGTCTTAACCACAGCCAGCACTTGTTGCTACTGAAAGATTAATGTTATCTCTGCATTTAAGCAACCCTTATATATGGCCAAAATTAGACTGCAAAATGTCTGATGGTCTTGGAGTGAAATTGTTTTTAGCAACAGCCTATAAAATCATTGCTTGGGACCATTTAGGTTCGAGCAACACAAAGTCTAAGAGTTCCTGCCTTAAGCAGTGGCATAATCACTACTTTGTACATTTCAGGAGAACAAAGACGTTTATTAGTTTCTACTGGGAACCTTAATATCAAAAGGGATGTAGGTGAAAAGAGGAAACCGAATTTCAGGAGATAATATCCAATTAGACAACAAGGGTTTGCTTTTTATATTTTTCTAAACCAAATAATGTTATTTCTGCAATGAGTCACATAAATAACATTTTCTATTCCTACTGAAACATCTGTATTTATCATATTTTTGGCAAGCACACCACTAGTTTAGTGTTTGTTCCTGCTAGCGGAAGAATGAATAAGACTCATCTATTTAATTTCCACTTATAAGGTTGATAGAGTAGACCACGCACTTTGATGCTAAGCTAAATAAAAACACAAACAAAAATACCACAGAACTGTGTGAAAATGTTACTACTCCTATGTGAACAAAACCATACAGCAGTTAAAATTAAGGAGAAGAAAAATGTGAGAAAATTTCTCTCTTACTTAACAGGTCCAGCCACAGAAGTCTCAAAAAGATTTTAGCAAGTGTTCAATGGATTATGGATCAGGTCTAATTTACAACTAAATCTGCAGAGTAAATCAATACTGCTGGCTAATGGCATTGGTAGTTTACTGCTGTGATCTTAACATTCACATTGTTAAAGCATGATACAGAAATTAATGTACATACTGTACTTCACCACAAAATAATTAATGCAAGCAGTTATTGTTGTAAAAGAGACAAACAGCCATTAAAATTTGATGACCATGTCACAGTATTAAAATAATAAAAAAAGATGACCTACTACTGTTCTCTAGCTGTTTAACTAATCAAATAATACACGCAGTATAGTAAAACTGAGTTTGCATTTAGCACGGAACTAAGATCAAATATCACTGAAATCAAGCCTTCTGGGTTTCCTTCTAAGTATACACTGGCAATTGAATAGATGAAGGAAATGTGCTTACAAAAAAAATTAACATCTGAAGAAATATTCCTGCAGACTTATTTCTGCATAAGTCTCCTAAACACAGGCCCCTGAACCACATGAGAAAATAACGGAAGGTAGCTTGTTTGCAGTATCAGTTTGATTTTTAATTCCCCTTTCATTGCTTGCAGCATTAATGTCCAAACAAATATTTACCTGGAAATGCCTCTTTTGAACAGCTCTCTTTGACCACAGTTTGTCCCTATAAGAGCATGTCAACTTTTGTTTCAGATGAGGTCTATTACTCCCGGCCATAGTAGAGCTAATAAAACACATGCACCCTCACAGATAAAAACACAGAACAGTATTAAGAACGCAGTCTGTGATTATATACTTTAGAGAAGACCTTCCAAATGATGGTTCCCAATTCGTTAGGGCAATCTCTTCAGAAAATTCACACGATATCTTCCCAAGTATATTTCCCTTTTCTTAATACTGCTCCTAACTTTTTTTTTTAACATTATATTTATTTAATTATTTATTTTACTACTGGCTAGAAGTGCTTTTCCACAAGTTACTTAAAAAATAAACCTTTCCTGGGAAGCAGATAGAAACGTTTAGGAAATATGTCTCTGTTTAACTGTGGGGATACATCCTGGACACACTGACACCAGTTATCCTGACACACATATCCCTATTTATTCCTATAAACCGGAACTGCTTCAATGTGTAGTACACAGATTTTTTTGCTGTCACTGCTTTGTTCATACCCAAACTTCAACACTAAGTCATTTTATAAGCACTAACAAAGAAAGAAAGGATATTCTCTGTACTCCACAGTATCTATTCCTGCCACTGTATAGACCTCAGATGCACAGAATTACAGCCTCAAGCTTCCACGCCTCCTTCTACATACAGTAGCAGATGTGTGAAGAGCTTGTGAAGAGCTGGACCTGCCTTTTATCATCAGTTATGACTAAATTCACAACTGGGGTTCTGGAAACTGAGTACAGGATACATTAATTTCACTGGAATTCATTTGCTCTCTTCCAAGCCTGGGTGTGACAAAGCCATTTGCAGTCCACTTTATCACACCACAGACAATGGGAGAAACTCCTGGGTTCAGCAATAAACACTTCCAACTAATAACATAAAAGTGACTAACTGGTTATTGCCCTGTTGTTCTTCAGACAAAGAATTCTCTCCCTTCTCTGCTCCCCCCTCAATACAGAAAAAAATCTTTTCTTCCCTGCCAAACACTGGGAAAGAAAGGCAAGATGAGAGGACTTCCTCCCCTTTCCACTCAAGCCCCTTCACAACACCAGTGTTTTTTTTAGGGCCCATGACCTTTTGAAAAAACCTTTAACAGCGCCCTGGTGACAGCCAGCACGACTATCCATCCATGGGTCTTGGCTCCTTCTGTACACCAAGTGCTGAACACAGAAGACGGGATAAATCTGAGATTAAAGTGACTTCCCCCTTCAGCCACGCTGAGCATGGATACGTTCTGTATTTCAGTAACATGAGAGCGGTCTGTGGGCACTTACAGGCTCTGAACAAACTGAGCTGGCACAGGCACTCTTTGCAAAGGAGAGAAGGGATGGAGGAAGAAAAAGAATTCAGGCTTGCATATTAACTTTTGTGACATAAAGAGTGAGGGAAAAGCTAGCTGAATAGAGTACTCACGGTCTACATGACAAGCAGCGTGCACCAAAGCGACACCTCTTTTTCAAATCACTTGGACAACTCCCCTGAATAGCCTCTTTCTCACAAGGAGATCCCATCCTAATGTGCCTGTGGGGCTCCTGGTGTATGCTAACACAGTAAGAAAGGAGGGAAGCACTGATTTCAGACTGGATTTACAAAAAGACCTTTCTGGGCTGCGACGTAGGGCCTCACTTCTATCAAAGTGGAGCAGAACAGTCTTGTAGTTCTAAGAAAATGTGACGGTTTTTGACCATTTGGACTAAAATTGACATTTCCAAGAAAATGGATATTCATTCTGTACATATTGTACTGACCTCAGTTAAATGGATATCTGAACGTTTGGTTGAAATTTAAAAAGACCTGGCAATGGACAAAACCAATATTTGGGCTGCAAGAGGAATGGCAGAAGAGGACACCTTGTAACACAAGACGTTCAGGCTACTCCTTTCTCAAAGCAAGTGTGTGATTACAAAGGTTAACACCAGCTATTTTAGTAGCAGCAGCAAATTCCAAAGTATTTCAGAAATCAATTACATCAGAAAGGGAACAACCATTGGGGGAAATGCTACAAAGAGCTAACAACAACACGGAGCAGCAGTTTAGGAAAGGTAGTCAGAGAAATACTATACACCATGAAAACAATAATTTCATGTAAGAGAAACGTTTTTTTGCCTTTTTTCCAGAGAAGGAAAAAAACCTGTGCTGTCCTGATATACCAAAGGGCAGGGCTGTCTGGTTCTAATTCGCTGCCGTTGTTATTTGTATGATTCCTTTTATATTTTTCCTGCATGGGGGTGGGGAAGGAGGGGAAAGGGCAATTAGTTGAGGATGGGATACTTATAATTGTCATCAGTTCTACACTAAAAAGAAAACAAAATTTCATCTCCACATATATTTTGCAGGAAGCCTACCTGCTGTAATTTGATAAGCAGCTTCAGGCACGCAGAAATACAGAAATATGCACAAGGTCCTACGGAACTGGGCAACTTTTAAATTCATTTATCAAAGTTCTTTGTTCAAAGAAGGCAAACCAATCAATATTAAACAAATAAAGCTCACCTGTATCTATCTAAAGCTTTTTATTAAATACAAAGCTGAGAGTGAAATACTGCAATTGGTTAATGCCTGAGGCTTGCATCTCTGGAGACCTGGGTTCAAAGCCTTGCTCAAACAACAAAGAAACACGTTTACAGATGTCAGCAAACCAAATTTGATAGCTGTTTCCCTGCAATACAGACCATATTTTTCTTTGTGTTTGCAAAATATCATATATACACCTTCAGGAGTAAGAACAATCTTCCCCACACATTTCCATCAAACAATCACTTCTCATGGCATAATTGGCCACCCCTTTGATAACAGACCTAGGGCAGAATAGGCAGGCTTGGGGTCATTCTACATATGCTGACAGGGCTCTTTTTAGAAACTGCTAAATTGTTCTGTTAGAGAAGCATCTGTAGCATTTTCATCTATTCATATAGCTGATACGATTGCCATAAACATCGTATCACCTGTACATCTCTTAAGCCGATATCAATGTAAAGATTACGGGTAAGGAAAGGGCTGTGGTTTTACATCAAAAAATTTCATGTTTCTGACAGCTTAGTTCATCCACAAAACAATGAGTAACAACTGCTGGAAAATAACCATTGTACATAAATATTTGCTGCCAGCAAAACTAGTTTCAAACAACTCAAAACTGAAGGGACACTGAGCTAATGAAACACCTAGAAGAAAATGCTTGCTCTACACAAACACCCATGCAGTTCTTGGACTTTTCATGCACTGCTCAATTTTCAAGACATCATCTTTGTGGAGATGTTTACTCAGATGCCAATCAATTCAACGATTTCAAATTCAAGATGTTCAAAAGATTTTAGAAACTCGAGAGATTCAAAACAAGTGAGATGAGCTTCAGGTTGCTCCTCTTTCTTATATTTGAGTCCCAGTATTACAGTTTCTTTTTGTCTTTTTTCCTCAAAGAAAAGCCATCACTGTAATCAGGGGAATAAAACCACCAAAGCAACCGTCTTTCCAACAATGTCTGTTCCCACAAATTTTCTCATCATTATCACCATCTTTCCTGAAGGAGAGATGAATCCTCATTTTATCACTTACAGAAAAACAGAACATCAAAGCAGGAGGACTGCAACATTAATTCATGGATATTTGTAAAGACAGTTGATTTTCTAGGACTACACACTGCAAAAATACTACCACACTGCATTCTTCCGCTGTTTTGTCCACATCCTGCTACTTCAATACTCAACGCTGTTTCTTAAAATCCCAGACTTAACTCAGTTTTTATACTTCTATTCTGCTCCATCTAGTGGATTATTGATTTTTGCAATGAATGCTACAACCATAGGATTCTAATATTCCATGCTGGGTTAGCTATTAGGGCAAGGGAACGTGTTCATATTATTACTTTTTGGCCATAGATGGAACAAATTAAGTCACATTCCTGGGTATCTCAATAGGACTATATGATTTTGGCAACGTGTTCATGGGACTTAAAGGATAAAACAGTGTCATTTAATCGTATCACTGAAATGAGACTAAGTAAGGGACAAGACTTCATTATAAGGGACAGGTGGCAAAATTTCTCCTGGTGCTTGCACAGCTTACTAGGTCAGTCCTGGGGAAAAAGAATATTCCATGCCTGCACTGTTTTGCTAAAACGCTGATCTCCTCCAGGCTTCACAGCCTAGATTTCTAGGCTGTGAGACTTGGTGATATGCAAAATTAAGTTACACGCTTGATAAGCTGCTTTGTTTGCAGTATATGAGCAACTTTATTCATCCAGTGTCTCTTCAGGATGTCGATGTTTTGGGGTAGTTTTTTTTGTTCTTTTCTCTTCCTATGCAGCAATGCCTACAACACTATCTTTAAGATGGTTCTTTGTGACTCCTGCTAACTTTTCACATAAATGGTTAAGATAATGAGAGTTTGATTGATGAGAGGAAAATTTAGGTAATTAGTCCACCTTCATGCGCAGCTTATTTCAAATCAATGTGGCTTTTAATGGTAAGAATATTTGTTTTCTTTTCTAAAGCAAATATAAAAATACTTAGCCAACAAAAACCCCTCATCAATGAATCAATAATACTTGCTCATACACCAAATCATAAGAACCAGTGTTTCAGAGACAGTGTTTTTTTGCTCGTCCAGTAAGCTACGTATTCTGTGAAGAAATTTACAACATAGGAAGAAAATATCTATTTACTCTCCTTATGTCATAAAGAGTTACTCTTTTATGCTTGACTTCCACTATGAATATAGTTTGGGAAGCATTTAAAAAAGGATCTATCATCATAAAACCTGAAATTCAATTCCAGCATTAAGCTTAGAATTCCAGAGTTTTTCAAACAATTGTGGGATTTTCTTTTTTTAAAGTTACCATATGTCTATAGTTTTGTTTATTCAGTTATTTATTACTCCTACCATCACAAGGAGCTTCGGTAGTTAGGTGCAACAGGACTGACTCCAGATTGGTTCACTTTTCAGGATTTTACTGTAACAGTATGCAGCTATATAGCACTTTCTATCAAAGAATAGCGAAGTGTTCCATAAATATTAATTCCATAAGTTCACAACACGCTGGTAAGACAGCTCCATATTATTTTATCTATCATATTTTTTGCTGGAGGCACACAACATAGAAATGACTCGTTCTGGAACAGAAATTGGTCTTGATTCCAGAGCTATGATTTAACCTCTAGTTACCCTCTCCATGAAAACCTGGCTCCCCTGAGACCAACTCCAGCTTTGTGACCAACTTCAATTAGTGCAGCCATGGTTTCGTGAAAGGAAAGATAAAAAACATCTTCCTTAATAATTTGCAAATTCACACTACCTTTTAGGTCCTAAAATCAATAGTTGTTGCTGTATCTTTAATAAGCTCCCTCCTGGAAACATATGAGTGACTTCATGAGAGCAGCAGTGCATGTTTCACAAATTTTAAGAATGCATGCAATCGGCCTGATACAATAGCTCTGGCAATGTGACAGTACAATCCTCTACTATGTAGTGGTGTAATTCAAGAGAGTCACAGTCCTGACTTTGCAAATAGGACTGTAGAATTTTCAGAAGCGGCTTTCATTTTTACATTCATAATTTTGCAATCACTGTAGTTGTGAGAACAGTGATATGCAGAAAGGTAATTGATTGTGCCTTGAAATCAAGTAATCAAATGAGCATTAATTAAGCCTGCAAATGTTTGACACCACAGAACTACAAAATTATTTTTCCTTGCGAAGATCTCAGAAAAATACAGTAGGCAACACCACGACTTCTTTCCACGCCAAGCAGTCAATGAATACGAAAAGATTCGAGAAGGTGTGATAAATGCACTTACACCTGATGGCTGTAATAGGTGTTTGTTTGTTTCTGTTTCAATATCTCACTTTTTATTTTAGCCACTCCAAGTAACAAAAGGATATATACCTCCTACATACTACAGTGCCTGGCGTTTTCCACCCGGCCCACAAAGTGGAGCTGGGATCTGAATCAGAAGCCTTATCTCACCAATCCTACATCCTCATAGCCTGCCTTCAGCCGTGGAGGCTTAGTGCCAGAATAAGCAGGACATTACAAAGAACAATGACTTTGGACATTGACTGTGTTGATGTGCTGAGATGCGAAGGTGTGCTCTGAGAATGACTGAGCTCCCAGAGGACTCATGAGTAAACCCTGAGTAAAGTTGAACAGATAGTAAGCTGTTCAGACCCATCAAAACAGAAATTTCTGTATGCACAGGCATGTGCTGTTGGAGATGGCTGCAGAAATTAAAAGAGGCACAAACTCCAGCACCTGGCTACCTCAGGAAGTTCTTTGGTTGGAGGATGAGTAGGAATTCCCAGAACTGACACTTCAGATAAAGCAGAAAATTCCACTGACTTCTCCAGTTCATCTAACTACAATACCCTGGTGGAAATCAGCACCATTTCCTATTAGATAACTGTTACATATGCAAAATTCCCTGGTGCTGATGACTTTTAATATAAGGTTAAAAATTATCATTTCTGATTAATATTAAAACAACAAAAAAATCCTAACCATTTTTACATTACAAGAAAACAAATAAACAAAAAGGGCTCAGGACTGTGTGACCACTCAGCCTCGGTCTGCAAATACCTACTTCTGCAGATAATACTTGGTGCTTTACTAATTCCAATGAAGCTATGAGGAAAATCCTATCCCATAATAAGTGTTGGCAGCAGTGCACCCTGGAATTGTAAACTCCTGAGGCACAAACCTGTCTATAAAACTCTTGGACATCTAAGGTGCTATAAAAATAATAATGCATTCAGCTTTATGCAATTTTCAGCTAAAAACCAGTCAATCCCTCTTCTCTGCCCTCCCTCCTCCACACAGTTACCACAGAAATTTTGTTCTGTTAGGGTAATATATATTTTTAATGCAAAATTTCAACAGGAACCATTTTTTACGGTCTACTAATAAACCCTTGAAAACAGGGATTTATAATGGAAACAGTGACGGACCCTTAACTACAGTGTATGCAACTATAATAAAAAGAATTAATGTAGTCAATTTGTACTACTGTTCCCGGAACAAAAAAAAACCCTATTTCAACTGCAATCCTTTCAACAGCTGATTGGCAAGCCTGTCCATTTCTAGTCTGCAGTGTTGTCAGTTGTCTTCAACATGATAATGAGCCTGTCACCATATTCAAATAGCCCTGTGACAGCATGTTTTGTGAGCATGACGTCCACTGCAAAGGGTCTGTCAAAAAGCACCTTTCAGAAAATGAAAAGAGAATGCTTTTCTGATGATAAATCTAATTTCTTCACAGCTAAAAGAGTGAGATTTTTCATCCGGTTTTGTCAGTGTTGTGTTGCACTTGTGTTTTCACATAATCCTGGGTCCTGATGCATAAAATGTTAAAGTTATCTGTAAAGACAATGTGAGAAATAATAATCTTTTTGAGTTCACTGGAGGCTTTGCATAAAACTGTAGCACTGCTGGCTTTCCATCAAATTAAAAGTGGAGGGGGAGGGAATGGCTTGGGAGGTTAGCTTGTTACCAGAAGCAAATAAGGCTCACAGCAAAGATCTCAAAGTCTACACACTTCATTCGTTAGGGCCCTCGCTCTTTTCCAAACATCCTATTAAAAATCTCCCTTTCTCTGTGTGGTCCTAGTTAATTCTGATCAGATTGCATGAAATTCTCCAGCAGGAATTCACAGCGGCAGAACACATATGTTCACAGGGCTCTCCGGTCTCGTTACGATCCATGACTGGGGCACAGACTGCAGCACCACACATTCCACCTTCAACTCCCACCAGCGCCAGCTGTGGAAATTCTCAGCAGGTTTTCTGTGAGATGTGGTGTGATTTGCTATGTAAGACTTGCAGAACTGGGGGACCTTGGTGTAAGGGGGTGATGGCCACTAGCCCATAGAGAGGAAAACTTCAAGTACTTTGTATTTCCTGTTTATATTAACTGAAAGTGTTACCAGAGGAACACTGAAACTTGTTTTTTTTTTTCCTGCTGACAAAAGCTGACCTTAATTTGACACCACCTTTAACCATTCTTCTCATCAGCAACAGACTGAGGAATCCACGTATAAGGCAGTGTTCTAAAGCAAAATAAAAAACACAACCCAACCCACAATAAAGCCTTCTCTCTCCATCACTGGGTAAGAAAGGGGTGGCAGCAGCTGGACTTTGCAGCTGGATCTGAATGACACAATGACCTTGGGGGGCAAATTCCACTTCCGGCTATGTCACTGACACCATGCAATTCCCACAAAGCAACTCTTGCTCTCTCTTAGGTGAGCTGCTGCAAAAAGGGATCTTCCTGTATCATAGGGGTCTCTAAAAAGTAATTAACCTCTGAAGAACTGCACTGACAAGCTCATGAAGCATTTGCTACAGAACAAATATGTTGTACAAGCTTAATGTTTTTCAAAGTTAGTAAACAAGTCTGTTTCCTTAAAAATCTGTCATGATTTTGAACACTGAATTGTTAAGGTATGGGAGACGTGGATTTCCTTCATCTACTAACTCGTGCTCAAATAATATACTATATGAGTAGCCATAACAGTAGTAGTCAATGTCTTTCAGGCAAATAACATGGGGTTGGCCATAAGGACTACAAACAAAGGGCTGTACCTACAGGAATCTGGTAGGATTCAATGTTAGGGACAGACACAGTTGTGAAAGCACAACTTACCTTCAGCGCTTGCCTTTGAGAGGACCTGGACTGCTTTTGTCCCACAAACCTCCATATTTCCCTTCTGTTCACCCATAGGAGGAAACAGCCATATTTATTCTGACTTTGGCTTATGACTAAAATTTTGTGTGAATAAAGAATTTGATTAATTCAGGCCTAACGAGCCAAAAGAAGGAAATTTTACTGTAAGCTGATTTTTTTTTTTCTTAGTGTGAGGAAAGCTTTAAATAGGGGAGCTGTATTTTAAATCTGAGATATACAAGATGGTGTTCCACCCTTAATAGTACAACCTGAACATACCTGTAACTAAATAAAACTGTAACGGTAAGATTTCTAAACATTTAAGTGAAGACGTCTAAGCACAATGCAGCTTTAGGCAGCAAAAATGAACAATCAACATTAAACATGACTGATTTTCAAATTCTTCATTGCTCAGCTGGAGGGAAGTATTACAAGGCCAAAAAACAGAGCTGTGGACAGCTGGCTTTGTGCAGTCCCGGTTCCCTGCCTCAATTTTCAGCCCATTCATTTCTTTGAGGGGGGATGGGGGAAAAAGGAGGAAAAAAAGAAAAAAAAAAAAAACCCTAAACTAGGCCATACAAACATACAAAGCAAGCCTGGGTCTCTAGGACCTTCACTGTCTCATGGAGTCGTCACCACCCTGAACCCTTGTTAAAGATGAAGAGATGCTGGAACAGCATTAAAATGAATGCAAGCCATTTGCCGCAATCTTCTGCTCACACCACCTCCAAATGAAGGCAGGCATTGCATAATCCAGGCAGCTAGAGCTCCTGACAGGTGGATGATTTATGCTCATAGTCGGAAGAATCGGAGAGCCTGCAGAGGACACAGCGTGAGCAAGGTGGTGGCGAGACAGATGCTCTCAGTGGGCTTGCAGGGGCTGGCAGGCTCCAGCTAGCTCAGGTGCAACCTGAACACTTTAGTACTGAACTCATATTGCCTAGATTCCAGCACAGCAAGATACCATTTACAATATTATGTACAGTAGATATACTATCAAACCTATCTGTGTGCTATTTATCTCTGTTTGTGTATATACACACATACAATATATATATTTATGTTTCTCTATTTTCAGTTCAGCTTAATGTGTTTATATTCATTTTGCACGTGTGCACTCTCCACTGAAAAAATAAAGGGCAGATTAGGACAAATGCTGCATTGTTACAGCCATGCAGCATAAGTGAAACCACCAGAGTTGAACAGATGTAAGTGGGGGAAGAATTTGGCTCTGGCTTTCAGAGAAGAGGGATGGGTTTGGGATACTGAAAATCCTCACTGTTGTATGAGTTTTTGAAAGCTAGGACAGAAAATGACCAGAGGAAAAGATGAAAACATCCATAAATCCAGACGCATGAGAGTATTCTAGTCACTTAAAGCTGAGCATCTGCAAACACAGGAAATGTCACAGTCACACTGTCCCGCAGAAAATGCACAGCAGTAGCAAAATATCACAAAAATGACACCTGCGTCATCCACTTTTAAAATCTACTTTATACACTGAATGAATTCTGCTGTGCTATTTCAGGGTGACTAATAAACCCATCCAAAACTGCAATGTTATTCCCACTCATGGAATTCAGCCTCCTGCTCAAAAAGAAATACATCTATTATATGCGGGGGGTTGAACTTGCACTCCTGTTCGGTAAGCAAGACATTGACCTCTTGAATCAAACCCACACCTGCTAACAAGACATTATACGTCTGTGTCACACAAACAGATTCACTCATTTCTCTAATATAAAGGTATGCCTAAACTGAATTGTCCTCCCTTAAGTACATCAGCAAAAATGTAACAATTCAGCTGCCTCACATCAGATCTGACACATTTTCTAGTCAAACCTGACACTGAATGAAGACTGCAGTTTTACGGGGCAACCAAAGAGTTAAAGCGTTCAGATATGCGCACTGCAGGTTATCTGGGTTGAATCTGGGACTTTGCTGACTCTCAACTCTTTTCCACTTTAACAGATGGGGTCAAAGGTGGAACTGCAGATGAGAATTAAAGACACATACATCCCTTTAATCAGATAACACATTCAAAGACTTGCAAATTCCCAAGAAGCCACTTTACAGGCACGTGTCATGAGCCAGTCCATCAAGGGGGAGCAAAGAGTGGAGAGGAGGGAGAGAAGACTTGTTTCAGCTAGCCAGCATTAAAAAGGCATGGAAAACAAATGGGAACAAAACGGGATGGACTGCTAGCATTCAGAATGCCTTCTGATTGCACAAATCTCCCTAGGGATAAACTCCAACACTGGAAGCCTTCACACTCCACATCCAAATGCTTTTTTCTAACTTCATTAAGCAGCCGTGTTTAAGAATACTTCATAACAAGTATTTTAATTAGAGATGAGCTGAAGTACCTTGCCAGCATGGATATCTTCAGCAACACCAGGATGCCCAGGAGGAAACAGAATCATTCAGCCTAGGTAGTGCTCACAAAACAGAGCAGGTCAGGTAGCGAGAAACTCAGGAAATTAATGATTCTCTCTCCCACCTGGCCAGAACAAGACTGCCTAGAGGATATCTGCTTGCAGCAACTACTTCCTCATCAGCAGTCTTCCAATAACAAATGTGCTATGATGACAAAAAAAGAATAGAAAAATCATGAAAATGAGAGAAGAAAAATAAGAGAAGAAAGAGGAATCTCGAGCCTAGTCTATGGATTCGTTCTGATTACTGGGTTCCTCAGCACCCTGCACACAACCACACAATGGGGCATGCTGTCAGACAGAAAGCATCAGACAACTCCTAGCACACCATCCTTCAAGGTGCTTCAGACCCTTCTCTGAGCAGAAATTTGTATTTTGGGGTGATGTCACTGAAAGCCACTGAAAAGTGCCTTTACTGTAAGTTCATTACAGACAGAGCTTCCACTTCCAGCCGAGGTATAAATTAGAGAGTGCGTACATGATCTCAGAAACATTTCTGGTACATCTCTGAGAAGGAATTCCCCCCCCACAAATACATTTATACTGCTATTTCAGAATACATTTATACTTTTCAAGGTAGAAGTTCGTTTTTCTATTTCAATATTTAGCACTATCATTTGTCTTGAAATTAGAAGCTTAAACACTTTCATTAAAAGTTTGACAGGAAAACCAGAAAACGACTTGCAAACTTGAATATCTGTTCAGAGCAACATGTCTCCTGACATTCAATAATCCATGGGCATTTCTTTGACCTCATTCTGCATCCAAAGTGTATTTATGTCACCTCATAAATCATCTCATCTTAACTGATTCCACACACTATGTTCAAAAATGCAGTAATTCAGATGACTTATAGCATGTTTCTCTTCTCGTGTTTCAGTGGAAAACACTTGGGACTGGTAACACAGTGAAATCTAAGGAGCCCGTTTCTTAAGCTGTTGTTGAATTACAGAGAATATGAAACTGAAGTAGAAAGTAGGAAATATCGGCTTTGGACACAATTATAAACTCAATCTGGTAGACTGTCACTAAAAGCACCCTGCGGCTGCACAGCCATTTAACAAATGATTTAAGACAGATCTGTTGATTGATTCAGACCAGAAAGAAAGACAAGGCCCATCTGGAAAGCCCTCTTCAGTCAGTCATCCACAGGACTAAAAGGAACGTTATCAAGAGACAATGAGCAAAGATAATGTGATAAATAATTTTGATAGGGCTGACTAAAGATGCCAAGAACAGAACGGCTGTTCTAGACTACCTTTTGGCTAGGAAAAGAAAAACAAACAAACAAAAAAACCCAGAAGGGAAAGATGGAAGGAAAAAGTTAAGTATTTTAATTTTTTGAAATTGAGTATTTTAATAATTAACTGTTTTAACACAGACTGCAACGGGATTCTACAGAAGCAAGTTGTAGAAATTGTTGGGTTCAGATCTGCTGCACTAGTACCATGTAGCAAATTGGCATCTGAGCTTATACCTGATGATCCTGAGAACTAAAACCAGATGCTTAGAAGAACACAAATCTATTAACTCTGTGGAAATAATAAAGAGCAAACAGGAGAATTCATTCAACATCAGAATACATTTAACACAGCTTGTGTTCGACTTTCTCTAGAATCATTAATCTAATAAAAGACTTTTGCAGCTTAAAATAAAGCTATGTTTTTCATTTGTCAAGATTAACCACTATATTGGGTCACTATTATGTGAAAGAAACAGACTCCTCACTTAGTCGCACTTTTCTGTGAAATACCCGAAGAAAAGAAAACAAGAAGAAAAAAGAAGAAAGGCTGGCTAAATGAGATCTATTAGTAAAAGAGCTGGTAAGCATGGCAAAATTTGACATAATGACAAGTCACTACTGAAGATGACATTTATTTCAGACTTCAGGCTGCTGATTTTCAACCACAAAAACCACATTACAGACTGTAAATGAAATAAGATTCCCATCTCACAAACTGACTTAGTGAGCATAAGTGACAAAAACTCCCTGCTCACTAGTAAAAACACCTCCAGCTTAAAGAAAGAAAATGTCTGAACAGACAAAAAACTGAGGCTCAGTTACACCAACGTTTCAGTAGACCATGCTGACTGGAACAGTCTTATGTAAGACAGCAGAGATTTAGAAATGTGAAATACTTTAGGGACCTCATTACATGAGGTCAAAGTTGACAGCTGCAGATGGTAACTTTAGGGTTACTCATTCATTGCTTTGGCTGAGTGAACAGGCCAAGAGAGTTCCCAAATCTCCAACCTTTTTTGGTGCCAATCCATCCAACATAGCAAAAGTCTGCATCTGCCACGGGGGCTTTGCCTAGCAGCACCTACATCCCTACATCATTACAGGGCTTCAACCCCAGATAATCCCATCTATACATCTTGATGTTTCTACAAGGATTTCACACAGTGAAAAGTCTTACTGAGGAGATATGAGTGAAGAGAGAAATACAAAAAAAGGGCTGAATCCAAAGCTGAATTTTAGAGATATGCACATGTATCTCTTCTACATGGGACACAAAACATTCTCCCCTCGAGAAGGGGATGTACAGGTATCTGCACAGCAGAAAACAAAAGTGAAGAATATATGTAACATTAATGACGCACTTCACAATGTAACTCCTACATAGCAGGACCCGTACAGAAGAATTAGAGTACTCTGCAATAAATGCTTGTACCATGTTGATGCATGTGTTTATGGGTGGCAGAAACCAGAAAAGTAAGGCAACTATTTGTCTGGGAGCTCATGGGAAAGGATGCCATAAGCACAGACCAACACCCCTCAGACTTGGCTCAGCTTTCCTTTATCACTTATTGTAAGGTGAGAATAATACAAGGATGGTGGTTGAAAGGTAGAAATAATACGAAGATGGTAATAACACAAGGATGATAGTGATATATATCCAAAAGGTTATCGACAGGAAAAACTCACCAATACAGATGCCTTCAATCTAGCTGGGAAATGCTGAGGTTGGTTATCCAATCTCCACAAAAGAGCAGTCTCAAAAAGATGCTGCCTTAGTGGTGGTCAGCCCTTCAATGAAGTCTAGGAGAGGTGGGGTCAAGCTCCACCCCTTCTGGGAGCACAGCTGAATTACCCTCACCTGTGCTCCCACAGCTGACCTGACACTTGCCTCAGCTGATTAATCAGAGGTTCAGGCTGTGATTACCAGTTTCCCATACACTTATAATGTTGTCACTGTACTTTCAGCGCATAAGCAAATGTTCACATGGACTAAGTTCACCAAATATCTAAATAGAATAATTTCTAGGAAATTAGAATGATACTGCTTTTTATTTAGGTTCAAAAGAAGATATATGACAAATGGGGATGATCAGCTAACAATCTTTGATGCGCTGATTATATTTTCTCATCTTAAAATTATTAATTTTTGTGGTACTCTAATTTAAGTAGACCTTTTAATCTACAGAACTTACTCTTCCTAATTCTGAAGAAGTTATAGGTAAGGCACATGCACTAAGAAAAATACCACAAACTTCAGTCCCTTTCAAAATCTTTTATACTCACTATCTTTAATAACAAACCAGTAACTAACCATATGTAAAAAATATTCTTGGCATACACCTGACCCTTGCAAAAAACTGCAGTCACCAGGACTGGTGACGGTAATGGCTGTGGGAGCAGAACCAAGCCTATCATCTCACTCCAAGTAAAATGCAGATGACTGAGCCAGCAACTGCTTTAACCCCAGATCTGCCTAGGCTAGCCTCAAAGAAATGTATATTCATAAATCTATGGGATGCCAAGGAACGTAGGCAGTCCTCAGACAGTAACATAAACTCTACTGCTTTCTACATATTCATTTATACTGCCACTTATGGAAATGAAGTGGTTGTATAAGAGAACAACGACAATAAAAAAAAAAAACAAAAAAAACCTGTATCCATTGAAGAGATAAATCTGTCCATAAACTTGTGTCCAGTGAATTGATGGACCTTGTTTGTTTTATTTCCAACGAAATCAGAGGACCAAAAACACTCTGTATCAGACCCTAAGCCCTACAGGCACAACACCACAGCATGAGCACCATGAGAACTTCTTGCAGGCTGACAGCTGCTCTGTATCAGAGATATTTCAACATGATTTCCAAACCCAGAAAGAACACCCTCATTTCCAGTATTTGCTTTTCCTCGAGTAATTTTTTCATGGATCAACAGAAATGCTAGTTGCTTCAGCTTGCTATAAACACTAGCCTTCAATTGAATAGTTTGTCCTTCCTCATCAGTTACAGAGAGCAGATAGTCAAGAGCCATGTTTTAAGGCAGACAAATTGGGCTGTCAGTTCTAATGTCTGAACTGGGCTATCAGGCCACATTTTGGTTAGGAAGAAAGAAGCCTACTTATGAGCACCAACAACACTTAGAGATTAGTTTCTATTGTTTCCAAGGGGATTTAAGAGGTCCTAGTATATATTAAAACCAAGCATAAGTTGAATGAAAGAAAGAAAAGGAAAGAAAAGGGGAAGAGGCAAAAGAAAGGAGAAAAAGAGGGGAAGAAGAGGAAAGAAAGGAGAAGGAGGAAAGCAAATGGGTGAACGAAGGAAAAGAAGAGTGAGAAAGACTTCCCCAAATACCTGTAGCAGAAGACAGAGTCATAACTCATAGAAACACAGAAAAGGGCTGATATGCAGAAGAGAATTCAACAAAAGGCACACAGTGTTATCGCACAACGTGATAACATGGAAGCTTTGTTTAATATCCTGCATTAATGAAGGAGCTCCTTAAGTGTAATATTGCAATCGAGAGCATAAGAAATATCGCTGAGGTCAACACAGTTCTATTAACCGTCATCCTGTATAGAAATATTTTCTTTGAATACCATTAATGCTTTCTCCTTCCCTTTGTTCTAATTTCTGAAGGCAGCAGAAACTAAAATTTCCTCCACAATAATTTCTGCTTTCTTCTTCACAGACTAATGGTATTAGACTTGTGAGAGAAATTTACCTTGGCAATGTCTTACGTACAGGTCTTTTCAAAGGAGATGTTGTTAGCAGGAATTCTATTAAGCAGGCTTTTTCACAAGCCTCAAAACACAGGTGATAACACATTTCTAGATACAAAGAGGATTTCTTAGTTTTACTTAGTATTTTTAGAGAGAAGCCATTAATCTGTTTCCATGCATATCATGCACCTCTTCCTGTAAGAGTAAACACAAACTACCTATGCTGTATCAGATTCATTTTCATAGACTGTCAAAACCATTAAGGATCAATGCAATAATTTAACCTGATCTGCTGCTTAACACAAGCAAAATACAGACATACAGTTGTCTTTGCATAATAATAATTTATGCTTGAAATACTGTGCCCTGTGCCCCTCCAAAAAATATAGCCCTGTACTTGAACTAGTGAAATCTTACACTACATTCAGAATTGCCAGATGACAAGCTTGGAGAGTTTCTATTCATTTTTGGAGGCAGAATGCTAACAGACTAGCAACAGTAAAGTTATATTGCTGATTTCCCCATAGCATAGGTTGCTAAACCTGAGCAGCCACCAGCTTCATTTGTACCAAGTAGGGATCTGACCTCCCATTTCTATTAGTAGACTAATTAAGCTAGACTTCTATTACCATGTGTATTCTAACTAGGCTCAAAGTAGCTGATGGCTATTTCTAAAGGCCACCCATCCATAAGGAAAACAGAAGCATACTTATCTGAATCAAAACAACTTTTTTTGCCATTTCACTCTGGTATGATACATTCTTCCCAAATAAAATTGAATTTATTTCTTTATGTATCAGCCACTTACTATCTACACTTTCTGTAGTAACAAGCAATGAACATCAATCATTGCAAAATAAGCAAACAAATAAATAATAAAAAATTCCTACAAAAATCTGAAAACATCCAGACATCAGAGATAAAGGAGGTGTTTCAATGTCAACAGTGCTCTAAGAAGGATAAACTAGTACTGTCTAGCTATGACTGGACACAATTCTTCTGGTAATCAAACTGTGTTAGTGATGCCCACTTTCCCTCTTAACTATAATTCGGAATGCAGCTACAGTATAGGAACGGATAAAACTGAGGCTGTGGTTTTGTCTCCATATAGAAAACTGAAACGTGGAATAACTTGCTGTGAAAAAAGCTGTAATAACACTGTATTTGAAATAGAAATTAATTTCACTTTGGAATAATTAGTCCAGTGGAATTATTATAGTTGGGTAGCTACTCTAACACTGCAACGTGATAAATGTGGAATAGCATCTTCCATCAAACACATGTTCTAGTAAGCCAATCCTACAGACTGAATTAAAAGGTATAAAGTACTAATGGGAAACTCAAAGTAAAATTCAAGCAGACATACCGACAATTAAACAAACAAACAAAGGTCAGATGTCTGCCCATTATTTAATTCCAACTAGCTGTACAAAAAGGAGAATAGCTAAATCACCCATTCCTGCATACAAACATTGATTTAATTCTACCACCTGAAGGCAACAGGTGGCTTCTGAAGTGTCTGAAAGGCCAAATTTAAAGGACTGATTATTAAACAGTACTGAACACTACAGAATGGCTTAAAGTATTGATTTCTAAAAAAAGAAGACAAAATTCCCTTCCCCACCTCCTTTTCAGCAACTACAGTATTATTTAGAGACACCACTAGGAATACATTTTAAATATTCTTACCTAAACTACACAAGAACCTCTATGTTGTTTCCTCTGTTATGAGCAAACATAGACAATGTATCAAAACACAAGCACAGACAAATGAATTGTATTTAAGAACTGTGATCCTTGATAATCTTTCATATTACTTAAATGAAATTAAAATCAGAAAAAAGTATAAAGTTTCTTCTTTGAGTAAAGTGCATTCTTCTGTGCCGTAAAAAACAATTACCTAGGAAAGCAAATGAGAACACGACCCATTTTTATTTGTCCTGTTCTTAAAAACTTGTTAGTATCTACGGAATGCTTCAGTTTGAAGCATAACACACACTTAAAAATCTCAATCCATCTAAACTTATGTCTTCAAGTGACAGTCCATGAGTTACAATAGAATGAATTGTTCCCTCTCCATCCACCTGTGGAAATTTCCTTGTAACACTCAACAGGAGATGCAAAGAGAAACCATGAATTCAATCCCACCTCAGACCACCACACTACTACATTTCTTTTCCTTCTCTAACTTCTGACCAAAATTGTTAGGGATGTTAGTTCTTCTAAATTGTTAAAAATCTTGATCTAGGTGTTGCTGTCTATGATTCATCAACATCACTGAGAATGAGAGCAGAAATTCCCAGCTCCACCTGGTTTTACTCATGTCAAATAATCCAAGTCCCTCCCAATGGTCACAATGCCCCCAAATCCTAACAGTAGGTCTCTCACAGAAGAGTGTAGGTCAGATGAAAAATGCTAACATCTTCCCCCAGTAAGTGATTTACCACATAACTACCATAAAAGAAAGTGGCTACAGACAGTTGCTGTGAGTCATGTTGTTTTCAGACCTTATCCTAAAAGCTAAAACAAAGCTCAAGGTATTTTTCTAGGTACTGTGACTTATATAAGGAACCTCATTTCACAATTCACAAAATGACTAATAAATTCTCTCAAAACAAGAAGAGCAGCACCACGTCTGATAATTGTTTCACTTACCACTATACTAGAAACTGCTTATTAGGGAAAATTCCTAGAAAAAATCTCCCCGCCAATAGAGGGAGATTTCTGGAGCAGAGGCACATTGGCAGATGTGCACAAGTTCTTGTAAGGAATATGATGCTCCTCTCAAAGCTGCTTAAACTTGATTTTATTTCAGGTCTGCAACTAAATTTTTTTGTAAATAGATTTAGGCTGTCAATTTCCAGGCATGCTGTGCCATCAACATGTAGAGACTGCTGTGACAAACGTGGAGGCTGTAGCAGCAAATTTTATTATAAACTGGTAATTGAATTGAACAGGTTTACATTTGAATAGATTTACTGCCGCATGATCTCTGACATGCAGCATGGGACCGAAATCCTTGCCTATACATAAAGAAACATTTCAGATACCCTGAGCTGAGATAATGCCTGCTCTAAGTCCAGAATAATCAATAATTTTACACCACCTTACACACAAAAACAAAGAAGTATATCACCTTCCTTTACTTTCTGTGCATAAAGGATGTTGTAAAATCCAAAGTGAAAAAATGAATCCTCAGACATTAGCATACATTAAAAAGAAAAAGAAAAATGCAACAACAAAAATAACAACTACAGTTTGTCTCTCCAGAAAAACCACCCAACACCAAATCAAATATATTCCAAATAAAGTCCTATAAGTGTAGCACAAATCAGCAAGTAGAAGTACAAGTGACCACAAAAGTGTACAGGAAAATAAAATCCACTTTCTAGCTCTTTCAAGTTATCCTGTTAGATTGTAGGTAAGCACTGTATGAAAGAAGCATAAGCTAACTCTGTCCCAAATAAACAGACACAGTAATTAAAAATAAGTGGAAATCTCACTGTGTTTTAACAGAAAAGCTCACACAATAAGGGTGGAAGGACGAGGATTTGTTAGGGAGTAGGGCTAACAAAGGAATACTCCCTTTATAGGAATTAGTTTATCACTGCAGAAAGATATGTTTGTTTAGGGTGGACAATTTATGTAATAACTAAGAAAACTAATCCCGAATTATAATTTATGTAAAAAGTCCAATCATTTGACTCTGAATTCTCTAATTGTTTCAGTGACCAAAATTATGAGCATAAAAGTAGTAATTCTGTGCACAACTTTGATAACTGACATAATTACTCATTTGTGGAAGAGCCACTTAATTTCCTCAAGAAGACCCAGAAGCTACACACAAACTAGATGTGCAATCAATTCACCTGACTGCACTCTTGGTAGCACTGTTCCATTTCCAATCAGGTTGTTCCATATATCTGTATTAGGCTGCCAGTGATACGGGGCAATGAACTTACCAAAAATGATGTTAAGCACGGTTCATTTCAAAAGGTGCCATGTTCAAATGTTCCTTTCATTATACTGTTTATGAAAGCTTCACAGCTTTAAAGAATTACTTAGATGTCAGCAACATCAGGATTTTAGGTAAATGAGGAACTCGCCCACCACCACTGGAAGAGAGGGTCAAATCCTGCCGTTCTTACTGACTCAAAATCCCCATCGAATCTGACAGGAGTTCTGCTCAAGTAAGACTAAGGACAGCAGGATTTGGCTCACAAGATCCTAGAGTCTGCCAAAGCAGTTGTACAGAACAAGGTTTATTCTTAGTAAGTATAATCCAATAAGAATATGTCTGTAGGTGCGTGATAGACCTAATTTGCCCATCATCTCTCCGCTGGTCTACGTCGCTCCTGGATTTTAACCCGACAGCTCTATACCGAAACCTGTCTTAAATTACCATCAAATAATTTGCAAAAATCAGTCGTCTATTAAAGTCAATGTTTTAAGCACTGACAAAACAAAACTGTAGGGGACTATTTTAAAGTGGTTACTTAGCATGAAGTACTTTCCAGTGAAGACAATATTTAGAGAGCATTACATTGATTTTATTTTAAAAGCATATTGAGCTCAGAAGTATATGACGTACTCTGTTATTCCTTCTTGGTAGTAACAATGCACTATGATAATAACACATGCAATATATGCACGTGAAAATATGTTTTTGCAAATACATTGACAGCAATATAGGTTCATGGCAGGCAACCAAGATTTTAGGAATTACCTCTTTCTATAAAACAGATTAATCAGGTTGCAAGTTGGATAGCACAGTTTCTTAGAATAAATTTCATACGTTTATCTATTAGTAAATATCTTCAAAATATAGCTGAAGAACTAAAACACCCAATACATACTTACACTGAGGGCAGGGGTTTTCATATGCTTAAATAAAAAAGAAAAGAGGGGTGGATTCTCCTCTTCTGTATGCTGGTATTTGCTGCAGTGCAGTTACAACAACTCTTGCAAGCACGCTCAAGATTTATGTATGTTTAATAGAGAGATAACCCCTTCACTTGTCCTGATGGCACAAAGAATGAGCAAAAATGGGGAGAAAAGGCCACAACTAAGAGGCTAACTGAAGGTAAAAAAAAAAAAAAGAAATAAATAAATCTTTGAAAAGTCATGATGTTAAAGTTTTAAGAAAAATGAGAAGATGTCTTCTGATGATTATTTTAATAGTTATCTACTGAAAGAAAGAGAATGCTGTGGCATATTTTCTGTATTTCAGCTAAGAGTAAATGTTCCAGAGACGATGTACTCCATGTACATACACCGTGATTCCTTAGCAGACATTTAAGTCAGTCAGGAAGAGCAAGTACACTTGAAAATTGCCTTTACAATAACAGATCAGAACTCTCACCTATCTCTCTTCTTTCCTGATTGCTCTACAGTTGTTGAATGCATTTGCAGAGAGATGGGTATTGACTTGATCAGTCTTACCTTCTTTCAGCATGCCAACTTTTAGACACTTCATGAAGCGGCAGGCTTGGCAGGACTTGCGTCTGCGCTTTGTGATTTCACATTCGTTTGTTGCTGGGCAGCTGTATTCTATGTTACCTGTGATAGAAAACCAAGAGAAAAAGAGGTATTCAGAATAAGCGGACAACAAATAGAGCAGATATAAGTGTACTTACACCACTGCAATTGGGTTTAATTTTGGAATATGTAAAGAATAAACAATTCTACAAAAAGAATACATCTTTTAAGTAAAAAGAAGCCAAGTTAAAGAACAAGATATTTTAATTTAAACAGCTATATGTTAAAAATAATAATAATTTCAAAAAAAAAATCTTAAATAATAAGAGTCCATATCTAAATCCACACAGTCCCAAGCAAAATCCTTCATGTCGGTTACTCCTGATGGTAGGATGTATCAAGCCAAGCAAATAAAGGCTCCTAACACGAGCATCCTTCATTCCCTGTTGTTTGCGGATGTCATCAGCCTTTCTTTGGACAGAATACAAGAAGGTGACTGAACTGCTTTATTTCACAAAGATCTGGAAGAAATGTTGTAGAACTCCACTCTTCTTGCAAAATAGCAACAACACCGTATCAGACAGGACTTAGCTGCACAGCTATCACAGTCCAGCACATCCCATCACTGCTGCATCAGATCTCCTTGCCCGGGAATGTTCCTATCTGTCTGCACTTCACATGAAGTTCTTCTATTGAGAGGCATCAGAAACAGGACCAGCCCCAGGAAGCTCTTAGAACAGCAAAAACTGCAGGAGATGCTGTGTCTCCCAGCCCTCCCTCTGTAAGACCAAGCACAAGCTGTAATTTTAAAAACAAGGCCTCTGAAGCAAAGCACTGACACAAGTTCTTTTTATTACTGCTAATACATAACAGTAATCCTCAAAAATAAGAAGTCTGAAAATGAATGGGAAAACCATGCATAAATCATTTTCTTTGTATTGTTTTCAAATTACATCTTTGGGAATCCCATCTGAACTCTTCTGTCCTGGTACCACTGCACTCTTCATAAAAGCTTAGCTCAGCTTATTCATCTGCCTAGCCATGCAACCTATTGCCCATGACTACATTCAGTATGACAGACTTTGTAGCAGTCAGAAGTTTTATCACGAAACTGACTTTTAAATAAAGTATCTTCCCCATCAGCCTGTCACATCTTGCTTTAAAGGTATTTCTTTACTTTCTAACCCTTTCCCCCTGTGATTAAGTGCATTAGTATCTTAATGAAAATGCATTCTGTTTATTGCCCTCTTGGGAAGCAGGAGGTCATCACACCAAATGCATAAATTGTCATCAGAGACAGTCCGAGCATAATTGCAATTTTGCTGCTCCGTGTTTGCTGCACTCAGGGTCCATCGAAGTCCCCTGAAACATGTACAGGTTCTAGTAATTAGCATAGAGTCTGCCTGGGACCACAGCATTGATGAAATATTTCAGAGTTAATCACACTTTGTAAACACTGATTTATATTGACTACCTTTCTCCAGACTGATGTCTCCTCATTAAATATCACATTAGTGGATTGCAGGATTGCACAAAGACTCAAATGCTCAGCAACTGCTAATTCAACAGGAAGTAATACTTAAACCACTTACATCTATTGAAAACGGGTTAAGTATTTATGATAAAGAAGGTCTGCACAGTAAGCTCTGCCAACAAAACCAACGTATTTTGCAGGTTTAATTCCTCCTAAATATGCTGCATGGCTGAAGCAGCAATGCTGGCAAGTAAAACGGACCTTAGCATGGCTGAATACAAATAGCTCTCACTGACAAAACTTAAAACTTCAGTTTAGCACTCTTCCCCTTCTTCAGCTCCCGAGAAGACAGAACTTTGGGAAACTGAAGGGTATGCTGAATAGGAAATTTGGTAGGATGGTTCCTGTAGACCCGCCTTCTCAAATGCATTAACAAAGCTAGGAAAATACTGCTCCTGGAAGCACAAGTAGGAAAAGATGGTAATGTCTTAGAAGAGAGGAGAGACTTTATCTTCTCATGCTCTAGTGAGACATTATCAGTAAGGCACAACCACATCTTCAAAGCATTTCACAGATTTTATCTCATTAACTTCATAATATCATAGTAATGTATGTACTACCATCCCCAATTACAAAAAAAAAAAAAAAAAAAAAAAAAAAGAAAAAAGAAACAGGGAATCAGATGTGTTTTGCACAAGATCATAGACAATCTCTGCACAAGGTCAAACACTATCGTGATCAAAACCAAGACAGAGATTATAACACAGCATGGCAAGCACAGAGGCAAGTTGAGAATTCCCTATGACAAAAGTCCAGGTGCTGATATCAAAGAGCAATACTGAACATCAGAAAAATTAAGGAAGATTGCATATTTCCCTAAGCAAACTCTTCTAATCCATACTTGCAGTTTCAGCTTTACTCAAACGTCTGTAAACCATAGCAACGGTCTGTATCATGGTGAACCTTTTCCTATCAAAGTCAGGCTGCTCTACTTTAAAAATACATACATTTTTACAGCAGATGTTACATCCCTATTTCTGATGTTAGAAAACAAACCTGGAAGACGTTGGAAAGAGTTCCTTCAGTGAACTCAGTGGAGTTTCTGCTGCAACAATGATTCATATCTTAGCAATAGCTATGCTTGGTTTTACTAGTGTTTCTGAATTTCAAAATAGGGCTAGTATGCGATGAGAGTTTAAGGAAATTAAACCTGTGTTAATCTTCACATATGAATGTAGAATGTTATCAACTATCAGCACAGTTAGACTTTTCCCTACTTCTGTTATTGAGATTTTCTTAAAAACAAAACAAAAAACACATAAAAAAAACATCTGGGATTTTTTTAATAGATATGTACATTAAATTATGAGGGCTACTCTAAAAGTAATGTCTCCTATTTTACTATGTTGGCTCACAATGTCAGAAACAGTATGGTGGAATGGCAGTAGAGGTTGAACTTTCCCACCAGCATCCCATTACATGTTGTAGCCATGTGATAGGTGGTAGCAAAGGGGCAGCATGACAGAATGGCATCTGACATGGAAGTGCATGAGCAAAGGTGTGTCACTGAATTCCTCCATGTGGAAAAAATAGCAACTACTGACATTTGTCAGTGCTTGCTGAACATTTATGAAGACCAAACAGTAGATGTGAGCACAGTGAGGTGTTGGTACTCATTACCTACCAGTAGTGACAGTAAGGTGAAAGATGAGCCACATTCTGGACAGTCATATAGATTTTTACAAACATGCAGGCTTTTGTTCATCACTGGCAAAAATGCACAGCTAATGGTGGTGACTATGCTAACAAAGAGTGTTTTGCAGCTGAGAATTTGGCTCTATCAAATAGTGTTATTGTGCACTTTTTATCTGTTGCCGTTTCTATGATAATAAATAGGAGGCATTACTTTCAGAGTGACCTACGTATACAATACTAAAGATATATTTTATCTTCAAAACATTACTGGATCTACTTTGATAAAAAATCAAATTTACTTAGCCATCTATGCTCTCCTAATTTCCTTATTTACTTCCATACCATATAATAGCCAGAAATTATTTAAGCGTTTAGCCATCTGTACACAACCCAGAAGGATTCAGAAGGAACTTCTGCCATATATTTGCTCAGTGCGTGCTGCTAGAGGCTGAAACTGAACAGCTAATAACAATACAAGTTTGACCAGTCCTGTCACCAGCTGGAGAGGTTACCGTGTTATTCGATGAATGAGATCAACATGGCAGCTTGGAGTCTTTAAAGCGGGATGACAAGAGTGATAGAGTAATTTATAATATCTCCTGGCTGGTTTTCAGGAAGGACTGGGCGCTCATTACTTATTTCAGAGTCTTCTGTACAATTAGTTTGCAGGCAATATAATTTTCTCACTTACTCCTTAATAGAATCTTGCAGCTTGCTGACTGATAGAATAACAGCGGATAAGTAAAACTCCTGCCTGAAGTGCCAGAAGATAATTTGTATATTCCTTTCAGTAGCATAATGGACTTCTACAGTCTGGCAGTTAAAGGACTGAGTAACGCAAATTAGTATGACGTTGGAAAATAAAAATATATGTCAAATCTTCACTCCCCAAACACACTGCCCTGCGCCACAAAGAGATTTATGTTCGAGCCCCTTTCCTCTCTTCATTCACTGATGAATATTTCAAAATCATTTTCTTTTCTGCTAATTTTTTAAAATATTTTTATCTCAGCCAAAAGATGAGAAAATATTTCCAGCACTCTAAGCCTTTCAAAAGCAACTGGCTCACTAAAAACAATGCTGTTTTGTCTTAAGGCAGCAAGTTAGCTGCTAAAACTTAACGCTGCATAACCTGCTCACTATTTTCAGATGCTTCAAACTGTAGGATCTTTGCAGACAGCTCAAGGATAAGTAGGCCAGCAACACCATATTTTCCCCTCACCGATGAGGTTGGGAGGTTACCCAGATGAGACGTGGGCTCATAGTAAAACTTCAGTGATACAAGGACACCCTTGATGGCTTTATGAGTCATGCAACCAACTGGACTTAGCCAGAAGTATCAAGGCCCTTTTAACTATCGCTTGTGCAAAAGAGACTGCAGCACGGGTCAGCTGTCTGAGGGCCTCACAGTAACAGGAGGAGTTAGAGCCAGGACAAAGGCCAAGCCACCAAAAGCAATGGCCTCATACCTTGGCCCCTCTCCCAGATGAAGTTCTTGTCATCAGCAGTTACAAATGAGGGATCTCACAGATACCTGACCATGGTGCTGGCTGCAGGAACTGCCTGCCACCTGTGGGACTGGCTGAAACAAAGTTCTCTCTTCCAGAAATACTGACAAGAATAGAAGATGAAGACACCAAAATCCTAGCAGAAGCTTTATTTCCCTTTTTACACCGTGACTTTTGACATTTTAACACTAAAGAGGCAAATGGATTGATATGAACTACTGGAATCTGCTCAGAAATCTCTAGAATAAAAGAGACAAGGAATGATGAAATACAGGTTGTAAAGAGACAACAGTTGAAAATGTGCTCAAGAATAGCTAGCAGACATAAACGGTAGAAGGAATGGTGACATCATCAGTACTGAAATCTGTACTGTGTGGAAATGCATATCCAGAAGAAAAGAAGAAAAAATAAGGATACGGAGGAATTAATTATTCATTCTATGTAATAAATTCCATGACATAAACTGCTCATAGAACTGGATTTCACTATCTATTTATATCCAGTAATGATTCATTTATCTCCCAAACTCTCTTTGAAACCCTGCAATCAGGTATCTATTTTTAAAAGTGTTATATTTAAAAATCAAGTGTTAACAGCGGCTCCCCTGCAAAACTGGATTTAAGTTTTTTCTGTAGTAAAGTCTATCCTCCATACCAACATCTTGCTCTGTTTTCCTGGGTCACGGCACCAGCTTTTGTGAACTGACAAATGTGAAAACTCGGGCAGCAGTGATTATGGCAGCAGGCGTTCTAGGAATTAATAAAAGAGAAGTCTTGCAATGAGACAGGAGAAACCAAGCCAACACAGGCTGAATAATGCTGTGTTAGGTGATGCTGTGATGAGTAATCCAACCAGAAGAGAAGACACTCAGAAAAACCAAGGAAGAGCAGGTGGTGATAGAGCTAAAGAATGACAGGCTGACTAACAATGAAAGGAAAAAGCCCCAAATGGACTTAAAAATGCATCTGCTGTGTGTAGGCCTTAGCAAAAATCAACTGTGGAAAATAATTTCTCTCAGGTCAAACTTCCAGTTCTTCTAGACTGTGGTCCCTACTTCTCAGTCAAAACTCAACTGAATTTAATGATGACTATTTTCACAAGCGAAAGTGTTCATTTTGTTAGGATTACAGAAAACGGGTCAGACTTAAATGAGGTTGGATCTGAACTTAACCAAATCTAGTTTTGGCTGACAAACCATTAAATGGATTCATGCAATACTGCAGGTAGCTCAAGAAATTATAAATCAGCTAATTCTATTTATTACATAGTACCTGTGGCTGATTAAGTTCGAGGACACCTGTATTCAATACTTTTCAACCAGATGACTTCAGGAACAATATTGCAAATGAACTTTCAGAATACTCAAAAATTCAGTTCTCAAATGTATTTTCATTCAAAAACTCAATAAATAAATAAATAAATAAATTAGATGGTAGGGCCATACATGATAGATTACGCTCATGCTTCTGATGCTTGTGCTGCCTTTTCTTTTAAAATAAGAAACTTAGGGAAAGCAGCCACTTTTTAAATTGTTTTACACTGTAAGCTAGTACTCAGCAAAGGGATACCGTGAACTTATAACTTTTTAATTTAAACAACTATCTTTCAATTGTGCTGCTTAAAGCAAGGCACTATAATATGCTACTGAATTACGACCTATTTAGAACTTCTAAATTGAATTTTCATTGCTTTTTCTTGTATTTTTGAAAAGCAATGTAAACAGAAATTTAAATGAAAACATAAAGATGATGCTGGTTTATCTGAATGCATGATATTATTGCATTAGCTGCTCATTTTAGGTAGACAGATTTCCAACATCATAAAATACACCATATTTTTCACTATACTACTCATACTAACAGGGTTTGAATGACACTTGTAAGGGTTCAAGTACCTTTGATTCCCACTCGAGTCAGCCTCTATCTTCAACAGGAATCAAGGCCATTTAGATCCTCTCAAGGGAGATTCAACAGCACGAAGACCTCACTACTCTACCTTTCTACAGAACTGACTCCCTGTCACCTGAGAGTCACTAAAGGGTTGTCCAAGTAAGAAAGACTGAACCATTTGCATTCTGCCCCTACTGATTCACTTTCTAGGTCAATTCTGATATATTCTTCCAAGGTAGCACGGATAACTGCCTGGTTTGTTTTCTTTTGTCCATGAACACACAGAATATCCCATTTTCTAATGTTTTTTAAAGTAAATTACTGTCACAGCAGTTTAAAAAAAATATTTCCCAAGACATTAAAATAAACCATTAAAAACAATCACCTGCTAGTTGAGAAGTCACATGCTTTTAGCTTCAGTCTGGAATAAGCTTCACTATTGGGCTGGGGCTTTCAGAAATTTGTTTACAACAAAATAGAGATCCATGGCAATGATACATAGCACCACATTGGTACTGTTTTAAGCCCTCTTTCTCTTTTTGAGTATTTCTGATGTATTTGAAAAAGCCATGCACAAATCAGGATCCTCATTCTTATTCCCTTACCTAAACACAGGGTGTAAAATATAACACTGCAAGGAAAGTAGAGACAGTAAAAGGGATAGAACCATCTGCATCCTTCTGAACATCTCTCTGGTTCTCAGATTTCAGTGTGATTACTTTTTATTGTCTCATCTTGTTTGGCTGCCATAGTTACACAGTGACATTATGACAGAATGAAAGTCGTGCTGGGAGTAATTGCTCAGTAGTTTGGTTGGCCCATAGACATGGAGAAATAGGGCAAAAAGAAAGATACCTATCAGTGCTTGCTTAAAATATTCTCTTGAAATAAATGCTTATACACAGACTGACTTACATAAGAAAGGTGAATGATTTAATCAGGTAATGGATTCAGGTAACATTGAGTGTTAGGCTCATTGGAGAGTTGCCATCTTGCCACCAGAGACAAAGTCCACAGACCTTTGCACAAAGATGCAAGCCTCCACCCTACCTTCCTATAAAATCTAACCTTAGCTACCAGTAAATATGTTGAAAAGCTGTAAAGTCTCACTTATTTTTCTTTCATTTCTTCCACAAAAAATGACATTCAATATTATTACAAAAGTTATCTTTGAGAGACGCAAATTAACCTTATGAAGCCATTTTAATCATGCACAACTTAGAATCGAACTTTACAATAACCGTCTAAAACTTCACCTTACCTGAATTAAAACAGCTAGGCTTAACTTCCCTGATTAAAACTTCCTGATTATAACAAAGATTTATTTACTGTAAAATATTTGTAGATTTACAGATCAAATTGGTACAGTAATGGGTAAACAACAGGAAGAAGTTTGAAAAGCCTGAATGCTAAAGGGATTAACAACTTTGAATACTCAAAAAAAAGTGAAGAAAGCACTCTTAGACAGCATAAGCTTCACCTAGGTCCTGGACTGGGCAAGATTTGAGGACCACCCACATGAACCACTCTACTGCAGAACTACAGCACTGAGGGCTTTTAGGCTATCAACATGAAATGAAATGGCAGGTTTAGTCTAGTACATATAGTGGTACGGTGACCAAAAGTGTTTACAGGATGGAATATTTCTTTGTTTCTGTTAGGAGATGTGGACAGGCAATGACTTTCAGGGATAAAGGTCTTAAATGAGACAGCTGAGGGTAGGATTGAAAGGTTTCTTACTACTGACACCCACCCTGTGTATAAAAAGAAGACTGCTTACCCTATATTTTTCCCCCCAAAAATAAACATATAAACAAAGGAACCGAAGGCCTTGAGCTACGACTACACAATATGCAAAAATATTTTAGCTTTTGTGGGGTAAATTCAAACACTATTCAAGGAAATAAAAATAAGCTGTGACATTTTTGCAGCACGGCTTACTAGGAAGGCAATTTATCAATACCTAGGGCTTTTCACACTGCCTTTTCAAGCAAATTTGAAGATAATAATACCAAAGAGTCTAAAGACAATAATCCTGAAGAGCTGGAAGAAAGCTGTCTTGATGGAGGTCATTATTTTACAGAGAGAAAGACTGAAATAAAACATAATAGCAAACTAACACTCACCATCCATCTACTGAAGGCAAGAGTCTACCTGTAGAAACATTTAAGCTCAAAGCATTGAGTAATTATATATTATTAAAGATATATTATTAAAGCAAAATATGCACTTACTAGTCTTTATAATAACTGAGCAAACAAAAGTGATTAGAAATGTATTTACACTAAATATTCACTACAAAATATATGGTAAGTACTACAACACCTCTGTACTGAACACAAGATTTTACACCCAGCTGACAAATGAAATTCCTTTTCTCTCTTTTTTTGTTGTTGTTTTAATGAAGGCTTAGAGATTCAAGATAATATGATGAACAGCAAAAACTGCAGAGAGACCCTAAAAATCAATGGACCTGTAACTATTTTTAGGCCATGCTATTTTCTACTATCCCTGACGCTAAGCCAATTTTGGGGAGATTTGGCTGTGTGTGTGTTTCTGTGAGACATCTGAAATCAGCCATCACGTAAATTATCCCAGAAGCAAACTGAGAGCTGCAGCTGAGTATGAGGCTGAGCAGAGAGAACATCCAGTTCTCTCAGCCCTTGTATGTCACAAGAGGGGGCAGAACGTCATTAGATTCTGCTATGACCTAAGATTACACTGATTTTGCATTGTCAGCTGTTCTGTGTGCATGGTTTCTGTTGTCATTGTTGCTCTGGGTGTTGTTTTAAACCGTGTAATTTCCATTTTTTGTTACCAATTTTTATTATTATCTATGCATTCTTTATCACAGTACCAAGTTTAAACATTTCAGTGCTGTGTTAAACAATTTATATTCAGAACAGAAAAAACTTCTGTCTTGTAATTCAAGAAAATGTTCATTCCATTTTCCTTTTATGAAAACGACCAGGGATTGCAAGAGGCACGAAGGAGGAGAAATCTGTCAGTCAGAAATGGACAGTTTTTAGGCTAAATTTCTATCATCTGAAAAGGAATGACAACTTCCATTATCTCTTAAAACAGGTGTACAGTCTACACTAGAGGGAAACTGACCTGTTGTAAGAGGCTACCCATATCTCGTGATGTGCTTCCTGCCTGCCTGCCTTACATAAGGTGCCAGTTGTGAGCAGACACTGCGCTGGTTCTCTGAGCAGCTGCCCGTGGCTTTCACCTACTGAGATCTGACAAGGCTCCCTTGAAATGGAAAGAATGGAAAGAATCCCATTGACTTAGTGGAAAGGACATCAGGTCTGACATGAGCACAAGATCTGCTTCACAGTCACACTCTGTCAGCTCAGCCTTGCTCTCACTGAAGTCAGGGCAGCTTTGCCCATGACCTCAGCAGAAGCAGCACTAATGTTCTGCAAGTCTGAGCTAATTTAGAAACTTATGAATGATAAAGCAAGAATGGTCTGGTAAGTGAAACATTCCCTTTCACTGAATCTATAATTATTTACATATCACAACTAAATTATTAAGATTTAAAATAAGCAAATCTTAATTAAGATAAGCTTTTCTTCACTACCCTGTATTTATAAATTTCTCTATATTTTTTTTCCCCAATTTTCTTATCTGTACTTATTCAGCTACCAATCTGTTTTAAAAACAAGCAGAACAAGAATGCGCTGTGAACCAGGAAGCAAGAAAATGGAAGGGGAGAATGACCTCTACAAACATTAAGTTCTGCCATTTGTAGCAAATCAGACTTAGGAGAATTTTTCCTCATGCAAGTTGAAAGGTAGAACCTGTCTATTCAAACCATAAGGAGTAGCTTTTTCTTATCTACTTCTTGTCCTTTAACACAAATGATGGCTTAATTCACCAAAAATGCGTAGTTTTCATTCTTTCGGATGGTATCTGAAAACTCTTAAGCCTTCATCAGTTGAGTCAGCATCATTTCAGAAGAAGCTACCATGACGTTACGATGGTAACACACCTCCTATTCTTAGTATCTTTGTTACTGCTCTTCCATTCAGTGCCAGGCTTTGCCTCACTGCTCTTTTTTTTTGGTCTTCACAGCACCATCACCTGCTGATGCAGCTAGTGCTCTAACCCTGCTGAGATGTTTTGCGCAGCTGCCAGTTCTAACTTGAGCTGTGTGGCCAAGTCCAGGTTGCTAATCTGGAGAATGACGTCTCTGTCTTGTGCTTCCTTGCCCAGAAACTTGCTGTCTGTGGTGTGGTGTAAAATTGCAGGCTATGTATTACAGCCAGAAGTCAATGCTTTATTCAGTTAGAGATTTTGATGCATTTTCTGATGCTCAAAATACAACTAACATCATCATGCACTAATTCAGTCCTGTAGAATAGCTATTACGCAGCAATTAAATGCCATTTATAAAATCAAAGTTGCAAGCTGAAGTTGTCATTTGAAATTTAGCAGCCACAAGTACAAATTTCATCACTGAGAAGATTTTTGAGCTTTCCTAAAAATGTTCTTGAAGGTCAAACGAAATCAGCTTTTGTTAAAACAAACAAACAACACTTTTTTGAACTGAAGTAACCAGAAATTTCTGAATGTATGTTTATTTCCTAATCGCAAACTTTGTAAAAATCAGCTCCATTATAACCACAGAGCTCTGCTCATTCTTTCTGGTGGCAGTACGGGCATCGTGAAATGGTCGATTCATGCTGGTAAAAGGCTCAAATCCCCCACAGTAGTGGATTCGGTACGTTTACAACTATTAGTTGTGGAGAATAAAACGATCAATTAAAAATAAATAAATAAACAAACCTTAGTAATGGCTAAATTTAAAACAAAACATTATTTTTGTTTATTAACTGTGTATGAAATGTGGAGGCAGTATATCTAAAAAAAACTTTGATCAAATGTTTCAAATTTAGAGCCACGTGAAATTGCAAATTGGAACTAACTTGACTCTCCTTACTACAACCCTGTTTTAAAAGGCAAAGCATACCACCAGGTTGCAGTGCCTTTCCTGAGGATTCCAGGTGCTCAGCAACTATGAAAATCAAGCAGGTTTTATTGAGGAGCTTAAATTTGGACTTAGAAACCTAATTTTAGTCTCTGAAGTTTGAATTTAATTTAATGTGACACTATATTCCTGTACAGGCCAAGCTTGTCCTCATGTTCTTTAAATAAAGCACCTTCAATTTTACTTGAAAGGATGATATCTAAATGAAAGTAGAAGGTTATTTTGTCTCCACTGGTCCTGTAGCTAGAACAAGTGGTTGTGCAAATTATTCCATTCAAACTAATTTATGCCAAAATATGTGGCATATTTGTAACAGGTATCAAGAGCAGATGAACACAAGGTACTCAGCAGAGACCAAAAGCTGTCAACTTTGTGTCCTTAAAACGTGATCTTACAGGCCATTTGGTGAACCCGTTAAGGCCACGGTACATTGTACGGGTGAAAGGCCACTTTATTAACGTCTGACACTAACAAAACATTACAGCATTACATTTTGTTCCATTCTTAAATGCTCTAGTGCTTTGATAAAGAAATACAGGATTTTTGTAGGGATTTATGTATGGTAGTCATATAGCTAGGAGCAAAATCCAAGCATAATCTGTGCATGCCGCAAGGTGTGTTCAAGAGGTATACATAACAACCTTAAGAAAAATAATCACTTTGCATGGCAGCATTGATGAGAATCCACGAGGAACTCTTTCAGAGAAAAAGAACTAAATATGCACTGGATGGCTCTACTACTTTTGATAAGCAAAATAAATAATAGTTTAATATGACAGAGCTTAGAACGAAGCCCAAAGGGGCTTTTTCACAAGTAGCATCTGTAGGACCAAATGCTATGAAGAATCAGAAGCTATATGGCCTGAAGTTGTAACATCATTTAATCAAGGACTGTACTGCTTCGCTTTGAACAGAAGAAGGAAAAGATGTTTAAAGCATCACCAACCTTGAATTGTCCTCTTGAAGAAAGCCTTGCAGGCCTCGCAGGAAGCCACTCCATAGTGGTACCCTGATGCAATGTCACCACACACCAAACACAGTCTTTTGGGCATCGAGTTCAGCATATATTCACATTTGGTCTGTGAATCTTCAGCGATGGTACTGGAGCAGTCATCGTACCGTTTCCTGACGGGCCCGTTGCCCCCAAGCCCCGTGGCTGAAGGGTAGAGGGGAGGTGAGTCCAGCCCATTCTGATGTCCATTCATGGTGGAACTGTAGCTCCCGCTGGCGTCTGAGGAGCCACCGGGGCTGTGGTGGTTGATGCTGTCCGTCAGAGAAGCAGGGCTCGACGGCTCCGTCTTGATGTACGACGAACAGCTAGAATCAATGTGTCGATCTTTGCTTGACATTCTGCAGAGAAGCCTGGAGCAGGGAGAGAGAGAAAGGAATCTCTGTATTAAAGACAGTGCTCGCTTGGTCTGCTCTGGAAGGGTTAGGGACTGCACATCATTCATTCATTAGTCAATACCTCTTGTTCTACATGAAGGTAATCAGCATAAGGGCACGACAGAGCTTTGTCAAAGCTCCAGACAGGCAGTAAACAAAAACTTCAAGAGACCAAACCCGTCTGTTGTCCCCTCCAACTGCCCTCTAGGTTACATGTCAACTTCAGATCAGCTCTAAACTCTGAACTTGTCATCCAGGGAGTCAAAACACCCCTAAGTCCCACTAGATTACTGAAATATTGCATTTCTTTTTCCACCAGTTCTTTCTGTTCTGTAAATTCTACAATTACCAGGGACATGTATTTTCAAGTTTAAGCACACACATGTTTAAGTCTGTGATTAATATTTGTCAACACACTTGAATAAAACATGTAGCCATCATCCATTGAACTCATCTCAGAATTGAAGAGCATGTCTCCCACAAGCTTTTTTTTTTCTTTCTTAATATTGCTTTATTATATATATAGCTATTTAGTAACCGAGTAGCACATCAACTGGGGACTCTAACAAGTAATTAAGGCTGGACTCCATTTTCACAAAATCTAAGTGAAATGATTAATCAGCTCTGGCTGCAATTACTTTCTAGCCATTATCCACAGACTAACCAGTAATAACTACGCCAGCATCCCATATATCTGCAGCTCTATAGGATCTGACATTTTACGTGTTCCATTCTTGGATTAAAGAAATATATTAGAGGAAATTTCAGATAGAAGTTTTGTCTTTCAGAAGGTGAGATTCTATCTCAGTTCTCACCTTTTCAGAATTAAGCATCTGAAACAAAACCATAAAACATTTGCGCCAATAGATTAGCACTTTCTACAGGGGGAAAAAAAAGAAATCTTGCGCATTCTGTGCCCAAGGTTGATATTATTTTTAAATGCATTTTAGAAAGAACAAAGAACAAAAATAATAATCTGAAAGCTCTATGAATCAGATACCATCTTCATTTTCTACAGCTGTGATTATGAGACCGCAGTTGCAAATGGCTTACCCAGCATTTTCCTGACAGTAGCATCTGAAGCTGCCAAGTACAGATGACAGTTATGAGCATTTCTCTAGAATCATTTTCAGCAGAAATGCAACTACTCCGTAAGGCCACCCACCTGGAGGTATAGATTCATGATTCAAGTGCTTGAGTACAGACAATCTGACAGTAACTTTCTCAAGTCAGCTTTGAGATTTCGACATCACTCACTCAACTTTTTGCATATTCAATATAAATGTGTACGTATTCAGTGTATATGTACTAAATATACATGATTTTTTACCTCAAGCTCCAGAATCAAATGGAAACCAGTGGAAAACAGACATCAATCCAGAGACTTATCATATTTTCCAGTGAGTGTAATCAAGATCACAGCCTGACCATTCCTCACAAAGTATTTGCTTAGGATAAGATTTAAAATAAAAATCAGTGCCCATCAGAATTATTCAGGATCTCTCAATCACTGTAAATTTTACTGGAACATACTACTGAAAATAAGCTAGATGTGAATTTGGATAGTGGCCAGATTGATGTGCAGAAATCTCACCCCCAAACTTAAAATCCATACTTATTTGGGAAGGTGGAAGGAATGTGCTATCTGGTGTCAGCAAATAAGCCAAGGAAATGGGAAGGTTAAAGCTGTGGAAATATCTTATTACACTGGACCACCTGCTTGTGTTGTCCTTTCCTCAAGAACTGGAAAGGGGGGGGGGAAATCCCCTTGCCAGCCTGCGGTACCGTGTGCCTTTTCTTCTGCATCTGCTGCCTTGTAGCCGTCACTGTTAATGAGTGCTGTAATTAATAGATAGCTCTCTCTTGTCTCTCTACTTGCACTCCAGGCTAAGCACTTTTCTCAAGTCAACGTTTGAAAGAAAGCGGGTCGGCGCTGACTTACAGCAGCTCTGCAAATTCCTTTTAATTTAGAGCACTTACACCACCACTCCACTTATTACCTTATAATTACTGGACCGCTCTCACATACATTACGATCTTAGACTGGAGTTAGAAGTTATTAGGGTACTAAAACACGGTGTCGCACTGTCTCTCTCTCCTCTTTCTTTGACACAATTTTATACAGCCATGATTAAAATTATCAATTAACTTTCACGTTCCAACAACTTATTTTTTACATTGTTTCTCTTTACACTGACAGTGAGGTCCTTTTCAACGCATAAACAGGTACCTGGTGATCTTCTCTTACTGCTCTTGTTAAAACACCACAGGACAAGTCTCAGAATAAAGCAAGAGTCCTGCTGCATACTGACTCTTGCTCCCAGTTTGATGGCATGTTCTTTTCTCTCTCAACCCTCCTTCTGCTTTTTCTCTTATTTGTGCAATAATAAGCTCGAGAGTCACCCTCCGCTTCCTAGAAAAGCCATTTGCAATTAATTAGTTGTCCAAATGTATTGGTTTTAGCCGGTGCGAAAGTGGCTGTCTCCACTTGAAGCGGTCAGAACTGAAACACAGTCACAGTTTTGCGAGCATGAACACACACCAGAAGCTCTGTGCAGGCTGAAGCCTGCCTGATGGTGCTCCTGGAGCTGTGCTTTCTGGTGCTGACCAAGATATGGCTGCTTCAAGCTGCAGCTTCCATAGCACGGGCCGGCCTGATGCAGGATGGCAAGGTAAGGCCCATAAAATGTTAACCATTCCACGGGAAGCAGAAAACACCAGCCAAGTTCTGAAGGAGAGAAAATATCTCTGTCCTAGAGCAGGGAACTAGGGGAAGGGCTGTGCACCCTTGGGTAGCACCGGCATCCATCACCCTGTTCTGCTGCTGACACAGCATGGCCAAAGAGGCTGAGGAGAAGGCCCTGTGTGGATGGCAGCTGGGGCCACCACTGTACCACCAACCCAGTGCCTGGAGCAGTGCCTAGGCTACAACCCCTCCCTCCGCTCCTCCTAATTACTACTTAGCTCGTTACCCTGAAGAATTCCTAGACACCACCACATTATAGTCTAAAACTACAGTCGGAGCTTAATTCTCCCTTCCTCTCTCTGTCTGAAATTCTACAGCTCTATTATTCAAGCCTGAAATATTCACAACTATCTATAAATTCAATTGTCAGCCGGTGGATTTTATTCTAAACCTCACTTCAATCTAAAATTAGAGGCACTAAAATTCACATTAACTCTAAGAGGAATGTAGTGAATAAGACTTTATTTCAAAAGAACACCTTTTTGTCAGAAAGAGCTATTTTCAAGATGATGGCTTTATCTGCATTCAAAGAGAATAAGCCCAATTCCACATTGTGCTGTTAATGCAAAATTTTTAGGTCACATTGGATTAATAAAAATCTAAATTTAGTTAAGGTTTATGAATAGAAATAACATGTGTCATATAAAAACGTGCAGTATTTATTTTAAAGCCTTGGTGGGGTTGTTTTTTTCCTTTACTATATTTTAAGTCAAAGCTACAGCAGCTCCAGGGAAGTTTTCAAACAACCAGGAATGCTCAGGTGAACTTTGAGGAACTGCAGAGAAAGCAGCTGATGGGATCCTGAATCATTGCATATCTGCACGCAGGACGAACTGCACAGAGTGCTGCAAACTGCTAGTAATACGCAATATGTGGTACAACTCCTCACATCCTCGCTAAATTCACTCCCCAACTTCTGTCTTTGAGTGAGACCTGAAGCCAGTTTCTGGTGGTAGAAAAGGACACCGATGGAGCACTTCAAAACCCAGCCCTGCTTCAAAGTGGCCTTAAACAATAGCGAGCAAATTGTATGCTGTGTGCTTATGGAAGGTTGAATATATTAAGAATTAATTAATGCAATCACATTCATATTTCCATCTACCTGCCACGTTGCTAATGATATTGACAGCGCTGACACTAGCTAAATCAGTATCAATATACAAGCAGAGTGCAAAAATTAACCACATCTGATTACAGCATATAGCCTTAAAAAAAGAAAGCCTTCCCATTTGAGTCGTACATATCCACGCACACAATTGGTTCAGCAAATTGTTTTTCCCTAATTGTCAATGCCTAAAGGAGGTCAAAAAACCCAAGACAATACTTCTTAATCAGCAAGCATATTTCAGGAACAAAAAGCTCTGCTTACAGTATCATTCACTATTTCAGAGCTGTACTGGTGTCTTCAGTGTGAGCAGTAATTAGTCACAGTAATTACAGTGAGCACCTTTATTATAAACCAGCACAAAAGCCCACTTTTACCTGCACATGAAGTATCAGTTCTTCTCTTGAAAAGGGAATTGCTCTATTTCCATGAAGGCCAGGCTGTTACCAGCAGACATTTTTAGTGACAGCTACTGGTGGGAGCAGCAGCGAGGCAGATGTCACTATGCACATGTAGGTGCTCTGTGCATTAACAGGGCCATCCATCTGATGTTCCTCGTGCAAGGTCCTCTAATCCACACATATGCAGATCCAAAATATCTCACCTTGTTATCCTCACCTTTTGGCTACCAAGAACCATTGCCTATAAGCATGTCCATATAAGAAGCCTACAGCAGAGTGAGGGATGGAGCCCAGCTCCTCTCTCTGACCATGAAGAGCGCACTTCCTCTCAAATACCACGCTCACTTTCAGAATCTGCACCAAAATCAAAAGGGAACTGCAAGACACACTGCAGTCATTCCCACACCTGCATCTCTGAATGCAGGAGGAAAAGAGACCTGTGTGGAAAGGGACACAGATGCCTGTAACACCCCAAGCAGGTCCCATGCAGGAGCCATGGCACAATCTCGGCCATGCTGCTTCACATCGAGCATTTTTTTTTCTGCTCCAGCTAATTGCACTCCACTAAAGTGGCAAAATGTGAATCACTTAGGAGGAAAATGGGCACCAGCTGCTATTGTCAGAGAATGGAGATGCCAAAGAAAAGGCAAGTGACTGAATGAAGTGTCATGTCAGAAATCAACGGTGCAACGTGTGATTTGAGAAAACATGACTACTTTGCAGAGACAGGGTGTCATTATGGCATCACAGTAATACGGTGCTTTGACAACTGCTGGCTCTAACATATCATCATTGCATTAAGGTGCACTGGCTTAGTTGGGGGAAGGAAAAGAAAGGATTTCTTTTTTAATAAGAAATATTGTAAGGTCCACTTGGTTAACCTAGTGGATGAGATCATTAATTGCAACTACTGCTAATCTCATCCCATGCATGCACAAACAAAACTGTCATTACATACTAGGTCTTCGTTAATAAACACCCCGGAACAACCATGTAGTAGAATAGCCTGCGCAAAATGGAATGGTGGTGGCTTTGTATTTATACACATATTCTTTTAACCACTGCATTTGTCATTGTTTCACATAATTTCTTCTTTCATTTCTGTTTTTTCTGAAGCCCTCACCACCTCACCATGGCAAGACAAAGCGCTGCAGCAGCTGATGCAATCAAAGAGGCAACACCGCCTGCAGCCCTTGCCGAGTTCCCAGCAGCAGTGACAGAGGAGCGCCCAGCAGAACTCACTGCATGCTCACTTGGAATTGTGCAAAGCAATCCAAGCCTTCAAATTTGCGCCTCACCAGAGCCTGTTTTCTAGGCTGCTTTTAAAAACTGAGATTGTTCAAGTAACTTGCAACAACTTGGAAATGCGGAGGAACTGTTTTAACACCCCTCCTTCTAGGTATAAATATCTGTTATTGCTTCCCTTTCTATTTCAAGCTGATTCCCTCTGCTTCCTGCTTGATAAACTTTGTTAACAAGAAGGAAATGATCCTGAGATACCCCGATGTGTTGCATATTATCACTGTTGACAGCTCCTGCATTTAAGGCTCACATCTGATGCAACAATGCATACTACTATCATTTATCTTTAGCTCATTTCCTCGGCCCTATTTCCTCCGAGGGTGAGCATCTCTTGTTTAGAGCTCTAAATACTGCAAGTGAGCAACTGGCAAATCAATAAAACTCTTAAATGCATAATAATACTGCGTAATTACTTACATGATGTTTGCATAATTAACTGTCTGAGGTGTTCCATGATATAATGGATACTCAGAGTACGGAATAACCCATACGCCTATAAAACACATACTGTTTATATGAACAGAAATTACGTTTAAAACTCTCATCCTAATAATCCAAATCAGGACCTGGCACTATATGACAGAAAGCCTTCCTCTCCTGCCAAGCCTAAATCAATTCTTATGGCATTACTTTGTAACTAACGTGATATTTCACTGATGATGACTATTATCCTGATTACTAGGAAGTAATGTAGTAACAGCAAAAATACACTTAGATTAAACAAACTACTGCTATTTAATCAATATTATTGAGACAAACTAAGTGTTTTAATAAGTCTGTATAGATGCACTAATGCAGGTTTAATTAAATGCATCCTTAGACGTGCACAAGCTTTGCAGCCTACAGCTCCTATGATTTGACAGACTGGAGCATAACTCTTCTGAATTTAAAAGCAGAAGCACTTAAGAGCCAACAGCATTTAAATCTTCCCATGCTACAGAACGACTGTTCTTTTCATCAGGTACTTTTCAGGGGAACAAAAAGTAAACAGGGAAGAATAATTAAAGGCCTTGCACCTTTGGGCCAAAGAACCAGACACCTGAAGTGGTGCCAGCCCTCAGTAACACAGCTGCCAGTGCATCCAATATGTGGCACTGAAGCGCACACCTCCAAACAAAAATATCTCCAACTGAGAAGTAAAAAATAAAGCTGAGAGGAAAATCGCAGAATTGACCTTTATGTTTGCACGCGTGTAAGAAACAAATATCCTATTCACTGTTACACACTACCAACAGACCACTGTCACAGAAAAGACCGACTTCTACGAATGTTGGCTATTTCAAGTAGAAAGAGATGCTCTTTTCTATATGCTCTGATGAATCAGCTTACAAGTCCTCAAACAACAACAACAAAAGGGAAGTACTGAAAGGAAGACGACACAAGAAGTGGATAGCACTTCACACTGAAAGCATTCTGGGAGTTCCACAGAAAAGGAACGTACGTTCTTGTCTATGTATATACACACACCAACGTTATGACATATAGATGTCATTTTAGATGTCTATGACTCAACTTAAGCATCAGTAAATACTTCATATTCCTACTTGATTTCTAGGTTTCTCTTTTCTCCCGTTTCTAATATTTCCACAGTTAAAACAGGGCAGTGGTTTGCGCTTACAGCTCATTACAACACAGGATTTCAGACTCACCATCCCCAGCTGACTGGCCCCCAGCATCCTAACACCCCCCAGCTGTGCTGCCATGGTACATACGGTGGCTCACATGACTCAGCTCTTCACAGCCTGCACACAATGTGTCAGAGTTCCTGTGCCCAGGTTATAAGAAAGGCAGAGAGCCATAAGAGAATAAGAAAGAAGCCTGATCATATGAAAATCAGTCTATTAATCAGAAGAGTAAGATTTTAATCACCCTGTTTTTGAACTGCAGACTAATGCTTTCGATTCGCAGCACATATTGGAAGGGAGTAATGTCTCTGTTTAGAGAGCCTGGTGTTTTCGGTGCTGGAGCCCCATTGCATGGAGGATGCACTCCATGGGAGCAGGTGGAGCCCACCTGCTGCCTCCAGCCCCAGGGGATGTGGTGAAGCATTGAGAAGTCATCCGATCATTAATTGTGGGGATTCTTTTCTTATTAAGAGAACTCAACTGAAGTAGCAAACAAAAATCAAATGCTACATTCAGCTACTTCAAGGGAGAAAAACAGGAAAACTATGAAAATATGCAGAGATTTATTCAAGAACATAACAGGCTTTATAAAGAGGGATTATTTTGAAACGATTGCAGCATCAAAAGAAGTTGCTCGGCCCAGTCAGTAAGCCAGTACCACAGATCAGAGACACGCAGCTGCCACACAGCACTTCCCAAAAGCAAAAAGGATGACCAGAAATGCCTTCAGTCTCAAGACAAGTTTCGGATCGTGAGATTTTCCTCCATTTCTATCAGCGTTTCCCTTCCCTCAGAGAGGCAGCGCGTAGGTGTGTGCATGCCATGTACCTGCCTCCTACCCAGCTCCCTCTGTGATTTTCTCTGGATCTATAATGGGAGAATGATAATTTGCCAGCCAAATTGCAGGAATGATTAGAAAGAAAGTACCAGGAATAGCAGCAGGGAGACAGAGCGTGGAGGGCTCAGGACTCAAACTTAGGAGGCAGTGATCTTCTCTGCCCCAAACCCAGCCACCAGCACCAGTTCCCCCCCACACGCAGCCACACAGCTACTTGGGGAGCTGGGAAATGGCACTTGCCTGCAATCAGCCTTTAAGTGAATGTTTGTCCCAGTGTGCTACACCATGCTGTCAGCTAGCAGCGGGGAGCCACCGAGTTGTTACTACATTTGATTTGACTGCCAGTAGGAAGCTTTATTTCTACCAACTGTTCGTTGCCAGCTCTATGGATCTTCTCTAACTTTGAAAGATTTTTTTTTCCTTTTTTTTTTTTTTTTTTTAATATAGTCTATTATTTTGCTCTGAGTATATGGCAGGAGAAGCTCCCCATCACTACGCATCACAGCAGTCTCTCCACTTGTACTTGCTGCCACAAACACCAAGCAGCAATTGTATTAAGGCACCTGTAGCGTGGACCTGGCACACACCAGAAGGGAGATTTTTTTTTTTACAAGTGAACACTCAAAGGGGAGGTGCCACAATGGACCCACAATGGACATTTACGTAAGCAAACTGAAGCAGGGCAATTTCCTTCTGATTTTTCCTGAGAAATGCAGGATTACAGCCTGGGGGACAAGACATGAAGAGAAAACAGGCGGGTTTTCCTTCCCTAGAGACTCTCCAGGTATCCATATGCTTCCCAGCAGAGCCTTCAGGAAGGTTTGTGCTTCCTTGTCTATTACTCACATCTATCCCAAAAAGGTTTCTACTCCATCAAAAAGATCCTACAACTTTAAGGGTTGTTTACAGAGCTTCCTCTCCCTACACAATAATGATGATTTTGATAATTAGGATCTAATTATAATGGATCTGACAACAACTTCCAACAACGAAAAGCATCTTTAGAAAAATGAAAGCATATGCGTGAATAGTGCAGGGAGGTGGGGCAGGGGGAGAAATACATTCCTATGAGACAGGCTGAGAACTCAGCCTGAATGGAAAAGTAATTAACACTAAAGAGCTAAAACTGTAATTAAAGAAAATTTCATTAAAAGGAGGCAGGTGATTCCACTTTCCTAAATATGACAAGTTGCTGTATAAAAATAAAACAGCAGCCGCTTTCAGCGCGCGGAGCAGGAAAGCCATGTCTTTAACCAGATCAAATTCTGGAAATTGGCTGTCAAGACGGGATTGTTCTGATTTATACCCGTCTATCAAGCGTATGAAAGAGAGAGACAGGAGAGGAAAAGAGGCAAGCTGCTGTCGCTTCCATTCGCAAAGCACCTTTAATTTCCACGGCACCATCTGTTACCAAATCTAATTCACATTCCTTCCTAATCTGGTTTAGTTCCGTAATACTAATTCTTCCACTACTCTTATGGACATTGCTCTCAATAAAAAGCTTTGGTTCTGGGCTGGTAAAAAACTGAATATTATACTGTTAAGGTTCTGGTGACTTAAGTGAAGCATGTTGTCCATTAAATGCACTCCTGGTAAAAGGATTTGCTTCCAGTCAGTGCAGGGATCCGGAACTGCTCCTGTTTGAGAGCAGCAGCCACAGGGGGGTGGGAGAGGGTAAGAGGGGGAATAAGGGAGAAACCACAGCTGATGATAGGAAAGTAGACTGGGGGATCAGAAAGCAGAAGTTGTCATAAAATACAATTGTTGTCAAGTTTAGTCACTTTCAGTACTGGCTATAAAATCACTTTGTCACGCTCCCGTATCGAAAGCTTGGAACTGTATTTTTGCTAAGAAAACTAAATGTAGTGAAATCTAAGAAGAAAGGGGGGGGGTGGGGGGAAATGAGGAAGAATACTTCAAAATCATGAAATGAAAATGTTTGCAAGACACCAACACGTGAGGGACAAAAATTCAAAGGTGGTTTAAAATAGTCTCCTGAATAGCAGTATTTCACACAGAGCCACAGCCTGACTCTTAGCTACGTGAGGATGACAAAAACCACGCTCATTTTTGTGGGATCTTGCCTGGGAATAGAGCAGAGGACAGACCCTTCTTGCACTGCAGCCAATCCAGAAAGGCAGCTGGGGGCTCTGTTGCTGCTAAGGTGACTGGGCTTGTTCTTGATTAACACCATGTTTCTAAATATTCCTACCAGTTGCGCTTATACTGTGCTAACATTTATTAATAATATCCAACTTTTACATACTGATTTTAATGCAGATCTTGAACTGCATTTCTGGTGATTTCAGTGTCCCATTACCTCCTTCTCATGGATGAAGAGACAGTGAAGAGTTGCTGAATGCTCCTTTGCCAGCCAACAACATGGCATGAGACAGAACTGAAGTTCTAGAAAATCCCAGTCCAATGTATTTTCTTTCTTTTTTTTTCTTTCCTCCTTGTTGCCATTGCTCTCATGAAACTACAACTTGGAAATACTAAGTTTTACTTCTATTAAGGGAACTTGCCTTGAACTTCCAGAAATGAGACTTTGATTATTTTTACACAGGTTTTTCTATAAGGGAATATTATTTTAAGGTTGAATATATCTAAATTAAATCTCCTCTTCCACCTACATTAAAATGGTTACTTTCCTGTTCAAGTATTTCTTTGTGTGCATGGGTCAAAAGCCTATTACAGGGGAACAGGCTCAGTGACTCTGAAGCTCTGAAATTTTTTAGTAGCTAATGGTCATAGAATCATAGAATCACCAAGGCTGGAAAAGACCAAAAAGATCATCCAGTCCAACCGTTCACCTATTACCAATAGCTCCCACTAAACCTAGACTAACTATGGTGTTATTCCCCAGCTCAGCCTGTGAATTCAGAAAGCCTAAGGTCCTGATACTTGGATAAACAAGATGCCATTGGTATGTCACCATAACCTACTGCATCCAGAAAGAACCACACTGACAATGAAGTACACAGAGGGCATAGCAGTCTATACTTTTTTGAGCATTTGTGCAACATGAGTCCTATCTGTAAGCACCAATTTCTACTTCCACACTATAATCTAGATCCCTTAAGATTTGCCAATGAAAACTCTAAGAAAAACTAAAAAAAAGAAAAGAAAGAAAGTCTCTTTCTTTCAACTTATTTTTCATCTTTGTTTGTTTACCTATCTTGATTCTGGAGGCTCTGGAAATTAGGAGTAAGTAAAAATATTTGGGTACCCTACTGATAACCACAGCTATCACATACTGAAATAAATCAAGAGAATTTACAGAAGCAAAAACCTATTCAAGTTAAGTCCCTTCTAGTCTGTCTTGGATTGTAATGTGTGATTACAGATTTAAAACAAATAAATAAATAAACCTTTGGCTTTTCACAGTTCCTCGTTCTTCACATATTGCTATGTGTAACTTAAACCTACTTATGCCACTGGGTTTACACATCAGAGCTTTGCCTCTGGATACAAGCAGCAAAGGTCAGCAAGGAAGTAGCCACCGCAGCTTTCACTTTCCAAGTGTTTGCACGACTCCAGCAAGTTTGCAGGATGAGATTTTCACCACGTCCTGATAAGGTTTCAACTCTTTTACCCTTTGCTTCCTATTTTGCTAAGGGTTACAGGAAGAAAAATATTCCAGAAAAAAAAAACAAAAACCCACAACTAAAGTAAGAAACGCGTACCAGACAAATTATTATACTCAGAACAAGTGTGCTCCTACTTGCAATTGCAAAGCAATCATATCAATATTCTGCAATTACCAAACGCTTAACCTGTGGTTATCTCTTGGGTAAGAATTCACCAAGAGATTTGCCTAAGAAAAGCTTTACAAGAATAGCCCCACATTAATTACTTCATACCACGCTGCAAATTATATATGCAGTTATATTCTGATGACAAATTAGCTTTCCTTATTTCAGCAGTATGAAGTCTGGATCAAATACGCATTCTTCATAGATCTACAATTTCTGCTTAAGCCCACTGCGTTTGAATAAGAAAGAAGAGAAAGACGGACTTGAAGAAAGAACTATGTTCCACAAGTAAAGTATCCAAACACACGTGAGCCCAAGAAGTGCTGGGCCTCACCAGTTCTAACACAAGTCTGAGCTGCCCGGTAAATTGAGTATCAGCCCTAGTCAGTTAATGGGAGTTTCTTCACAGAAAGAATGGCCCAAATTTCGAAAAATGGCATGTTATGAGCAGCCAAGATAACAGCAAGACACTGAAAACTTTAACTGCCCGCAGATGGAAACTACATCAGCACAAACACCTAAGGGAGACCGTACCAACTGTCCGGTGCAAAATGGGACGTCACCTGAAACATGTCAACAGCAGCATATGATGGGAGGTGATTGGATGGCAGTAAGTTGTAGGGGCATTGTTATCCTACAGGTTTTACTAAATATGAGGGCCCCAGATTTATGCTGGGGGTGATACGGCCAAGAATGCCATAGAAGTGGAAAAATACGGCAACAGTATGCAGTACATCACTGCTAAGATAATTACTTATATAAAACGTTGGCATTCTTAGGACTTCCAACCTGTAGAGATGAAATTTATATATCCAAAGAAGACATAATAATAACCTGTCAGCCTGCAGTGATGGATATGTTTTTAATCTAAATGACCACAATCTCCAGTATACCTGTCATAAAGGGACATACCAAAAAATTGAACTTTCCTTTCATAATTCTTTAACTTGAAAGGGAAAAAAAACACAGAAGCATGATAAGTGGCTCATTTCAGTGGACAGATGGACAGGCAGTAGGAATATGAGTATGAATAAAAGGCACTGTTCCTTCACTAATGCTATTTTCACTTGCTACGTCCTGCAACTCAGATTGGTACAGTATTCCTTCCTCAGATAATTCAGGTACATTTTGCACAATAACAGACTGCAATAAAGACTAAGAAGCACATTACGCTGTTCGGATGTCATTTGAAAGCAATAATTTGTAACAAACTAGGACAGATGCACTACTTCAAGTATCACTCATTGACTTGGGGCACTTTCCCCACAAAGGCCTCCTATTCTTAATTTCTCCGTTACCAGGAAGGAGCATCTAAACTGGATATTTTAATTTCTAAAAGGTCATGCAAAAAATAATAACAGCCCTCTCCTATCCCCTCCACCCACCACACAAACATACTCACACCACACATTCTCCACAAATCTTACCAGGCTTGCACTCTTCCAGGGGCAGAAATGACAAAGAAATTTAACTAAGTTAATTTTAAGTGTTGAAAACGTAGGCAGGCTGCTCAGTTATTTAATTTTAAAAGATCTTCATTTTCCCATCTGTGTTATGGCAATTTTATTACACATTCGGCAAATTTACAGTAACAAGATGTTCCCCTGACAAATTAATCACTTTCCAAGCATTTTATCATATAAATAAAATATCACCTCAAGAGAGAAAATCAGCTCAATCAGTTGATTTAACCCATCTTTCGGGGAACTCGTCTGAAACAGATTGAGCGCATTTTTTCTGAAGAGGGACTGCAAACCTCCTCCTGGACTCACAGCTCATATGGTGAGGGTTTTTTTCACAAGAAAATCTTTCAAGGCTACCGGATGGCATGCAAGGTTCTTGCAGGAAGAGCTACTGCGTGGCTGCAGCGACAGACCTCTACCAGGAACAGACCATTCATTAAGGAGGCAGTACTGACCTTAATGGAGGCACTACGCTTCCCCTAGCAGCCCTGCTGTCTATTTCAGCAATCATAATATAATAGTCAAATATATATATACTATACACATAAGAAAAATAATCTGCTCTATTGTTTTAGTAATCCTGTAATAAAACAATAAAACTAAAATTCCAATCATTGTTGCAGCTGATCAAATCTGTTTGTTGCTTGCTTTTAAATTCCCCCAGCACTGACGGTGGAAAGCACATTTTGTTTCTGTTTTGTTTCTTATTTGTGACAAATAAGAGACAGGCAACATTAGAGATGTCACACGTGAGCAACAGAGAAGTGGCTTCAAATCCAGTTTTCCCAAACTAATCCTTAAAACAACTGGCTGCCTTTCTGGAGAGAATCTGTCACTGGAGCAATTTAACCTCTGTGCCACTTAACCTCTCTCCCCCCTTTCTCCGCTCCATTCAGGGGCTGCCAACAACAAGCAGAAACATGAACCACGGGGACTGGTTAATGCTCTGCTAATGTTATCAGAACCTGAAGCTGTTAGAGATGAAGAATAAACCTCAGACAACTTTCTTTACCTGGAGTTTACAATACTGTTTCCTTGCTCCTGTATCAACACAGGCATTTTGGAATTATTCACACAATAAAAAAAAAAAGTCCTTTTGCCAGAGGAGCCATCCCACCAGACAACACAGAAACACAGATACTGCACTCCTGTAACACAACCATGCTCCCCCGTGAGATACTTATAATATTCACAGCAACAAAGCTGTAGATGCTGAGGAAAAATCAAAAGAATTCACATATCTAGGCAGCCTTTTTAGTTCCTTCCACTTCCTCAGCAAAACACTAACTAGCAAATACTAACTTATATCGTATGAATACACAATAATCTACAAGCAAGAAAAGAGCATGCTTTAAGGAATGCTATCATACGGCAACGTAAGTGCTCGTATTTGCTACTTAGCCCACGTAATTAATAATGCCGTAAATAGTCATATTAATACTATGGCTCTGTGATTCTGCAAGGCATTAGCAATAAAAGCTACAAGCCCTGTATAACCCTGAATGGTGTTAGCAATAAGGAACTTCCAGATGAACAACTAAAAGTTTACATACAGAGACAGAATTTCATAGCCTACATGCATCTTCTACCTGCCAAAATATTCTTATTTTAAGGACTTTCTATTACTCTGGACTTATGAAACACAGAGGACCCTGATCTCCAGCAAAGTATTCTGACCACAGGTCAGAGCAACTTCAAATCTCTAAATGGATACTGGGAAAAATAAACCAAAATAGTTCTTAATCTGTCTTTTATTTGGGGGGCAAATGTTGTATTTTTGTACAAGATGCAAGAGAATGAGGTCAACTGAAAAGGCTTATTACCCACTGATCCCTTCCTTCAAGTACCTAGCTAGGAAATTTACTACCTGTAACTAGTGACCTATGTGTGCAGGTTTTGCAGGATCAGATCCCATGAATCAGTGTTCCATTTAAGAAGCAGTTTCTTCAGCTATCACTAGAAAAGAGGGCAGTCTAAATACAAAGTCTGTGTCACAGGAACATTTATTTTTTTCCTTTAAATGTAAGAACACAAAAAATACTGAAAAATACTGTTTTTTTTGTTTTGTTTCTTTACTTAATGTATATATTTAAAAGGCTTGGAGCAACTGCAACTGCAAGTCAAAGGAAAATAACTGTTCTTATCCATTACACACAAATTGACCGTGTTTGATCTAAACATAATTAAAAGCAATGTTTTCCTTAAGCGATGAAGTGTAAAGTTTAAACACTGGATGACAAAAAACAAAAAACAAAAAACAAAAAAAAACCACAAGAAGAAGAAGCTGCTTTCTCCTCAGTTACATCTTTAGAGCTGAGCAAAATTCAGTGAGTTAAGTGACATCAGAACACAGCTCAGAACCCAGCATCCTGCTAGGCAGTGAAGGCCCAGGTGCCAGTGCACCCACTGTGGCAGTGGATGAATTTGATTCCCCGCAGTAAACACTCATTTGTTTTCAAGATTCAGCTCACCTGGTTACAAGATCTAGCCAGCACTTCGTAACAAGTCATAGCCATTCACAAAACAAAGGGCAGATATTTCAGACCTCACACAGGGCAGAATATTTAGGGATGAGATGCATCCTATGCAAAATGTTGGGTTCCTTGCTCCTTATTTAATTCAGTCAGTATCTAAACAAAGCCAAGCGTCTTCTGTTGAAACACCTTGCACAGCTTGCTGATAGACTTGAAAAATTCTGTATATGGCATTGAGATACTTAGGCCTTAATGTCTGAGAAGAGCAGAATTCCTCCTAGTGGTCCTTGCAGTTCTGAAGCTGCTATCCTTGTATACACTGTAGAATATTTTCATGCTTGTTCCTCCCTGCAATGGTTTCCTGCAGCACCACAGAACATATACTATATGCCTATAACCATTTAGCAGTAGATATGATCTAAATAGACAACAAGTACTCAAAGTTCCAGAAAGTTAAACTTAAGTTAAAACTTAACTTTTAAAATTAAAAACAGCCTCCAGGATCTCAACTTCTGCAAGCAAAACCTCTTCAGTCTGAGGAAGATACAGGACACTGAACCTTTCAATTTGAAAGATGACAAAGTGGATTATCTGTTAGTTACACATGCCAGTAGGGTGATCCATTACCATGGATGTCCTACCAAAAGTACACGATGTTGCCTTAATAGCAGCTACAGCCTTATTGGCTTAAAAAAAAAAAAGAAAAAGAAAAAGAAAAAACCAAAACGCAAAAAGGGTTTTGCATGTGAATTGAACTTAATAGGTTTGACATGGACTAACCTTAAAAGAATTCAATCCACTCAAATCCCTTTGAAGGCTGCAGCTGAATTTCATGCAAATCTTAGTGAAGTAGCCAGACTGTTGGGATTTCAAGATGCTGCACGCCTTTCTTCTGCGGATCTAAAACCAGGCAAAACAATGGCACAAAACCCTCCCACAATTTCAAGGATTCCTCTTAAGATGATCTTGTTTTTACTCCACAGCTGAGGAAAGTCAGACATTTAAAAGACAAGGCCACTGTACCATTACTGTTTGTTAACCCCCATTTAAGAATCTCAAAGATTTGAGATTTAGATGTTCTACACTTGTTTATATAAACACGAAGGCATGTGTACTTCTGTCTGTAACACAACGTACACACTGACAGCTGGAAAACTGTTGACTGGATTTAATCTTCACCTGATATACAGAGGGGAAAAAAAGGAGTATTTGTCAGCTGTTTTCCTCTTACAACAAAGTACAGATGACTAAAAATGTTAACAAACTATAATCAAATCAAAACACACAGTGCATCTGAAGCACCAACTACGTAAAGTACTTATAAATTCTTGGTTAACAAAGGGCACTGAAAGCCCCTGGAGGAAATATTTTATTTCTGCTAAATTAATACCTAAAAGCACTACATTTCATCAGTTTCACTTTGGTTTTAAGTCCCCAAAGATTCTCCTTCTGAAACTGGCTATATTTTATGCGCAAACCAGGCTGAGAGCTATCTAAATCTAGATAAAACCCATTGGCTTGTAATCTTCACAATGATCTATATATCTAAATCTATATGCAAATCAAATGCTCTCATGCATTAACACATTCCAAAGCATCAAGGAGTAAGACTGCTTTCTCCCTCTCAAGGACCCCCTCCTTTGCTCCTCTCCCCCTCTCTTTATTTACACGAGCTACCTAAATAATTCACACTGCCTCCTTTTCAGCCTGAACGTTCCTCTGTTGAAGCCTGCAATGAGCTATTGCAGTAACCAGATGGACACATGAATGCAGCAGGTGGGACAGATGGCAGACCGCCCTGTCTGACGCTGGCTGCCTCGGCTTGGACGGCCTTTTCCTTCCAGGTACATTATCATCAGCGTAGCAGAAAGCAGGATGCAGAGGGGGAAAAAACATTTGCGTAAAATACTATGGGAATCGGTTAAATAAATGGTGAGATGCATATTTGCTTTTTAAACCCAAATGCCATTTACTGAGTGTGTGTATATGAAGCATTGCCTCTCCTCCTGCACCAGAGCAGTGTGTGTCCCTTTTCCCAGCAAGGCCGAGAGGAGCACAGAAAGCAAAACATGGCTGGAATCTTAGAAAGATCTTAAACTCGTGACCTCACAATTTTGACTGCTTTAGCACCACCACCAACAAAAAAATAAAAAAAAACTCTCTTTTGCAGGTAAATGTATTTTGTTTTGCTGGAACTGGGGGGAAGGGCTGATTTTTTTTTCATATAAATCTATGCACCCTACTCTATTGGTCACTGTCTCGGTTCTTAGCAGCTATTGCACATACAGTGACAAGCCTCAGCTTCTACCAGCATAGTACATATTCCTTAACTGAATTTCTTCTGCTCCCCACTTCGGGTCACATAAACTAAGAGCTTGTTACAAAAGATTTGGTAGGTCTAGCAAAGAAATTCAACTGAAAGGTGAAACAGTAAATTTTTCTTTGACTTCAAAACAAACATTTTAATACATTGCCTTCCCCCTCTAGACCAGTGAGCAAAACATTGTGAAGAAGACATCAAGGGGAAAAAAACAAAAAGCCGAAAGACATGTTTTTCAATCTAGATTCAATGTATTAGTTGAAAAGCACTGTTTCAAGAACAATTCTTAAAAATCACATTAAAAATACATACATATACATATTGAAAATAAAGCATTCAGTTAAGACGCTGCATGCAATCCTCTGCTGCCCAGCTCTGTCCCTCCCAGGCTTTCTCCCACCCCTCCTGCTGTACGTCAATGACAGCAGCTCATGCTGCTCCCTTGCCATCTCCCTCCCTTTCACACTGCTTTTCACTCTACCTCCTTTTCATTAAACACACCTTCTGTGAACTGACACAGAGGAAACCACCCACCTCTCCTTCAAATGCCTCCCCGCGGTAGATTTCTGCTGATCTACCAGAAAACAGCCCATGCCTCATTGTTAGGCCAGAGTTAATGCTTTTATTGTAAATTAAAAACACACAAATGCATAGATATTACTCAGCTGCATAAGCACACATACACAGCGTGGTTGCATTTCCCATATTAAAAATGGTGTTGTGCCCTTTTCTGAGGCTTGCATGAGTTACTTGCGTTTGTGGTCAAAGCTCTTAAACAAGAGCGACCTAAGTGCTTACACACTATCTATGGCAGGGGCCACATGTACCACGCATACTACCATAACAGAAATACTAAATAATAACAGGGTAAATCATATTGAATTGATTTGCAATTACACTCAACTGCTGTGTCAAAATAAATTTCTTTTCATCGGAGTAAGTGACAAGACAAAGTTGAACCCAAGGAAAAAAAAAAGCTAAATGGATACATGGTATGTTCTAGATTCTACTCCCTTGGAACATACTGGTGGAACTGGAAAAGGGAACTAAAAGTAGTAAATAAACTTGTACAGGTAAACAAGGACTGGTCCTAACTGGCAGCCAAGGCCTGAAACAAGTATGAACTTACCTCTTTACATATTAAACACACAGAGCAGGGACTCTAGCAATAATAAACATGATATAGAAACCAGTTTTATGTGGCAGAGGGAAAGGACATAAAAGTATTATCAAAAAGTTTATCCTTGTAAATTTCTGACCTGGCAGAAGCCAGCAATAACAAAATCTCAAGAGACAGACTGCTTTCATGGGAGGCCTGGGCTGATTTCAGGGCCAAAGAAGTTAAGCACCTTGACTAGACTTTAGATAAGCAGAATGATTTCCGTACACCTACGTGTCCTAGCTGAAAATCCTGAAGCTCAGGACTTGCTATCACTGCATCTCAAGTAGAAATTACAAAAAAGAAAAGCGATCATATATGCAGAGGATCATGTATGAAATCTAATAACATTTTGCAACAGATTTCAATACTAGCAACTTCCAGAAACGGTGAATTATGCACTAGCAACCTCAGAAAAGCATTTCAAGGTAAAGTGACCAGTTTATGACAGCACAGAGAGACAGTAAAAGCAGAGCACTTTACAGTCAGTTTGCCAATGCTATCACACAAGTTATGATTTCATCATTATGAGGTAGCCTGTTTTCACAACAATACATAAACAGGACTCTGAACACGCAGGAGCACCCTCTTTAAAAATAAAACCCTGAACCTCTGCCAGATTGTCACGAAAGAATGCACACACATTGGAGCAGCAATTCTAGAGATAAACTAGGATTTTAGGCAGGCAACACATTGTCCAGCATATTTCACCAGTGGAAAAAAAAAAATGTTAATATAAACTAAGAATTCCTAAGCCTCCTGTTTTCAACAACAACGATGTTTCAAAAAATAAACAAACTAACAACTTTTCTACTGCCTTTGCGAATCTACTCATTTTCCCTTGACTTCAATTTTCACCTTGAACACAACCTCCCTGCCCCTGTAACTCCTTGACATTGCTTTGTGGCCACATGCAGCAGCGATGCCCTTGTCCAAAGCCTGAGGTTTTCCCTCTAAGATCAGTCCTGAATCTCTACAGAAGAGATGCACACAAACACTCTGACAGCAAAAAGGAGCCGAGACACATAGGTGACTGCGAGGACAGGATTCTAACCCTATAAAAGCAGCTGTTGCACACACAGGTATTTCAGCAGAAGTACTCGTATGCCTAAATGCTTACCTACGATCTGAAAGTTTGCAAGGGTTTTTTGCTGCTGAGAGTACACTGGATGCTTAGAAAACATTCTGTTCAGTAGGGAAAAAAAAACCTGTCAATTACAATCCCACACGAACACCATAGGAAGGAAGGAAGTCACAGTTAAAGTGGACTTGATAAAAGTATCAGTGAGGTGATTTTCAAAGAGCCAAATTCCACTATAATTCTGCAAACAGAAGATCTGATGAATTTTCCTGGGTCTGAAGTTGTACAACTTCTGATAATGCTAAACTACTTCAGGAAAAGTGACATTTTCTTCCCCTCTCCCCCCGCCTCTAAACTATATACATTTCCATGTGCAACTTCACAGGTACACCATCATCTTCTCAGATTCTGGCTTAAGAAAAATTAGGAAAAAAATGACCAATTTCACAGTCTTTTGGAAAAATTATGTATCTTGAAACATGTCTTTACCTAAAATGGGAATGTTTTTCAAGTCAGACAAAATACGGATTGAGACAGAGTAATTGGAGTAGCTCATAAACAATTCAAATATGGAACAACAGGTAAAATCTGCTTCCACTGCAAATGATGCCCCTGGTTTTCAGCAGAGCCTACCTGAGGGCTGAATCTGATGTTCAATGAAAAGCACATAATAAGGACATGGTTTCAAAAACCTCCAAACATGCAACTTCCAAGGACTGGAAAAGCTGTTTTTAAAATGAGCTGTGTACAGAAGTAATAAACGGACACCAAGCCCTAAGTCATAAAGGAGCAATTTCAGAAAGACAATACCATTTACCTGCTCCTATCAAACACTAAGTGCTGACGTTCCATCCTCCCTTCCATCCTCTGCTGCCAAAACTGAAGCACAGCTTTGAACACCCGGACAACCACCACTATACCCCTGGTTTAACCCAATCAGAAGTTTAATTTTAAAAGGTGCCTTTAAAAATCTCAAACGCATACTACTTCTTGCACTTATTTCTCTGCAGCTGAGCAGGGCCATTTACTCCGTCCACTGAACACTGTTTAGTAAACACGACAAAAGAGCTTCTATCTTACTGCCCTTGTAAAAGCAAGGCAAGAGTTCTGTTTTTAGTGCACACTCTGGTTTGGTGCAAATCCTGTTCCATGTTGTTCACACCTGCTGCTGACTAGCAGCCTGCAGATGGGTTGTGGTTTGTACTGCTCCTGCTTCAGCACAACCTGATCTATGAATGTGGAAACAAGCTCCAAGTTGCTACACAAAAACTTTTAAAGGGAAGAACTCTTTTTCCTTACCCTACTGCTTCCCCCTCTTAAAATTAACAAGAAGCTTTAAGCTTTCACACTTGCATTTAGTCCTCCTGCCCAATTTTTACAGGAGTTCATCTCTGTATAACAAATCTTAAAGATAAACATACCGTACAACCTCTATAAACACATGCTGTGTAACTCACCTTTTCCTTCACGCCTACAGAAAATAATAGGCTTTCCTCTAACATAAGTACTGAATGTGGACAAAGCAACCTCTTCTGAACTTCACAGAAACAAGGTTTTGCAGATTTTCCAAGAAACCTCTTTTAATATATTCACATGAAATTCACATGTTACTGGTTCAGGAGGATCCCTAAACAGAGATTCACTGGTACAGATGTTGAGTGCTCCAGTAGAGACAAAAAGGTGATCTCTGAGTAAGGGAACATACCTGGAATTACATTGTGCCTAGAGAGAATACAAAAACTGGGAGAGAAAATCCAGTCCCAGTATCACAGTGTTTACCATCCAGTCACAGTGTCACTTGTATCACTGTGCTCACCAAACAAGCTGTGCGTTGAGACCAGGGATAAAAATCACATGCACTCAAAGACCCAGATGTGGGCATTGTGATCTACATCAGAGTTCCACACAAAAAGTCTCTGAAATGAAGGCAGGACACACCACTTTCACACTTGCCTTCATGGATTCTTTTTATGACTAGATTAACAGAAAGAAGCATCAAAGTAACAGGAGACCAACCCCTCTGAGCCTCCTTTTTTTCCATATGCCACGTTGGCTTATTTCTTCCCATAAACAAGAAAACAGAAAAATGCTCCCTATCCAATAGCCAAGTTCCTTCATCTTTTCAAGCACTGTATGAACCCTTTCATAAATAAAATGCCGCTTAGAGGCCAGTCAAGGCAACCCTCCATCTATTAAAATTTATTTGGTATCTCGTGGGGAAAGGCATGCTGAACGACCACCGTCATCCCTTGTGACTTTTAGTTCTGCACAGGAACACCAGGGTGTTTCTGTCTATACAGCAGGACAATGTGCATCAGTCAGACATGTCCTGTTCTACAGCTTTCCATCCAAAGCTCATCAGCAGACACAAAGATGAAATAACCTTAAAATAAGCTTGGCATTTCAACCTCACTTGCAATTCAGACATAAAACCAAAGAAAACAGGGGGCTCAGTCTTATTCTGCCTTACTGACCCCATCAGAGGTTTGTTAGCTCCTCCTGAGTCACTGCAAGACTAAAGGCAGTGGCACAACGCCAGCACTGCTTTTAAGCTCACACAGAAAATATTATGAGGGTAATCTTAGTACTTCCTGGTCACACTCCTTTAGGAAGCTCTATTCTAGTGCAAATGCCACATCCTGGCAGTGAATCTTTGTGTTATCCATTTTGTTGCTGTTGATTTCTTTTTAAATACTGTCATTCATTTTTATTTTTTTTAAATCAGTTCTGGAGACCAATGTAAAATGTACTGGAATGAATGGCATTCTTCCCATTGAGTCTTGAACCAGGCCACTTCAGCAAAAGATTTCTTTAAAGAGATGTGAGATTGTCAGCACGCTGTCCTTCGCGCCTTGGAGGATCTCAGCTAACTTACAGAACGTGGCACAAAACACACAGTAATTTGGTCTTCCCTTTCCAGCATTACCTAATGCACAAGTATCATACTTTTTTTTTAAAGAAAAGCCCCGCCCCAGTCATCCATCAAGTGTACATCTAAGCCACTGCTCCCAAGAAATACAATATATACTAAAAATGCAGAGAAAGACATAGAAAGCTTTCAGAAACTGAAGTGCTTCAGCAGCTAGATTTTAATATTGCCAGGTGCTGTTTTATTTTTGGTTGGTTGGGTGTGGGGTTTTTTTTTGCCATATTACCAAAACTGAATGAAAGGCAGGGATTCCGCATTTCAAGAGTGGCAGCAGCTAACATACATTGCCTGACATCAGTGGCCAGCGCGTGTTGTTGACTCCAGAGCTTGGCGACCGTCCTCCGCAAGGGGAAATAAACAAGTCAGTCGCAATTGGCATTCCCTGCCAGTCTCACTACCTGCTGCCTTCAAGCACTGTTTTCTACTATGGCCTCAACAGAAAAAAAAAGGAGGGGAAAAAAAGAAGTTAAGACTGCTTTATTTTGATTATAGTGCTTTCCTCAGGCAGGAATTTTTATTTCAGTTTGAATCTTTAAACCGTTACGTTTTCAGTGATGCATTTTTATATTTACAGTTGACATCTTCATAGAAGAATGAAACCTTTGAGCAACAACTCTAAAGCATGAAGGTTGCCTGCAGTAAGTACTTAAATTATTTTACACCCAAATGGATCCAGTTGTTTTTAGCTAAGATTTAATAAACCTTAAATCGATGACCTTTCTTAAACTGAAAGCCTGCACTTGAGAAAACTAACTTTCCTGAGAAACAGATCTTGGTGAGTAAATGCCAAACAAAGGGCTATTTAAATCTGAACATTTTGTTTATAGCTTTTCAACGTTCATTTCCTAAATTCCTGACCACTGCCTAACGTGTAGAACACTGGTGCCTCGGTTTAATCACACACCATTGATTGCAGAGTGTCACGGTGATCTCATTGACAGTAATCAATAATAATCCAAAATCAATCAAATCGGCTCTTGCACTGCCATTCATCAAATTTGTGTATCCCAAAATTAATTGTAGGCACATGAAAGATAAAAGAACTGAGGGAGGCGCGGGGGGGAAAAAGGTACAGAAATAAAAAGCAGTAAACTTCGAGCAGATAATAGCACATGCGAGCACGCTTCACGCCTGCTGGAGTAAGTTAATGATGAATCATACCTTGCCTTCCCAGGAAAGACTCCAAGATGTATTATTTTTCAAACATGAGAATACACGGCAGCTGAAGACAGAGGACATATTAGCAAATGATCAAGCATTATTCCATGAAGAGCCATGTTACGGGCTGCATTTCAAATGTGTTGTCAGGATGTTACATAAAGCACAAGTACATCGCACTATGAAGAGCTGCCCACTGCAAGTTAGCCACTGCTCTTAACTAAGCACGAGAGGATAAAATTACTGAATTTCTGTACCAAAAGCATGAATGCATGCAGCCACTTATCAAAAGAGCTGTTATTGTTGCCGAGGACTCCTCTCTCAACATATTCACCTGCAATTTTGTCAAGGTAATAAATCCTTCCATTCATTACAGCACACTCAAAAGCGCGCTGCTATTTAATTTAAATGGAAAAAAGGCCCAAAGTGTCTAAAACATTTACTTTTGCTAATGTAAAAGTGCTGGCATTTTACTTCATTCCCGATAAGCTGGTGCCAGTGGACGTGATTATTCTTTTCTTATTCAAAGCGTATCAGTAGTTCGAAAGCACGCTCAATCTTATCAGGCGTATGAACAGCACAGTTACTGAAAACAGTTTGTACGGCTCCTCTCTCTTTCTGCCAGGCTATCAGATAAACCCAACTAACTAACTGTATTTACACGCAACCAAACATAAGCTGTGTCTTCAATATAACGCAGCCTGTTTCTGGAATGCCACAGGTTTTCTGCTTGACATTAGTTGTAACAGGAACACTAGCTACAGCAAAAACACAGCTGTTTTACAGCACATCATGCAAATGGGAGGAAAAAAATAACGATATAAAATGGTGAAGTAAGAACAATAACTTCCAACTCCATGTTTTCCAGGTATTTCCTTGGTGTTAATTTGGAAAGGAGCATGAAAGGAGTGGGTCTCTAACACATTTAAGACATTCTTGACCTAAGACTTAAGAGCAAGGAAGTAATTCCTCTATTTCTTTTTTGTCTCTTTTATTTTCCTGTCCTCTGGGAGCTGCTGCGAGGGGTAAAAAGAAGAAAGAAAGGAAGAAAGAGAAAAGAATTACAGTGTCTGAAGGCAATTTAAACACATTTACTATTTTCATCCAGAACAAGACTGCAATTTCTCATGATCCAACCTTTGTCTGGCATTAAAACTGAAATAAAAAGACCCACCATAAAAACACCAGCACCACCCTTCCAAATCGGCCTGTCAGCACTTCTCCTCTTCACCCAGTGGCTCAGGCGCAGACTTGTCAGTGCTAACTACTCAGCAACACTCAGAGCTCTCCGACGTGCAAAGGGATGCTGCTTACTGCACTCCCACTGGAAATGCATGCAGAATTCATCTCAGAGCAACAGACCCAGCGCAGCACTTGAGGAGTTAAATCAACCTGCCTTTGCGCGAGGCGCTTTCAGATAGCTAAATGAAAACTTCTGGAGCGCCGGGAGAAATGCTGAATTTCAGCTCCTGATTAATTACAGTGTTCGTTAGGAGCCGATGCTACAACCCCCCCGCCCCCTCCATGCACACACGCTGACAGCCCCTTGCTGCACACCTCTGCTGGGGCGGCGAAGGGCAGGCACGTGCCACCACCTGAGCCCGTCTCCTGCTTGTGCCTGGAGTCCAGGCACGGCGCGAGCCATCCACGAGATTTGTAGGAGAACAATGAGCTGAATTAAGCCAAGTGTGCAGGGCCGGGTAATTCGGCCGATTGTTGTTTCTCCATCTGTGACACCACGGCCTCATGATTGATGGGACAGGTGCCATTCGTGCTAATGCAAAGCCACCGGCGGTGGCTGCTCAGCTCTTTAAATATCAGCCAGCACCAACTGGGCCCGAGCAGCTACCGCCAGAACAATGATGGGGTGCCCGGGTGCTGTGTTCAGATAGCGGGGATACGATTCTTGACCCTTCATGCCCATGGAAACAGCTGGTTAAAGACACAGCATTTTGTGCCACTGCACAACATCTCATCTGTCCCACTACGTTCACGGCTGCTGCAAGGACACTGCCAGGGAATTCTGACATGGCTGGAAAGGCGAACGGGATTTAGGAGAGGAAACCTTGCATTCACAGAGCACTGAGCTACCACAGTGAAAGAAATCCACCTTTTGCTACAAGAATTTTACCATTCTCTGACGATACTCTGCCGGCCATCCATATTCATTTGCTTTCAGAAAGACATTTGTGATTTGTTTTTTAGATGGCACCTAAGTGTCATTTTTACCAGATGCTCTTTTTTAAAAGGAAGATAAAATAACTGTAATAAACGCCACTTCCCCTCCCAGCACGGGCTTCACGAAACGTATTCTTCTGAAAACTATTTTAGCATTAATACTTGGCCAAGGAAGCATATCACAATCTATTTAAGAAGGAAAACACTGACTGTAAAACACTGAAGGACATCAGCGTTTGCCCTCCAAAAAGCCAGGAACCGAATCCTACAGCCAATTCGAAGGAAAAAATTAACACAGCAGATAAAGAATACGTAAAAATCTCATTTGTGATATATGAAGAATTGTACAAGCTGGCAGTAACTGGCTACACTCTGAGTACGTACAAGAGTACCATTTCATTACTCTGTTACCCATTGCTCCTTACTAAATATTCCCATCTTGAATTTCCTTTAAAATAATCAGTTGTGAGGTTCTAAAAGATATTTTTGGAAGAAATACCTTTTTAAACTACCCTAGGAATGGGGAAACAGCACAAAGGAGGGATATCATGCATCAGGATGGACTGAATAGAACAATCCATCTCCTCCTCTGCCCACCTGCCCAACGCCTTCATCTATTTCTGGAGGAACATCAGAAATGCTCCAAACAAACTGGCACTACATTTTAGACATTCTCATTTCATCCGCCAGTGTCTCTACATCTGCAGGTTCTCAGGGAGCTTACAAGAGGACTTCAGCATCTAGCTGACTTTTATCTTTTTTTTTGGGGGGGGGGAAAGCCCATTAAAAATAATAACAACAATATCTTAACTTTAAAAAACAAAACAAAACAAAAAAAAAGCAATCACAAAAGAAATCAAACTTGTTTGCTTGGGTTTTTCTGAGGCCACTCAAAATGAGCTACAGGAACTCCACATCTTCTCCTTCTAACTTGCCAGAGCCATCAATCTCTGATCACACCTATTAGAATCTCTCCACAACCAACACTACATTTTGCGACAGCTTGACCAGTTGTTTAAGGAGAGGCTGTGTGACGGAGCAAAGCTAAATCGACACATCTGTGATACTTCTGACACCCCTCAGCATGGCTAATATTAATTTGTTTTCTTTGGCTAGGTAAGTGCTGCCAAAACACATTACATACGGTACATAGTTCCAATCAAAACGATGAAAAGGAGAAGTGCAGGGATTTTTTTTCCCCACTTGGAGCAGCATGAAAAGATACAGAGTAAGAGACATCCCTGTTACAGAGTAACAACCTGGAAAACCACAGACCGCTTTATCCTTAAAGTTTGCTGTCAGAACAGAGCCCCTTAGCAGTGTCTGTCCTCCCACGTAAGGCCTACAGCACAAATCTGCGAAGATATTTTACTCAGGGGAAGGGAATATAATTTTCAATACATGATAAAAGGATGTATTTAAAACTATTCTCACCTGCATAGAAGTAATGCATTATATTTCGTTAGTTTATCATACAAGTAAGCTGCCCAATTCTGGACAAGGACACTATAAATGGTTTGATTAAGCTGAGACCTGGTTAACTCTGATATAACAACATACTGCAGGGTATGGAGAGCCTTCACCAGTTTCATGCATAGCGTTGCAGGTTAGTATCATGAAAAACACAAGATTTACATTTCCAATATTGTTTTCTCTTTTACCTTGTGTGTTACTTTGATCCCAATAAAAAAATAAAATAAAAATCCACCCAAAGTTCAGATAGACTCAGAATAGAGAGTCACAATCACAATTAAATTCAGCAATAAACACAAACAGCATAAGCTCGCCTCGTCCTCCATAAAAGTACCTGTATCACCCCAGCTTCCACTAGGATATTAACAGCTGAGCTTTTTCTTAGCAATACTGGGATACCAAAGCACAAAAAGGAATCTTATTTAACAATCTGAATAGGAAATGGTGCTCAGAGTAAAAAGCTATGCTGCCTAAACTGGGAAAATAATTTGAAATGGGACAAAATACCCCTTTAACGTAAACCTGCGGTATTAAGGAACAGCCAGGAGAAAAGCCTTTCTCTGAAAGAAATACAAATTAATTAAAAAAACATCACAAACATTGTGTAAACAAGCCCAGGAGAATTAAAGCTTCTGTAACATAACAAATACGTAACTTGTTTCACAAGACGTCTATGTCAAAAGGCAATGGCCTGCCGTATCCATCCAAAATCAAGCTCCAAAGTGCAAAGGCAAAGCAGGATCCTTTAAAAATAATAAAGTGCTGCTATCTGAAATAGCAATAAGTAATTCAGATTATTATTTCTCTTTACTGTTTCACAACATTTTTACTTGTGGATAAGCAAATTGTAACAACAAAAAAATAATGGGAGGGAAGGGGAGATATAGGATTTAATAAGTACTACCATTAAGATTGAAAATCTACTTTACATTTTTTATCCGAGGACAATACGATATGTGTTAACAACCACACATGGAAAGCCTTTCTGCTCCTCCAAAAAAGAATCATATCCACGAGGTGCAAACATAACCGTGTGTGCAAGGAAACACGGAGCCGAAACAAACAGTTCTCTGATGGAGCGACAGCCAAAAGTTACAGGAATGTGAATAAATATTAGTCACATGCATCGCTTCAAAGAGGATTTTTTTTTCCAATTAAAAATGCAGTTTATTTCATAGCAAATCTGTGAGTACAAATTCAAGAAATACTAGATTACATGGAGAATCTGATAGAAAAATCAGGTGCAAACACGTTATCTACAACGCTCTTTTTATCTGCAAGCTCACTTCTCATGGATAAGGAAAAAAATAACACACAAAAGCAGCAATTTTTTGACAAGCAGATACATAGAGAGAAGTTGAGATAGCTCTGCACTCATTTACTGGATACGCGTCCGTGTGGATATACACAATAATACATGCACATTGCAGACAATGCACTAAGGGATATGCTGTTTACTCGGGTACACACATGCATGCATGGTTATATGTGTATTTGAACTCAAATCCGCCGCACAGAGACAGAGGATTTCCACATAAACAAAAGGTGAAGGTATATGTAACAAAAATGCAGCTATACACGCTTCTACAGCTATGACTGTGTGCACACATTATTACCTGAGTCAAGCCTAAAAGTAAAAGAAGGAACATAAAATGTGAAAGAACACGTAATAAGTGGAATGTCAAAGCTGCAGAGACTGCTGGTGTCATCCCTGCGCTATCAAACATACATATGAGTATGATTGGAGACAGAGAGGCTAAATATTTCACTGTCAGAGCATGTCGAGAAACGCAATTCATTTCTCTCTCATGTGCTTTAGGACAATGACAATTTAATACAAGGCTGGTGGATGTAAAAGAGATAAAAACTGAACAAACTGGCCCAGCATAATCACAGATTTCCTCTAGAGAGCCTGGCAGCGTGAGGCTCATATGCACTTGTAACGGATCAACATTTTATTGTTTCTTCCCTCTATGAATCTGCTATGAAGAAGGATTCGGAGCAAAGCTTATCTTGTAGGCAGAGGTTACTTTAAGCTTCAGCAGGAGAAAGAGTTCTTCCCAGTATTTTTCCTATTTATTCTATGCACTTCACTCATGGTGTGAGCGAAAATAATTGAGATACTTCTTGGAAGATTCAATTAAGTGCCTTCATTCCAACTTATGTTTCCAAAGGGGTGCAAGTAACCTCCCTGCAGGTCAAGGGTCGGTCCTTTAGAGATATTCCATACAATGAATTATTGTGTTACTCAGGAATAATTCACATTTTTGTTCTGGATTTTTATACCCTAATTTCCTTCTGTAACATATAGAAATAGCAGCATGGACTGACACATCTGTGAGTACAGACATATCATACTTTTTAGCTACTCTAAGCAAAGTAAGCTTCAAGTATTGTTAAATATTATCATAGACAAGTTACCTTCCGTATTTGATGAATAGCGCCGTGTATTTGAAATTAATTGCAAAAGTAGGGCTGGCTAATGAGGCAGCCCTTATCTTTTCTCAGCAGTGCAAGCACAAGTATTTTTCTGCTGGCTCAATATTTTCTAAATGCCCAAAGTGCTATTAACTAAGTTGAAATCTGATTAAATCGGGAACGTTGAAATATTTGCAACAGCCAAGGCAGCTCCAAAATAATAATAATAATTTTTTTTTAAAAAGCTGGGAAAATTCTTATCTCTGTTCTTATCATGAAGCATGTGTTTTGAAATATAATAATTAAACAAATTGTTCCCTACAGATTCTCCCAGTTGTTGTGCTTCCCATTAGCGTCTCTGAAAACAGTTTGTTAAGACAATAGTTATTCTGTATTATGGAGCTATGGGGATGGTGGCCTACGCACCCGGCCTCTATTTAGAGAGAAATCTGTATGAGGTGGTGAAGCTGAAGGACTGTGAGGAAAAGAACAGTGTGCCTTAGGAGGAAAAAAAAGGGGAGAAAAAAAAATGGTACAGAAAAAAAAAAATGATCAGCTATTCAAGAGAATTAATGGATATCCACAAGGGCTTTGCTAATAACACGGGTTAATTACTGCTGCAACGCACCAGGCTCAGTAAATAAAAGAGCACAACCATAAACACACCGAAATGAGCAACCAGCACTAAAAGAGGGGCAAGCCCCAGCAAACCGGAAGCTGTCAGGCTGGCATTTCAGCTACAATCCCCTTCTACTTTGCACAGGATTTAAAAACTTGCCGGCAGTCCATCAAAACCGAAAAGCCAAAGAGCTGTAACCGGAACCAGAAGCGGCAGAATGGCACGGGGCCTGCTGGCTGCCCACAGGCAGGAGGGAGCTGCTCGCTCGCCCACATCAGGCTGCTTACACCCGGCTGCTGGCCGTGCTGCGCACCAAGGCCTGAGCACCTCCAACTTCAGGGCTTTATGTCTTAACAGCAACTTGATCTGCTCGCTCGGAGAGAAACGCACCAGGTTAAAGATCTGCACAGCTCGGAGGGGACTGTGGGGTGGAAGCAAGCACCCCTTCCCACTACACAGTGAGACTTCTTCACCCTCGCTCCCTTTTGAAAAGGGAAGGTACTTCTCAGATAAACTGTCTGGGAATGAGAAGCTAAGCCAAAGTACCCATAAGAGCAGCCAAAAACTGATAGCAACTCTCTCGCATTTCACACACGCAGTTGCACACACACACACACACACAGATGGATATTTACATGCTAACGCCCGTGAGTGTGCACACAGCCATTCCACAGACCGCTCCCACACAAAACACACAGGACCGCTATCACACACAGGTATTTACTACACATGCCGCCTACCTCCACTTATTCTACTACACCCGCTCTGCACAGCCTTCATTTCTTCTCGCCCGTCCATTCTACCTGCTGCTGGACGAAACAAAAATCTCTGCTGGCTACGAGCTGGGTGTGTTTGACGTCTGAACACCGGTGCTGGGGTTCCACCTAACACCGTGAGCCACAAAGGGCAACGTACACAGCGCACGGAAGCTCTCCGGAGTTACAAATCTCCTCCGTTTCCAATGTTTGGCATACAGAGATGGCGTTGAAATTTATTAAGCTGGCCCCATGCTTTCTTCCCTCACCCCCTCCCTCCCCCCCCACGCCATTTTTCGGAGTGTTTCTATTGCCTTTCCTTCTCCCAGCAGCTGTGACAACTGTTAAAACAGTCGGTAAAATTAAGTCTGCTCTATAATCCCTCAGTCAACGTTACATTTTAATCAGAGGGCGACTGAGATTTCAGGTTCCGAACACGCGGATTCATTTACAATGATTAAACTGACACATACATCAAAACGAGCGGATACGTCGATCGAGCCCGTTATCTTATTAACTATTAGTAATTATTAGTGTTACTGTTATTGCTGAAAAAGCAGAAAGCAGCTGGCTGGGAGTTACGGCATTCTTCAGCACGCTGCCTTGAAATCAAAGCATACCTAGTGATGGTCAGGCAGATGTCTGCCCGCTCCCAGAGCGTTCCGGCAATTTTTAGCTCCAATCCTTGCTGCCCTCTCACCCATACGACAGAACCACAGCAACTACTGTATTTATTTTCCTTACGGCCCTCACTCACGCGTGCACGTGACGGTATGGAAGTCGATAGAAGCCAATTGACAATCACTACGGATATGAATAACGTGCAAAACTCCGGGCTTGAGGGCTGATTAGTGGGGACGGGAAGCACGAACGCGCTGAGCGGCGCTGCTCTGCGCCCACCGCTCGGGGAGGCACCGGGACGCCGTTCCGATGACTTTTAATTGAGCCAAAGAAGAGGGGAAAAAAAAAAAACAACACAAAAACATAAACAAAAATAAAACACCCCACAACAACCCAACGAGTTGGAATCTTGCACCGGAGCCAAAAGGACATGTGCCCCGATTTCATTTCAATGCATCTCCTCTAAGAGGCTTATCCGAACTAATCATTCAAATTAGCTGTAAGAAGGTAAATTCAAGAAAGCTCCTTTGGGCTGGGGGGGGAAAAAAGAAAAAGCTCTAGGAGAAAAAAAAAAAAAAAAGAAAGAAAAAAAAAAAGGAAAAAAAAAGAAAAAAAAAAAAAAAAAGGAAGAAGAAGAAGGAAAAAAAAAGCTTTTGGTCTTTTTATGCATTCATTCCGAAGAACGCTGCCCGGCTTGATAAGAGCAGCGGGCACCGTGCCGTGACGTTACCGAAGCTGTCCCCGGAGCACCCGCGGAGCGCGGACCCTCCGCCGCCGCCCCCCCTCGCTCTCCTCCGGCGCTACGACAGGAGGCGGTTCGGCCCCACCGCCCCACGCGCAGCGCCCCGCCGACACCCCCGCGGTGCGCTCCCGGCTAACCCGGCAAGTTGCCGAGCCTCCCGCCGGCGGCCCCGAGGCGCGGGTCGGTCCGGGCCGGGCGCCGCGGCTCCTCGCAACTCCTTCCCTCCGCCCTCCCGCCGGCCCCGCGCGCACCTGTCGGGCTGCGGGCGGCCACCGCCGCGCGGCGCCCCGCGACGGTCGCGGCGCGGCGAGGAGGCGGTGGGGGCGGGGAGCGGTACCTACTCTTCCTCGTAGTGCAGGGAGAGCGGCTCCGGCAGGCAAAGTTCTACCGAATCCATGTGCGCCCGGCGATCATTCTTCGCGCGCGCGCGCCCGCGGGAAGGCAAAGTTTCCGTGGCCCGGCGCCGCGCTTGGCACGAGGGCTCGGCGGGCGGCGACAGGCGCGGCCAGCGGGGACCAAAAGCTCGTCCGCGCGCCTAATCAAGGACTTAAAGCCCCGCTCCGGGCTCATGAATATGAAGCGCCGCTTTACATATGCGGTCCCCCCGGGCCGGGGGCGCGGCGGATTGGTGGGGCGGCGGCCAATCGGGAGGCGGCGGGGCGGCGCGCGGGCCGCGCGGCAGGTAGAGGGGTGGGGCGGGGGGAGCGGCCTGAGGCGGCGGCCGCTGGGGCAGCGCCCGCAGACATGTCGGCGGCCCCGGGGCGGCGAGGTACGGAGCCGGGGAGGGGGAGAGGGGAGGAAAAGCGGCGGGGGGAAACGCAGCCCAACTTTTTGAGGGGCTGGCGGCCGGGAGGAGGCTGGGAGCGGGGTCCGCGTGTTAACAGTCGGTATCTGTTGATCTAAATCGATCTACGTGTTTATAAAAGCGGAGAAAGCAACTCATTCTGTACACGTTAAGAGAGGGTTTACCTGGCAAAACCGGCGCTTCCGCGTCGGGCAACGTACACGGCCAGGTACGTGCGTTCTCTTGCAGCTCAGCACAACGCCTCGTGCTTAACGTGCACCCCACGTGCCATTATTTAGGTGCTGCCGCGTAAACATTTCGCTTCGGCCAACAGAAAGAAGAGCTCCAGAACCGATCGGTTTCTACCCCAGCTGCGCAGGGAGCGCGAGGGGGACGACCTCAGCCTGCTTCGTTTTAGCAAGGTAAGAGAACGCTGTAGGAGCAGTTCGGCACTGTAATACCTCGCGGTGCACGCAGACCTTGAAAGCGTTCCCTACGCGGTGGATTCCTGTCTAGTCCATTCCGCCCGATGGGAAGGGCAGCGAGCGGAGCCCTGCTGCGTGCCCAGCCCCGCCGCTGCAAAGCACTGCTGGGAGCCAGCCTGCCTCGGCCGCAAGGAAGGGGCCCCTCGCCCAACCTGTTCCAAGCAAATAACCGTGCTGAACTTGGTGAAGCTGACCACGCTCGGTACCTGTATACAGATAGATGTTGTTTTCCTTTTAACTCGGCTCAACCGCTTAGAAAAAAAAAAAAAAAGCTCTTATTTACGACTGCTGCCCTACACGATGCAAATGGCAATCTTTGAGATCAAAACATACCGGTGCACACCCACAGAAAGCATTAATGCCATTCACCAATGGGAACACAAATGCCCTCTCCCAGCATTTCACCAGATGAACGCGGACGCAGAAGCCAAGTCCTAAATACATACGTTCAACAGATGTGTTTGTATGTGCTCTCTTAGCAGAGAGATGCCAGCATTCTGTGCTTAACCTTATGTAAAGGCCGGGTGTGTGGTATAAATGCATGCAAGTTTAGGAATCGGAGCCTGCATAGCAAAACTGCAGCTCAGACTACTGTATAAAAACAGGTAGTAAAAGCTTAATTACCAGTAGCATTATGCTGTCTATATTGTTAAATGCGAGCTCTATAATTATGATGTAAATTCACGTGTGAGCAGTGAATTACAGAGCTCTGAAATGCAGAGGAAAACCCAACCATGCCGTGGAAACAGCAGGCTTAAAATAAATAAATAAATAGAAATCAGTTCTTATCAAATTATAAAATGAGGCATTTAATCATGTTACAGTATTAGAATGCTCTCTGAGGAACAACTGGATACACGTGGATTTTGGAATCAAATCAAAACTTAAATAAGACGTGTTCATTCTATGCGCCTTTGTCGTATATAAGACCCAAATAGAGCTCCTATAAATCGATTTTTGTGTGCCCTTTGGCAAACTATATGAAAATAGAATGGTATTGTTTCTAAGTGACTCTTAGTGTCCGTTTGTAGATTTATATTCAAGAATGCTATTTTTCAATTTTATGCTAAAATACTTTCAAGTCATTTCATTCATATGTGTTTTCTTTAAATAACCCATACCCAGTCCCTAAAGATGGGTCATTTCATCAAGTCACTTCTACGTATTAAGTTCTCTAGAATATATCCTCCTTCATAAGACAGCTGATCCATTTTGAAGTATAGCAAAGCACAGGTCAGCTTTAATTTCTACTTGTGGTCATTATTTCTTAAGATGATGTTTTATATTCAAATGCTGAAACATGTCTCTTTACTTCTGCCATGGAAACCCTCCTTTCTGTATTCCCATAGGTTCTGCCACCTCGTTGACTCGTTCCCCCCATTATCGTACACCATCAGATACATTTTTCCTCTCTCTCTGTTTGCCATCTCTGTGTTTCTCTCACCCATCTCTCACCCAAGCAAGTGGCTCTCTTCCCTGCCACCGCTGCTGCTCAGGCAACCAGAAATACAGTGCTATAGTTTGCATGCTGATAAACAAAGCAGTTGGCTTCTTCCCTGGGACTGAAAATGCCACCTCCACCAGACCAGGGCCTGGAATTCCAACTGTGTTCTTGAACTTGGGTCTCAGTTATCCATCAGTTTAGAAAAAGAAGATAAGCAATATTACTACAGGCAAATAAGCTGTGTGTGAACATGGCTTCACTTTCCCAAGTTTTTCTGTAGAAATAAATAAAATAAGTAATAGGGAGAAAAAAGAGGGGAAAAAAAGAAAAAGCTCATACAATTTAATTAATTTTTATCAGGGCATGTAGAGTAAGAGCAGGCATGGAAATGCTCATCTGCACTAACTTACCAAAACAAAACAGTGTAAAATCTTACCACAAGGAGTCTATAGAAAACAGTGGTAATGGAATCAGAGAAGGGAAGGCAAAAAGCATCCTGGCTGTGTGCAGCAGTCAAGGAGCATTACTGAACAGAATCTATGTTTCCATCTCTCTGTGCGCCTGTAATTTGTATTACATGTACTCCATGTTTACGTATCTTCACATTTAAATACTACAGACGTTTCTAGCCACATTCTTACAGCACAACTACCTCAAGGCAACTGAAGTATAATTCAGTGGCACTTCACAGAAGCTGCACAATGAATTGCGTCAAATGTGTATTTACCAAAAGGCAAAGCTCAAGTCATCTGGCAAGGAGCGAGAATGTCAAATACATTTTATTAGCTGCAGAGAATTAATTTGAAAACAAGTACATGGTTTACTTAGCGTAACGTGTTGGGGGTTGGACTCTGTGATAATCTCCAGAGATCCCTTCTAACCCTACAATTCTGTGATTCTGCGAAATTTTGCCATACACTGTGGTACCTTGTTCAAAGCACAACTGGGGGATATCGTGAAGTCTGAAATAAATATCAAGTAATCATCAAATACATGGTTCTCTCTTTATTCAAAATCCTAAGTAAAGAAATGCAACTCAAATGTTCTATGCTCCAGAGCAACGCTAGAACAATATTGTCACTGTCCACTGGTCTAAAGACTCCTTGGCCTTGTGTGCTTAAGGCTGGAAGGCACTTGGTGCATCCCCGAGCGTGCTGCTCACAAACAAAGAAAACCTAATGCTACAGAAGTTCAGAGTCCTGCTCACCTGTTAGTATGTGGTTGGACAAACTGCAGCAGGCTATTCCTTTAAAGCTCCCTACTTCAGTCTGTATTTAGGACTGATTAATTACTCCTTGTTTTGATCTCAGGTAGAAAAACCACAAGTATCACTATCCCAGAGTGCTCTTTAAAACTTCTCCACTGTTCATTCACAAACATACAGAGCGAGGCATGTAGGTTTTGCTGCTACACTCTATTCCCGTATATAAAAAAATGTCTGTGTGAGGTACCAGCAATTGCATTTCTATGTTACTAAACTGCTTTTGGTTCCTCTGGTCTCAAAAAGAAAAAAAAAAAAAATCTCGATATTTTCTCCTCATTTGATTTTCAAGGGCATGGGTATTTAAATGACTGCCTTCCCTGGTACAGAATAGAAACAGAATAGAAAACAGTTCACACTGCTGTAAATGAAAATTATTCTCTTGACAAAACACCTTTTCCAAAGCCTCTGACAAAACGAAAGGGAAAAAAAGATAGAAAAAAGGAAGCTGCACATGCTTGTCACCTACCAAAAAATGACGACTCCCTGAAGATAATTCAGGTACACACCTCAGTATGGATATCTCACCATTACCCCGAGCTCTTTTTTTAGTGTAAGTTTCTTCAGAGAAGCTGAAGTGCATTACTGTCTCAGACAGCCAAGGATGAGATGACTGAGGGAATTCAGTTGCTCTGTTTAATTAATACAGGATTATTTCACTTTCATTTTGTGGAGCTAATAATATGACTGGTGGAATGTCAGTAAAAATTAAATCATAAACTAGTGCAGTACCAAAGGGAAAACTTACTTTAGTTATGGAGTATTCCCAGCAGAAATCTTGAAAATCTTATACATATTTACACTGATAAAATACCACATGTACTTCATGGGATACTGCAAGCTCTCTACAATCCTTATGGCATGTATTTACAGAGCAAGAGTTAACATTTTGAGATTATACATTAATAAATGAGTTGCGGTTATATTGTTTCTTGAATGTTAAGCACCACATACTAAACGCAGGAACACGTTCAAGGTCAATGTCCTATTTTAGACCTTTTCAGCAGCTGTGATATTATGATAATCATACTTAAAATATTCCTATAGAAAGAGTAAATTGGGCCTTTTCACTAGAAGGATTATTATGACAAATAACAAATCCGAAAGAGGACAAATTCAGATCTCTCTTATTTTTCAATGTGATAACCTGCTGTCCCTTCTTGCAACGGCTTATCTAATAAGAAATAAAATCAATCCACATTCTTCTGCACTTGCAGTATGGGAGGCCTCACCTATGTAAAAATATCTCTCCTCGAGTACTTTTCCTTTCTGTACGAACCAAAACACTCCAGTTGGGATCCCATTCTATCGCCCATGCTGCAGTGAAATGTAATATCCCATAAAGCCAGAAGGGAAAGAGGAAAACTTAGTGTCAGCAGCTATTCCTAAGCAAGATTAGGACTTTAGCTCTGTCTAATTGGGGGATGAGATGTGTCCCTCAGTGGGTCTTTTCCCACTCCCAAATCAGCCTCCCACCTGACAGGAAGCTCAAGGTGCTAAACATAGAAAAGAAGACGGCAGAGCGTAAATATTTCCCCTGTGAAAACCCCAATAGTCTTTACTGAGAGCTGACATGAATTGCTTGTTATGCTGGCCCCAGGATATCACAGCTTGAAGCGAGAGCACACATACACAGAGCCGCCAACCATCCTCAAACCTTCTGTGCTGTGTATTTATGCGTGTGCACCTAGAGGAGGCTCCTATGACATCTGACTTGGAGCCTGTACACCTGCTGTACAAAATGCATTATCTCCAGCTTGACTTTTTTTTCCACCTGACTGTCCCAGCCCATCTTCCATCACTCTTCTTTCTTTCTTTCTCTCCTCCTACTCCCCCTCCACTCCCTTCTCTCTGGCACTTTTATTATTAATGTTAGTGCTATTATTACTGTCCAAGCACAAGCTGATCCACAGGGGACCCTGTGTAATTTAACCCCTCAAGCACTAAATTCCTTCACATGTGCCAAAGACACAGGTTTGTTGTTGCCTCCAGCAATATCCCAGGAAGACGAGTGATGGCGGTGTCATATCATCACACAGCGACTTAATCTATTGCGACACCCAGGGAACAGGTAACTGAAGAGATTTACAGAACATGCTCTCTGACTGAATACAAAATGTTATCCCCTTTCCCGACAAACTCACGTCACACTCAACAAAGTGAAACATTTTGCCCTCCTATGGCTCATCGTTTTCATGACTGCTTTATCCAATCCCACCACCGTATGAGTCACCCCACTGTACATCTTCTAGCTATACAACACTTTTGTTTCACATTTTTGTTCTCTCTCCTTTGTTCTTCTCAGGTTCTCTGATTAACAAACAGCCGGATCATGTTGAACTGCCACGTAACATAGCTTCAGAAATCTTTTATCCGAAGACTAGATGACTGGAGCCATCACTTACATCAGGGTTATCTTTTTGTGCTGTCTTTATGTTGTCTGACATCTAATGTATGCTTTCTAGAACAACAGATTAAAGGGGTTCCACTTTTTCAAGGTGTGAGGAATGCTAAATTACATGCAGTTTAGTTACGATAACCACTGACAAGCAGATGAGCATCTACATTGAGTACTGAGAATCAAAAAACTAATCTGCATGAACCTTCCGCATGGGTCTCCCATTTTGTTATCCATAAACATTAAGAAAAATCAGTGTAATACAGAAGTGCATGGCTGTTCTCTCCAAGATCAAGGTGAGATCCTTTATCTTCTAACATTTCACTGACCTGGGAAGCAAGAATTTGCTGCAGAATTAATCCTGAACTGCAGAAGACAAGTGAGAATAATGAAAATGTCTTCAGCTAACTCAGAATAACCTTACTGTGCTGGTAAGTCAGAGCTTGCACCATGGGAAATTAGCATTGCTGAAATAGCTAAAAGGAACTGGTAACAAACACTGAGTTCACCTGCTCAAGAGTAAACAACGTATCCCTCCATAAGGTGCTAGTAACTTGTATCTCTAGACACCTTCAAATTAATGCAGGTAGGGGCTTTGATACTGAAGACAACCGAAACACGTCCCAGTGGACATATCTAATTTTTCCTTCTGTAAACACAGCTTCTTATGAAGTCATATATCAGCTGACTGACCCCTTAACATATTTATTAAGCTTTTCATAGAGGCACATTCAGGCTCCATGTCAAATGATTTTTCAGATACAGAAATATGTGCATAAACCAAGCACGAGAAGGCGTTAAGCACATCTTGTCCCCATCATGAATAGGAATCCCCATCATGAATAGGAAGAGACTTAAATGTTGCATGGCCATACAGCTCCCAGATGGATCTGTAGCTCCTACAGAAAGGGGATATTTGCCACCAATTGCTCTCCTCCCAGGTCCTACAGCTCCATCCAACTGCACATCAAAGCTCTGATTTTTAGTACAATACATCGGAATCACTCATTAAAAAAAAGGTGTTTACTGTGGTTATTACTTTTTTTTTTTTTTTCTGACTGTATTAACAGAATTAAATGAGACAATATAATCCTAATGACACCCTCCTGCAGCTGAAGCCTTCTCTCATCACCTCAGTTTCTTTCCTAGAGCAGCCTCATTTCTATTGACCAGTCAGTTAGTCCTATTCAATTACTCAATCTCCAATCAATAGATTTAGCTGTGCATAATGGTTAAGGTGTAAACATTATGAACACACTCATCCAGCTTAATTCATGTGCTTGCAGATTTGGCTTTACATTCTAAACACCTTGACAACAGAAATGCAGAATTAAGCTTTTCCTATTAGCTTTTTTCTACCTCCAGTTCTGCCCCTATTTCAGGTGTTATATTTGTAGAAACTAACTCACCGACTATAGAAATTTCTGTCATCCACAAATAAAAAGGAAAAGCAAGGATTGTAATCATTTAAATGTGCTGAATAGAGCAGTAAGAACACTGTATGACGTTCAAGCAGATCCAGTCAGTATTTTCCTGCAGAACTACGCACTCAAGGTGTGAATTGATCCAGAAAGTACAGCCTTTAGATTTACTGCACCTCTGACACTTCTATCACAAAGCATTTGGCTCAATTACTGTAGCGGCATGTGTGCGTGACTACACCCATACATATACACAGACAAACATATTGTATCGTAGGCTTGTGGTTACCTACGTGCATTCATACCTACTCAAAAAAGTATGCAGTAAAAGTTGAACCAACGTACACGTGCGGGTGAATGCCTCCATCTTTCATTTAGTTCAAAGCTTCTTCATTAATCCTGTCCCCCCAGAGCTCACAATTCTGTGCGAGAAAACTCATCTGCAGACACACCAAGTTGCAGGACATCACGATCCTTGTGGTGTCTTGCTTAGGAGCTGGGCTGTACATCTCTCAGCCCAACGCTTCACCGGTGCATCCCCCCACCCTTAATGAAACACTGCAGAACAGCTTCCCGACTACTTGCTTCCAGAGACCACATCCATTTTTGTGCATTACAAAAACCGATCTGATACCAGTGCTGTAACACAATACCTCTGCTGACCAGATAACCCAGAAGAATACAGTTACAACTTATCTGAACAGAGTTCAAATAATACTTGCCAATGAAACACCAGTTCCTCGGGAACTCCCTGGCTGTTACCTGCCTTGAACCAGTGCAGGGCTGTGTTCAAAACAGCTGAAATTTGTGCACATGAGAATGGTTGCACAGAGCTGCTATAATAAGAAAATCCAAAGCAGTTTCTGCCTGTAACTATCACCACGTGGCCTTTATGAGAGGGGCGAGAATTTCTTGACTACAGGGAGGGTAACAAAAGCTTAAAAAAAAAGCAGAAAGGCTTGTAGAAATAAAATATACAGAAAAGGGAAAGTTGCAACACACTTATCCTGCTGACCTTTTCACTCCAACTTCAGATTATCTGCTCCTGGGGTATTAACATAAACTGCTCCAGCCTTATTAAAGGCCATATCTATATTCTTTAGTGCTGTTTGCATTCGGTACGCATATTTTTCAGAACGCTAACGGGCTTTGTTCAATAATGAACTTGGCAGCAGAGCAGGAATGGGTTCTCTTTCAATGCTACTTTCTAAATAAATTATCTAAACCTGATTGAGTTAGATCTGTGGATCATGCTTTGCAGGATGCAACTCGGAGTTTCCGAATAAAGTGAAGCACTTAAGCAAATCAGACTTTTATTCTTCATCCACTGAGAAGCCTGAGATTTAAGATGAAAGAGCAGGGCTGCCTTTCTCTCCTATGCTGTGAGGTTCCTTCATTTTCCCTGTTTCCCCAGTAGATTTACTTGTAAATCTGGCGACAGCCACATCTGAAGTCCTGAGCTCTGACTCCTGACCTCGGTTATGTTCGCCCTTCCCTGCAGAAGAACTACCCCTTGGATCACTGACTTGCTATTATTCTATGGTTAATAGACCTGACCCGTGCAATATTTTTTATCTGGCTACAGTCCTATCTCTAAATTCTCTATTTTGAATGAATACCGATTTTGTGACATGAAGTCTGCTATATAATGAAATGCAAACAATGAAAGGGCTAAATCAGTTTACAACAAATCTATTTGTCAAACAGTGTGGAGATGCTCCCAATTTAGTCCGGGCGGTTCGTGCGACTCTTGATAAGGGAGTTAAAACCGAGCCATTCCACCGCATGAAAATAAAAGCATTGGCAAAAGAGAAGCATTTTCTTTTGGAGAATCTTCCCTGTAACCTGTAGCTAATGATAAAATAAAATAAAATAAAATAAAATAAAATAAAATAAAATAAAATAAAATAAAATAAAATAAAATTAAATTAAATTAAATAAAATTAAATAAAGCCCCCCCGGATTCTACAGGAATTTTCTCACAGCCGGGAGCACTGTTATAGTAGGTAACAGCAAACGCCTCCCCAGCGCAGTCCCCTTATGTCACATTTGCATTTCTATTCAGCTACATCGCCTGACAATGAAGCAAATGGGTCTGCCTTATCTGTACAATTCTGGACAACAGAGATTTCTGAGCCATACAAAGGAACGAGCTTAACATTCAGCACTCAACACTTCCCCGCGCACCCCCTCCCAGGCCCTGGGGGGAATGCAGGCACATAAACACCTGTCCACACCAAAAACCGGAGCTGTCACACAGTGCCGGAGAAGGAAGCGGTTAAAATCACAAATAAATGAATAAGAACCCATGGAGACTTTTGAGACGCTCGCCCTGCCGCAAGGAGGGAAGCGGCCCCAAGCCGCCAGATTTTAGGGCTTTATTTGGAGAGCACCAGCAAAGTGAAGGAGTGTCCCTGGAATGTGAAAGTAGATGATATCTCCTCGAGCAGTTGTTACCCCTGCTGTCCCTGTTACGCTGGCATTTAATAGACAAATGAAAGCTGGAGATCCTTTACCAGGAAAATTTCATATCACCCTACTTTTCATTAGGAGCCCTTTAGCAGCTAGCTGGGCTAACTCCAGCCATTTCATCTCAGTGAGAGGAAATTTCAGGCTAATTCCTTCAAAATTAATATTGTCTCATCTGAAACTTAGAAGTGACACAAAAACTGCACAAGCTGAAGCCTCCAGATCAAACTTGAGTTATGACAAGACTTAAGCCAGTTATAATACAGGTTAGGGCTTTAAGCAGCAGAGAACAATCGACAATGACACCGTTCTGTAGACACTTGCACATTATAAAGGCTGGCTTTCCGCGACCTACTGTAGGGAACCTTCTTTAGCTGGGGGTTGGACTTGCTGATCTCTAGAGGTCCCTTCCAAGCCCTACAACTCTGTGATACTATGTTATGTCTGTACATGCTGTATCTGACATCTTGGACCTTCTCTTCCCAGTTCTCCACATAACAAAATCCTCTCTGTGGGCACAATGTGGAGTTTAAGAAACACCATGTTGGCGAGCACCATCCACACGTTTATTTTCACGTGCAGAAAGGGAGTTTTAATTTAGGGCAACAAATACATAGAGCAGTGAGGGAGGATGTCTTTCTTTTTGTTCTGCATCGTATATCCCACAGCACAATATACATTTTGCATAGCATACTGAATTTTACATTGCTAGCTTATACTTTAATTGTCCTGAACTTCCAGGTAAGGTTATTCTTTGCTGTTGAACAAATGCTGAATTTCTCCCCAGAGGTGGCTGCAACGAGTACTGATTCTCTATCTTTTCCTCACTCACACAGTTTTGAAGATTTACAGGCATGAATATCATCATGTTAACATAAAATGATATTATTATTGCCAAAAACAAGGCAGTTAGCACGGAGGCGGTGAGGAATGCAGAATGCTTGCTTGGATTCAAAGGCAGCGCGAAGCTCCTAGAGCAGTCAGCTGTTTTTAATTCTACAACCGATGGCCCAAAAGCTGCTGCCTGCTGCACGATTCGGAGCAAGAGATTAGGGCATGTTCTGCCTCCTTGAGAGCGAGCAAAAGACCAGCCAACTTTTATTACCCTTAGCACTGAAAATGGCTTTATTGCTGAGGATGAATGAAACTACCAATTGCCCTGGTATCATACCTCCTAAAACACTGCAGATCCTTCAAATGCTGTCAAGGTGACAGATCGCTTTTACCCTCGACTGTGCTAGCACATGGCTAGAGCAAACTTCATAGAAGGCGTGTGTACATGGTACAGTGCAGAACAAATATTTAGTCCTTAAATTTGCTGTGATAAAAAGGGAACCTACTATAAAATTAAATAATTGATACTAACCTATCAGCATTTAAAAACGTTTTTCTAAACTATTGTTTGAAACGAGATAGCACATGCTACTACGCTGCTGTAACTACTTGTGTCTGTTGACTTATCAAAAAATAACTATTACAGATGGAAGAGAGATAGCTGGATAATTAAGAAGAAAAGCAACCACATTTTCCATAGATTGATTCAAGGTCTGCTTGAATCTCAAGTCAGGTCATCTGAAATGTTTATGTAGTTACCCAAAAGAAAACAGCTTCCTTCTTCTGCCCTGTGAGGACAGAAGTTGTAGATCACATTTTGCTGACTGCATTACTGCATCTTGAAGATACTTATCAAGATGGCTTCTACACGCCTGCCCCTTCTGGAACAGAGCAAGCAACAGAGCTGACCCAGAAGAATTAGATGAGAAATTCAACTAATTAATGAGCCCTGCAGGTAGAACACCATTTCTTCTGCTCTTTGGGGCATTTGCAAGGTCAGGTATCTTTTTCAGCATCAGGTCAGATTCACTCACCTGTCAACATATACACAATTTTTAAGAAGTAGTGGCCACACATTTACCTTACCATTACGTCATAAAACTCAATTGTCCCCACTACCAAGCCAAAAATCATGGCGTGTTTTGTCTGATGCCCGCTGAAAGGGAAAAACTCTTCAGGCCAATTCAGCTTTATCAGAGTTCTTTAACATTACCTTGCTTCTCTGTGGGCAGCAGCTTAAAATAATGAAAGCAACATTTTCCATTTAGGAAAATATTCTGGAATGCAACTAAAAATGCCTTGGAATGCATCTCAGTTCCCTCATCGTGCTCTGCTGTCTTTCCTATGTTTGCCTTTCTGAGCATCGCATGGCACAATTTTCTTCCATCTGCCAGGGAAGTTTCCCAAGAAGTAAACCAACTTCAAGATATGGGTAATCTGAATAGAAGACACATTCAGATAGAATTCAGAATGATTATCAGCTCACCTCATCTGTTTCTCGAGCAGTATGTGCACTGTTACTATCCAATGGCCTTGTTGCTAATAAACTTGTTGTCCCACCTCCCATCTGCTCCTCTTGCTGGCCTCCTGCCACTTCAGCCTCAGTCCTTTCCTGTCTTCAAGATGTCATTCAACTTCACTTGCTCTCCTATCCATTTGTTTCTCTTTCCAAGTGAGATCAAGCATATATCTTTCTGTGTCTCTCTCTCCAGCCTTTAGCTTCTGCTCCATCTTTTTAGTAAGTGTCTATGTTTCTGCTCCATTTATCATAGTTGGCAGTATGTGCTATGCAGGTGTCAAGGAAACCAAGAGAGAGTTCACTATTCATGATACTGCCTCTTCAGCTTGCCACTGAGTGTCAGGTTCTTAACACTAAGCTTTATGTTGAGAAGAATGTCTATCAGTTAAAGACAAATTACTTTAAGCCAATACAAGGACAAAAAGAAGCAAGGCTCCTTTAAAATTAGCTTTTTTTCAGTCCCATTCTAACCAGTTTCTGTATTATTTTTCCTTGTATCTGTTCATCACTTGAGCTTGTATGTCCTCACTTACTGGTAAGCGCGCACACTATTGCACAGTGTTGGACATCCCACTTACATGCAGACCTCTGCAAATGTGAATTCCTAATGCTCAACTTCATTAAGTGCTTTCATGTCATCTCAGACTTGTGTTTCACTGAATGTAATCCTGCTCAGAAAGAGAGATGCCTTGTGCTCAAGTAGGAGAGGAGCCACAACCAAATCCAAAATGCCCCGCTGCCTTCCTACAGACTGAAAAAGAACTTTGCCAGCCTGTACGTGGGCTGGGCCTAGGAAGAAGCCTCAGCATTGCCTGAAGCCCAAGCACAATCAGGACCCATTGTTTTTAAATTCAGCTCTCAATTCCGCAAACGTACAAGCCACATTCATATCCTGGAAAACTGGTTTAATTCACTGTCGCACCCAGAGATAAACTTCCCCATAGGTACAATACTTAAACACAATAAAGGCAATTGAAAGCAGCTGCAGCATTACATTCTCAATTGCAGCTATTGCTCTAGAATCGTAAACAGAGAGCGTTGTGATGTTTGTTGTTGGGTTGTGTTTTGTGCTTTTAATTTTCTTTTTGCATCTGTGAAAATATTCTTTCAAGCGGCATTTTTAATAATGTGAAACATCCCTCCACCTGTTAACAGCAAGGTAGCTGGACTAACTTCATTATCACCAGAGCCTAGCTTAGCAAAGACATACACTGACTTTAAGATAATTCCCAAAAAGCACACATACAACAAAGGTTTTCAGGCCATGTGGTGCTTCAGAAAAATGTTCTTTAGGGATGTGGCAAATTTAGGGTAAGAATCAACTGGAGAAGCACCTGGGGATTATTGTAGATTCTGGATCACCTCGTGTTTTTTTGTTATACGAGCACTTAATGAAATACATGATGCAGCCTGAATCATTTTTCAAAAAGTCAAGCATGAAAGTTTCCAGATTAAGTATTTTTTTTACTCATGATATACGGTAAAGCCTGACAGTCTCTACTGCTCAAACTCAGCATGGACACGATTCAATACTTTTTAAACCACGTGGCAAAGAAACAAGGATAGAAATCCCTCACAATCTTTCTAACACTTCCATCCAGACCACCTTCCTTTTTCACCTATCATCAGTGTGGCACCCACAGGACAGGCAGAATTTGTCTTACAGCAAATTGGACAAACAAGTCTCCAGTTTCTATCCTCGCTATATGTAAACCAATACATATCTTACACATCTTTTTTTCTTACCCATACTATGCATTCATTAAAACAAGCTTGCGAAATGGCTTTGTGATCGGCAAAGCTCCGTCCTATAACTTTTTGCATCTTGTTCCACATTATTTCTGTGGAAGTGAGGAGGACTATTCACATATATAACTGAAACTAAGGATCTACCATTAAAAAAATCACTTTATCACCTTGCAAAACTTCTTGGGAAAGTAAAGTTTCCTATTTCTCCAATAGTTAATGCTATGCAAATGTGATCTGAAATTTAAATCTGAACGTTTAGACAAATCATTTCCTGGAATTTTCCCTATTTGCTGGAAGGCAATAAGATGCATTTTAACCCTCCAAGCAACAATATGCCTCCATTCAGCAACTGCTACACAAAGACTTCACTTAAGGTACAGAACATACAGTAGCTTTCCATACTGTAATGTATTTTCTGTCACAACTGCACCACCAGGTAAGAATTTAGCTACTGAGGAACATCAGCACAGAGCGGGTCAAGGTTAGGGCTGCAAAGCAGCATTGGTGCAGAATGGCAACACGTTGGGAACAGGTGACACAACCTGAAGGGCAGAATGTGTGGCATGCTACGACACTCAGCAGGTTTCAGTGATATGAGGAAAGGTGCCTCTCCTACCCTGAGAGACAAGGACAGCACAAGACAATGACCTGTCCAGTGGTCTCTACTCTTATTTTATTCCTCACACTTCGGCTAACTGTGGGAAGTTCAATCTGCCCCTTTACAGGTGTGTTCACTCTAGGCTGGTCCGCACTGTGTCTGGCACCACCACAGAGAACAAACAAATGCAAGCACAGAAGTCTGGCAGATACATCTGTATGGAGCTAACAAGTATTTCCCTTGCTGCACGCCCTCCCTTTAACAAAGACTAACCAGTGTCCGTGGCAAAATGCTCTTCAGGAACCAGTGCCATCGCACACAATGGGGCAGATCCACACCCCGTTGACCACAACTACATATTTGTTTGCATTGTCTCTCTGGTTCGACAAGTCTGTGTGATGGCACTTGTCAAAGCTGCTTCGACTAAGCTGTTCTGCATTTGTCTGGCTGGATTTGGACTTCCCGGATCCCTGACTGAATACAAAGTGATCTGAAAAAGCAGTGTTTGGCAACAAGCACAGTGGGGAGCGCAGTGTGTGTTGGTATACAAGAGCACAATGTGTTCTTCATAACATCGCTGGGGGAGCGTGCTGCAGGAATCTCAGTGCTGTTGAGATCAAAATGGTCTCCTTTGTTGTCAGCTGTTTAATAGCAGCTGTTTAATGTAATTCCAAATGATCTGCATGAATGAAGTTGTCATTCTTGCAGTTCACTTTAATGTAGTTTAGGAAAAATAAAATAATATCCCACATCTTAGCCGGGTTATTTTTCTGTTGTTCTTCAGAGAAGTTGCACTCTTCTACTAGCCTAGCAAATAATAAGTGTGTGATTTCCAGAAATAAAACATGTATTTCAGAGAGGGAGGAAAAAAATTAGGCAAAGAGTCAAATATTGCAAGTTCTTTCCTTCTGGATACTTCAGAACGGGTGATTAAAAATATCTTCAGTCCTTAAAAATCACACATAAAGAAATTAACTTGTCAGCAAATACATGAGCAAAAGGACTATCTATTTCTATATGCACTTCTACACACTTTTCCCCAAGGTAGATTATTTGATTTTTTTTCCCCAAATTGTAGCAGAATACAGTGAAAAAACATAAACAAATGTAGTCCTTTCGATTAAGTAGTTTAGCACGTAGAAATGTGTGTCTACAATAGGCTTGTTTTTTGTTAAAAGTCTGTTTGATACCAAGAGTGATAATAAGGACCATCATCGGAAGAAATATTTACAGTTCTCTGATGAACAATAGAGGGCACTAATGCTTCTAATCTGGGAAACGCATCACGCACCAGACAGACAAAACAGCGGTGGTACTCGTAGCACACAAACCACATCATCTATGCTAAATACGTAGATAGTATAGAGAGGATTTCTGTCTCTCAGAAAAGTTCTCTTTGTCCTTTAAACTTCCTTTTTCTTTCTTTTTTTTTTCCTTTCCTTTTTTTTTTTTTTTTTTTTTTTTTGCCTGCAGAAACTGGGATGTGATAATAACACGCTAATACTTGCGGCCTTTCAAAGTGTCATTTTCTTTTGTTCAATGAACAAAGCAGAAGTAACTTTTCCTCATACAAATCCCCCTTCTGTGTACGTTCTCATCACATTTCTGCCTGTTTACCTACAGCTCTGTGCAATAGTTCAAGGTAAAGCAAGTCCCCTGACAAATACAGAGCCAAAGGATGCTTAACCTGAGTGTTATGTGTGTTCCCAGAAAGCTCATGTAGAAATATCAGCTACAATCTTCAGCAAGAGAGATAGTGGGGTTCCACTTGGAAGTTACAAGGGCTCACTGTGGGGATGCTACAGCACTGAAACACCTTCAGCAACATCTCTCAGGTGCAGCTGTTGAGAGGGCTCCTTTCCCAATAAACGGGCACAGCAGGTGTTTGGGAAAGCCTCTACACCTTCAGCCAGTTCTTTCCTATCAAAGTTAAACAGTTTAAAAACACCAAATATCTAACAGTATTAGAAAACAATCCAGCTTTTTTTCACTGCTTAAAATATCAAGGAAAAAAAAAATTGCTTAGAACTGCTAGTAGCTGAGCACCATCTACCTTTTTAAATGATTTACCAGTCTTTCTCACTACTATTCCAACAAATACACTTAATTCTCAGTCTTGGAGACTGAGACTTCAGCAAGAGAAACTCAAACACAGACAACAACTATGGACTGCTTCTAATCTTGTAAAAAATAGGTAAAAGCACTTGGATTAATTCAGACCAACTCCCTCCTGGAGAAGCTTAAACACCATCATTCTCGTGTGGTAATTCAGTGTATATTTTAAGTGAAAAAAATGAAATGAACTACACATTCCTGTACACCCTGCAAAATCTTCATGAACTGTAGGGCTTAATTTCTGACTCCTCAATTCCAGAAATGATGCATCAGCTTTTCAAAGACACCAAACTCTAACAGCTCTTAGATATTAAAACCTTGTTCACATCAAATGATACAGCTTTAAAGCCACGTGAATAACTATGTTCAAATCTGAAAGCTAGACTCAAGTTTCCTCTGCTACATAATCAAGGCATATACAATTAGAGAAAATAACTTAAAGTTCTGTCCTGAGTCAACATGAAACATGAGTTTCTGCCCTACAGTGAGGAACCTTCAGAAATTTTTTGGCCAAGACAGTAGATGCAAGCACTTCTTTACATGACCATAATAGAAAGGCCAAAAACAAACACACTTTTTATCCAACCCTCATTTAGAGACTTCTGACATCCAAAAATTACTCCATAAATTTAAAGGTTTATTTATTTATTGCCTTTCTTTTTAAAATATGACCAAGAGGAAAGCATTCTGCCTTTAGTAGCTTCTTTTTCTGTGACATTCAATAGGTTGAGCTTTTGCTTATTTCCCTGTTCCTCTCAAGAATTCATAAAAGGCATTGCAAACAAAAAGGTAAAGTACAAGCTGTGACATGAGGGATTATCATTTCAATTTGGGATACGATAAGAATTAAATGCTACTGTACCGATGACCATCACTTTTATATCACTAACTATCCTGAAAGACAAGTAACAACCATTCACAGACAGTACCCGTGATGCTGCAAAACACAAAAGGAAGTGTATTCTGTCCATAGAGACAGAGACCAATTCTTGTTTATTCCTATGCTAAAAATGCAAACAGGAGACAGAATACTGGATGTTAAGACTTATCCAAACATTTTGTGTACAATAAAACAGCAGTGGGCCAACAGGCATAGAAATACACAGACATACAACATAATTAGTACACATGAAAAGGAAGCAGCATTTATATGTAGAAGGAAGCCAGGAATTTTTGATGGACTATAAAGAATTATTTTGAGCAGTTCAAACTCACTGCTGGTCTATCACAGAGGTGAGTTTTTTACTCTACAAAAGTATTTAAACTACAGCAAAAATTAATGCATAAAAGCTCAAGTTCCTATCATTTGTCCATCTGTCGTGAATTTTCCTTGCCCAGCCATCAGCAGCTCTACAATGACTGCTGCCCATTATCACTCTGGATGTCACTTGACTGTCTCCCAGTCACTGCATGGAGCCCTTATTTAGATCAGAAACTGTTAGTTTGAATGTTCCTCCCAAGTCAGAAGTATGTTTTTTAAAATAGCTGCATCATAAAACCGCTGAATACGTAGTAGTACTGTAGGCCTCAAATATTTTGAAGGTCACGTGGGATAACTCATGCATACTGCTTGACCTGATGCTGTTCACCATTCCAAAGCACCAATGGCAGTGTCCATCTTTACCTCATCCACTGTCCCAGCATTGCTTTCCTCTCTCTCTCCCAGTTAGACATCACTGTATGCAAAGTGATCCAGAGGCCATCTCACTACACAAATTAGAATTTACTGGGTCCTAATCCATCGTTTCTATTTGATGGATATTTATAACTACACTGGGCCAAATTTTATTACTGGTTACATCACTGAATCTCAACTCAGAAGAATTTACTTCCAGAGAGTTAGGTTGGATTCATACCAGCACAAAACTAATCTGGAGGCTAATGGAATAAAAAAAGACCTTTATCAAACAACAACTCTAGCAAGGTCATTTTTATTCTTTTCATTTTCTTACTGACCTGCCTGGAAAAATAACCAACATGGAAATGCATTAGCAAATATCTAAGCTACAGCTAGTCACAGCTAGCAACTTCCAGAAAATATCCATAGCCACAGAAAAAAATATGTATCTATAGCCCACAAAAGGATTATTAGAGAACTTTAAGATCACCGTCGTGGACTGAACTCTGATCCTTTGTCTCATACTGCTAGACATGAAACTGGAACTAGTAAATCTCATAGCAGAAAGTACTGCAGATGTTAACTCTTGCATTTTCTTCCCATTCACCCTTCACATTTTCCTACAACCCATCATTTGTTCTCAGACTCCGTTCTTTAACAACAGGAACTATGTAATAACCAGTCTGAGACCTAAAAAGAATCCAAGCCTGATGGAAACAGATGCAAGCTCAGCATAACTTCTCTAGCATTAAACTAGCTGAGTTCTGGACCTCTCTTACTCCAAGTCACTTGCAGAAAGAGGTGCTCTGGTTCACCCTGAGATTAATTCTTGCCAAAGATTTTTCCTCCAAAGAGGACAGACCCATGCAACACAAAGACACTCCCTTACTTAGGTCTGGAGCCAGTGCTGGCTGCTCTCTGCACCAAGGACCTGAGCACTGAACTCGAGTGCATTTCAGGTTTCACTAATTCCCAAAGCAGCAATTTGTTTCCAAAACAAGAGGTATATGCTCATTGACAAATTGCATAGCACAATCTTTGATCCAAAAGTGTTCTCCCATCCACGCTTTCCCAGCTCTTCAAGCCAACAATGCAGGATTATTATTATTTTCTTTAAATAATTGTGTGTTCCTGATGCCTAGGTATGAACGTTAACACAGAAAGGTCACTCCAATTTAAAACATTAAAAATATTCCTTCCTTTTACATAGGAGCCTGTTTCCTAATGGGAGGATGTAACTTCAGAGTGGTTTTTCTTTTTCCATTTCCATAAGCAATATACAGAGGTTCAATTATTCATAAGAGGGACTAGTCATGTAAATAGGGTCCGGAAGACTGAGCACCATGTTTCCAAAGCACATCTTCAGGTGCAAAAGACCATTTCAGGGTGCAGCCTGGGAGGACTGGACAGAGAAGGCATGGCTCACAAATCCACATTTATACCAAACATGGGCATCAGTTACAGCAAGTTAGAATGTGCAAATCTGAGTCGTACAGCGGGAGATATAGAACAGTTTGGAGTAGATAATGCAAAAGCAAAACAACAAAGCAGCTGTCTGTCAAACACTAGCCTGAAAAACCAAGCAAAGCCCTTAAAATACTACTCTATGTGAAACCGATGCCTTGATTCCTCCAGGAAGGTTGAGGCTTGATGTGTGACCATATCCAGGGGACTCACAAATACAGATTCACTAATTCTTTCTGAATGTCTCTGTAATGAGCATCTCCTGCTCTTTAAAGCAGCAATTCTGCCTGCTTCAATCAGCAAAAGGGAATGATTTAGTATTTTTGTTGGCTGGTTATTTATAAGAGATCTACTCTAGATTAGTCCTGCTTGAGTGGCATCATAAATGGCTGCATTCCCCAGCAGTAGTCTACTTCAGATGGGAACCTGACAACCTCTACTTAGTGTGTCTTTCACAGTACACAATGAAGTGTAAAAACTGCTGTGAAAAAGCCTGTGTTTCAAAACAAACCATCTCAGTAATAAGCACTTAAAACACTTTTTATTAATATATTTCTCTGTGTACTAAACAAAAGCTTAATGCTACAACAGGCCTTTGACAATGTTTTTGCTTGGGTTTTTGGGTTGGATTTGTCTTTAAATGAAGTCCTACCACAGCTTTTAGAAGGTCCAAAATAAATTATTTGAAATAAAGCGTTAAAGTGAGGTTTATAAAGAGGCTGGTTTTTTTTTGTTTTTGTTTTTGTTTTTTTTTTTTCCTTCATCACAGCTTAATAACATGGGGTTTTCAACCAAAAAGCTTAATCAAAATCCAAAGTGGAAATCCTAAATTAGTAAATATTGAATTTAACCACTTTTATATCTCAGGTATTAGCAAATACCTTTGGTCTACAGAGATACAGCCCCTTCTAATCCTTATCTGAATTTGCAATTAAGACTTCAGAGCTACAGATATCTGTACACAGCTCTGTACACAGCTCTGCTCTCTTATTTTTAAATGATTGGACCCAAATCAAATCAGTCTTCAAATACATTGAAAAGTAAATGTCTGATGTCTAATTGAACTAATAGATAACACTCTTTTTAATACTGTTAATGCTTAGTGGGGGCTTCACACAGACAGGAGCAAGGGGAGGGAGGGAGAAAAAAAATCCACACAGAAAACCTTGTCATTATATTATTACCATTCAGCTCCTCGGTATAAAGATAGGGGAAAGCTAATATTTACAAATTATTTGGGAAAAAAAAAATAAATCTAAATGCATTAGCGGTTAGATTCTTATTCTCTGTCACTAATTGTCACCTCCAATAGGACATTGTAAGAGCCTCAAAATGAAGCACTTATGAGTTTTCTTTTGCAATCTCTTGTGGGCTTCTCTCAGTTTATCGCAAATGAACAATCGTGTTGGAAGGGGCACCGTCTGTTTAATGTCATTAGTGATTGTTTCATAAAACAAACAGCCGCTCCACCATTCTGCTGCGGTTAATCTTAAATCTAAACGTGGCGGCACTTGGGGAGAGTCTCAAACATGGTTTGTTCTAACCAATGCAGGTCTCTTAATCTATTGCAAGTCAAGGCGCTTATCTCTCTGCTCAGAGCAGTGATTTCTTTGTCCAAATATCAAACCAAACCCAGTTAATATCATGCTTCCAGCTTTTTCCCAAAGATTTTTACTCCTTAAATTGTGGCCGATGCCTAAGGTGTATTTATGTATTGCTTATACCATTTTGTGCTTATTTTTCAGTATTAGCAAAGTCACTCGATTTTCCAAGTTAGCACACAAAGGTGTTTCAATGAGCTTAATCAGCCAGGTGAACTGATAACTTGGAGATTTACCTAATTGTGCAGGAGAACCATTCATTCTGGACTAAGCCTACAGTGTCACATGTGTTTATAACAATTGGGGATTTTCATACAAAGGCCTAATCTACAAGGTTCTTAATCACCATAAACTTTCATTAATTTCTGGAAGCTGATATTTCCCATCGTTTAGCAAAATCAAATCATATGGTAGCAGTAGAAAGAGAAAACCAAAACAAAGAAAAGAAGTGCTGAGTAAAATTTCACAATGGCACATCCCTGAGAAAAATGAGACAGAGGCTTATCCCATTTGCTTTTAAGTGCTACCACAGCCTTAGCTAGTACTTGAAGTTAGTCATATCTCAACTGCTTATGTATTCAGGCAAATTGCAACACCTGTTCACAAAAGCATTTGTGAAAATAGAGGGAAGATGGATATGAATACAATAGATTTTAACTCACTCCTTGCTTCTTTCAAATCTGAGTCTTATGCAGTTTTTACATTCCTACATTTGGATCAAATGTGTATTTGTATTCTTGTGAAGTGAAAAAAATTCTTTTGAACTGGTGCTAATCCAGATGAGCAGATGTGAGTAACAGGACAGTTCCCTATGTGAGTAGTGCTCACATGGCAAAAAATAGTTTTGTTGTTCTAGGAAACCTTAAAGCACTTTTTTGGCCTTATTATTACCATCAGCATACCAGTCCCTCCCTAGGACTTGATGGTGGAAGAATCCTCACCATTTGTTCACTCAGAAAAAAGAATCAAGCAGAATTAGTGTTCACATCTCTAAGACATTTTTAAGGTAAACAAGAGTTGTGGCAGGCATAAATTGGCGTACCAAAGCCATCTTGTCAAATACTAAAACACTAACGCTTGTATAGTTTATGCGTATGTTTTTCCAGGTTAAACTTGGCTGTGATAGATGTCAGTGTGGTCAAAGTATGCAATTTCATTCTTCTCTTTTCACTTCAAAATGCAGAAGAAAACAAAAAATGACACATGTGAGGCCCCACTCTTTCCTGGTTTATCTCCCAGCACTGGTATCAAAGTCCCTTAATAAACACAAACAATTGGCTTTTCTCTTAAAAACAACAACAACAACAGGGAAAAATCAATTCAACTCAGTTTTCATATCACTTCCCATCTCAACTGGCTGAAGTAGAATGTCAGTAAGACTGGTAAGAGTCCAAGTAAAGCCTGGCTGCCTGCGTTCCTCCTGGTCATGCCCCATAATTGTAGACGGACCTGCATTTTTCAGCCAATGACACGGCTTACAAAAATAGATACACTGAATTATTTGATAAAGGAACCAAAGCCTGTCACTCCTGTTCAAGTGCCAAACAACATGAGGGTGAGTGAGATTGTGTTCAGATCCCAAACTGGCCAGGATTATTACTCCATAGAGCTGTCTCGTGTGGGTGAAGAAATGGGGGAAAAATAAATAAAGAAAAGAAGAAAAGCAACTCTATATGAAAGCCAATCAGTTTTAAAACTTCCCTATTTAGAGGAAAATTAACTTCCATGTTTCCAGTTGACTACCCCTCCAAAAACCCTCTGTTAGAAGGCAGAAATTGTATCTGTAAGCATCTCCTACATCACTTATATTCAGAAAGTACAAACATTGACAGGTATGTTTCCCTTCCCATTGTTAAAAAAATAATCTTGATTCTCAAGTAAGATTCTTCATCTTTGCCTTGAAGATCACTTGTCAAACCACTGCTAAAAACCAAAAATTAGCTGTTTTCTGCAATAAAATTTTCGGCAAACAGGCCTATAACTCAGGATAGTTACAAAATCTAACTTCTAAATATATTTTACTGGACAATTAATTGAATCTTTAGAAAAAGCACAGAGAAGGAAGCAAGTTTCTACTTCCATTTACTGTTAGTACCAGCTACCAACATTGATTGCAGCACCTCCTTTTTTCCATTAGATTTCTGAGCATCAGAGTTATTCAAGTCTAGAGCAATTTAAACACAAATACTAAATGCTCCATAATGTTCAACATTTCCTGATTACAAGAGTCATACAATATTACAAATCATATTTCCACAGAAGCATGTTGCTTTACCTGTCCTATACACTCCTGTAAGTGAACAAGACAGGCAAACCGAGTACTCATGTAGAGATATTTTATTCTTACCATAATACAGACACAAGCCATAGTTCACAGATCTATCTATCTATCTAAAACAACAATAACAAAAAAGCCACAAAACACTGGTTATTGTTTAGAGGTGCCTCTCCTAATACACCAACAGATTAGGTTATTATTTTCTATTTTATAATTGAGAATTTGTACTTTTTTGTTGTTGTTGTTGTTTTAAACCACTGGAAATAAAACCATGATTATAAATACAGACTTTCCACTTTCAATGGCTGGTTCGGGTCAGATAAAACATATACAACCTGTCGAGAATAAAGCCAACAAATAATCTTCTGCAGACTGTGAGCTTACTGAGAGCCCCAGTGGAAAGAAGGATGCTCCCTTCTCTTTGATATGCCAAGTGCTGCCACATTAACTAACTGCCAGACATGCCAGCTTCCTGTCCCAGCCCAGTCCCTGAAATCCCTTCCCTCCTGTTTCAATGGAGGGCAGCGAGTCCACTGCTGAAGTTGGTAGCAAAACTCATGCTAACAACAGCAGGGTTTTTTTCAGCACAAAGACTTTCATGAGGACCAAATTCAGGTGGGAACCACGGGAAACAACTAATGAACAATTCCCAGAAGAAGCTATGTGAGAAATTCCTTGATCACCATAAGCTTCAAATTTGTTTGCAATTGGACAACAGAACAAAAACAACGCACCCAGCCTGGAAAACAACAGTTCATCTTATGCCTTGAACTAATGCTGCCCAACAATTGCAACTCTGAACACCAGGATTAGGACCTCAGCAAACAAGAGGCATCTCTCCTCTCAGTCTTTCAAACCTTCCTTTTCTCAGTTCTTGCTCTTCCTCTTACTGGTTTGTTTTCTTATTCACGTACGAACTCACCCCACTATGCTCCACCCATCCCTCTCCACATTTTTTACTCAGAGACTTTGTGGTTTCTTCCCCATCTAACAAAAAAATTTCATTAAGTTTGACTTACAGGAGTGTAATTTTCAAAAACCTTCACCACAATATTCAGTAAGCTCTGTCAGTTAAAAAGAAGTCACATCACCAAGACAATACGTCACACACTCACGTGAACCCACACGTACAAATACACAGACATTTGTGTTGGTTGGAAGTTCAAAGACCTGTGTGCTTTGTTTATTAATAATATGAGTACAAAGCAGAAAGGAAAACTCAGCACTACAACCTAAAAGGCCACCCTGATAGGCTAATCGTAAGGCAATCACCAGCACTATTATACTGTTACTTATCAAAGGGCTATTTAAACAATGAGATACCAGCCATTTAAAGAGTGCAGACAGTAGGACTTTGTAACAGAGGTGGCTGTACAGATCAGGCTGGCTTTGATTTCTGAGTACTGTAAATATGGAAAATTAAAGTAAAGTCTACCCTTTTACTTGACACTTTTGGCAGTTTACTTAATCAGTTGAGCACCTTCAATGAATGAAATTCCCATAGGAAAGAAAGTTTCATAATCTGTTCACTTGGACTCTCAATTATTATTCTAAGATACGCTGTTATGTAAGCAGTATTAGAAACGTTCCCTTTCCCTCACTACCTCTTGTCACTGTATTTTCCCTAAACTCTGTCTGCTTAGTGCTGTTACGTTTTGAAACACACCAATCTTCAGTTTCTGAATTCAATAGATTCCTTTCCATAAACTGGCCCAATAAGCTGCAGCTCTACATCTTTCACATGACTACTGTATATAGAGAGAGGTTAAATCAGAATGAGATTTATCATCTTTTTTTTGCTGTATTTACACTTGCAGTGGATCATCTGTCGTATGTTCTGCCTCTTACTGCTGAACTACCATCCCATATCAAGCCTTATATTGAAACCCTGTTAAGTAAACAATAGAGGTTGGTATCTGAGAAAGTAAAACCAAAGTCTTGTGCTTGATTTTTGCATTCTCCAAGGCCTCTCTACCCGATCACATCAAAAATCCTCAACAGAATATTAACAACTGTGGAAAATCATATATATATATTAATCTCAGCAGTGAGAAAAGGTAAGAAATTTAATTTGTAGCTGGTTAGTATCCATCCTAAATAAAACACAATCTTTATGGGTCTACAGATAAACCTGGTGAAGGAGAGTGCAGACTCAGAAATCAATACAAACAAGTGCAGTTTGAACAGGAGAAATGAAATAACCAGAATACTTCAGAATTAAAAAAGTTAATTACCCTGAATTTTCAGGAGCCCATAAATGTAGCAGTATAAGAGAATAGCACTTCTCTTCAGAGTGAGAAAAGTAAAAAAGCAAATCCATTTCAGAGTACCTACACAGACTCAAAGCTGATTGCTTGAACAATAGTTGCATGCCTTCAGAAATATACTGCGGCACCCAAGCTTCTAATAATGATTACCATTACTGTTATTATAGCAACACTGATGCAAGCAATAGGTAGTAGGATGGAATATCCATGATTCCCTTACATTACTGTATACAGTTTTCTCAAGGGCACATTTGTTGTCAACTGCTACCACAGCTCCAGATAAGATCATGGTTGAGGTTTTTCAATTCATAAATATGAATATAGAAGTCTAAAGCTGACTTTTATGCTGATTTTACTTTCATGAGATTCTGCTTTCAAACTGCATAGCTGTAGAGCAGTTTCACAGCAAGCATACAGACAGCAACAATATGGATTTGTCTGCATACAGTAGTTCCATCTCCAACTTCCGCATGCAATCTGCTAGAGAGTAGCACTGTAACAAAAAAAGCCTCCCAGTACTTAGAGACCATAATGCTACTGTATTTTTAGTAATGAAGTCTGATGACATAAACCCAGCTTTTCTCCCATGCTTGATATTAATGGAAAGCTCCTGCCCTATCACAAGTTAGATGACAAACCCCCTTTCTTTGGCTGTTCTGTGCATTCATTTCCAGAATGCATCAGAAAACTTGCAGGCTTCCATTGCTTTGTGTATAATCAACAATTATACAGAGCGGTGTGGTTAGATCAGTATCCACAGATTGTATAGCTAGAGAGATTATCACATTGGAAAGGGATAATCGGAAATAGATGAAAAATGCTCATCTGTGTCATAGGCTCACAGGAAAAGCTCCAAGAGGAATGATCTCCAAAAAGAAATCCTTCCCCTGTGGCAGTCAGCCCTCAAATGGGGTTTAGGAGAGGTGCAGCTAGGCTCCACCCCATCTGGTCACACAGCTGTCTCAGTGCTGGCCTCTGATGATCAGAGGCTCAGACCGTGATTCAACAGTTCCTATGCATTTTGCTATAAGGACTGAACAGAATAAGTGTCTTTTGATTTGTCTCCTCTTTGTCTTGGAAGAGTTGGGAAAAAAAATTAAAAAACTGAGTTCATAAATAGAAAGTAAAATACCACAAGTAACTTCTTATATCACGGTGTGCTTTCATCTGAGGAGTTCAAGGCACCAAAAGCAATAACCAACTCACAATAGGCTTAATGTATTTTGCATCCCAAATGTGCTCCTGAACCTGGCTAGCTTGCTCTTTAGTTATAAACACAAATTTAATTTCCACTAGAGATGCAGTGAATTACAGTGATCTAATTTAAGCAACAGTGAACTGTATTAACCTCATAGGATTGCTGAGATTTTCAGTGCCTTATTTTGGGACTACATGCCAGTACACCAAGTTCCTTTGAAGCATTCTGAACAGCAGGAGGTGATCATCTCTTTTGGATGCATATATGTTTGCCTATATGTTAGAGTACAAATGAGTATTTGTGTATATTGAAGAAAGAAGCTTAAACATACACGCATGCAGTTGTGTGTGCATGTGTTGTCTAGAGGCTGCTTTTCTATGAGTGGCAAAGGGACAAGTATTATAAGAATCATATTGTCTTCTCTAGGACCTGCTGTAGTAGCACTGCAACTGCTACACATGTGCCATCAAGGTGGAGCTGGCCACTGGCTTCCAAGGGGAAGTTGTTTTACTCTCTGTTTCTTCTGTCTGGCCATAACCTCCTTCCTGAATAGAGAGAAGAAAGCGTAACAATTGCAATAATAAACAATTCCCATACATGATGCATAACTGCAACTACCAATAGTAATTTATCTTTGTAGTTGGGGATGTTTTCTAAATGTTCACATGGACAATTACTATTTGTTGTTTGTATTACCACTGTGCCTATATCCGTGCTCATAGACCATGACCCACTGTCTTGTAAACACTGAAGAAGTTCCAAACAAAAGGACAGTTCGTGCCACAAGTAGCTTGCACTAAGTAATATGGCTGTAAATTTGAGCTGGCATCAACAGCCGTTGAAATAGCCTGACAATGAAACAACCAGGAACACAGAAATTGCCACACGGGCTCAAATCTAGTTTCATCTAGAACTATAAGCATAACCTGATGCGTCAGCGGAAAATGGAAAAAACGTGCACTAGGCAGATCTGGGATGACCCATCCCCCAAGAAAATGTCCTTGTGATGTCTTCTAGCAATTAGGGTGGAAACCTGAAGTCTATCATTTCAGACCTCTTCCAGTATTTTTTTATTTTATTTTTATTTTTAAATATACTAACAACATAGAATATTCTCATTCACATATTTTGCCAGACTTTTTCCTAAAACACATTAAATCCCATAGTAACCTCTCAGAGAAGTCCATTATCTAATTGCACACCAGGTGAAAAATTTATCAGCCACCTTTCTATAGCATTCCCTTTTTCTAGTATCATGAGACAGAGAGAAAAGCTGTTCCCAAACTGCCTTCTCTATGCAAAATAATAAATGTTAGATTCTTATCATGTCTTTTTTATTCATCTCCTCTCAAAGGTAAGCAATCCCACTCTTTTCAATCTCTCCTCATGAGAGTTCTCCCATACACCTGATCATCCTTCTTGCCTTGCTCTGAACTCCTGGTACCTCTGTAATATTCTACATTGATGAGCCCACACCATTTGCATAATGACATTATGCAACAGTTTCCTCATGTTCTCAGTGTGCCTCAATTCTCATCTAGAAATAAAACCTTACTGAAGTGAGAAAGTGAAAGCAGTTCTCAAGCCTGCTTTTGTTGTGAAACTACCAAGTAGGTGGGAAAAATCTGTTACATAGGAAAGAGTTATCCATATGCAACTGAGCACTTCAAATAAGTATCCGCCTATGCCTCCATCAGCTGGAAATGATTTTCAGTTACTACAGGCTGGAGTTGAATTAACTCTAACTGGATGTAAATGCTGATGTGTTGTGCAAGAATTTGTACTCTGCTGAAAGCAGCATGCTGGATTTTTACTTCAGTTGTTTTCATTATTATTCAACACACCGGAATTCTTCAAAGCACAAAAGCAGACAATCTCTCCTAGTAAAGGAACATCCACATATGTGAATTTTGTCCCATCCCTCACAATTTCAGTCAGAACATCCTTTTCCTCCCTTATTCCAGCTGCAGTCAAAAAGCTGTTCCTGCAAGAACAAGCTAGGGTCACTAGGCCAGAGATTAAGTAGATGTAATGATTTTACTCAAGTTGCACCATCAGAGTATATCGCAAACAGGCAACACACTGTGCTACGTTAGTGTCTCAGGTATAAAGTAGTCATGAGCTAGCAAGCTTGGCTCACACTGAGTATTAGGAACATTGTATTCATACAACAGTCGTTCCTTATGACTAAAAATCTGAATTAAATGATTCTTCCATTTATGTTAAGTCTTTTTTTCCAGTGCTTCTTTTCTCAGCTAGCCCTTCTATACATCCCCACAAATCTCTCTTTGAAATATGCACACTTAATTTAAAGCATCTGACAAATGAAAGAGTTTAAATATACCTTAGAATGACCCGTTTTGCTACATTACTCAGTCACTATCTCCATACTTGGCCTTTGCACTATGAAACTATTAAGTCAGCCTGAAATAAGAGGCTGCTGGATTGAGAGAAACTCATGCTTTTATTTATAAATACTTTTTTGGAGCTTTGCTAGGACTAGAACCTTGGACAGATGGTTTGGAAAGATGACAAAAATTACCCTTACTGCAGCCAGACCTGCAGACCTCTTAGCATTCAGTCACCGGTACTCTGGAGCCTTTGCCACCTAAGCACTTCCATATCCAAATACACTACCACTGAACAAAACTGTAGCTGAAGCACATTCTTTTCTGGGACAAATCCTGTATATCTTACTTATACATGACACCCACAAAAATTGAAAAGATATGTCAAAGCACAGCAGTTGGATTATGGATGGGAAAACTCCTTAGACCCAATATCAAGTCAAAGAGAAATAGAAGACTTTTGTAGTTTAGAGAAAGAATAAGAAACCAAAATGTTTCTCTGTCAAAGTGTTGGCAGCCTCAAAACTGAAACAGTACTAAAACAAGTGTGTATTTTAGATGCTAACAAAAGAGTATCATCTCACAGGAACCAGGAAAGTCCTTTCCTCCTTTCCTAATTATCACATTTGTTCTGCATCACACAGGCCAATTGCAGGAACATATACTGCAAGCCCTGGAACGTAGCTGTGTGCCCAGGAGCACAGATTTGCAGCACGGCCCTGCTGAACGTGGACTTCACAGCAATGCTGCTGGTGGGAGGGGGGATGCTCATACACCTACTCCAAGACAAAAGCCAGACACCAAGTACAGTCGATTGGTGGCTGAAGTTCCTCCAGGTCATTCCAACTTCTGACTGTCTCAGTTGGATGTGAAGAACCTTCTGTGGCTGTATGGCTTTATAAACATACAAACTGTCATTGAAGTTTGGGTGAGATACCACACAGCAAGACAATCACAATTTACCAGCAGCCCATCTACAGAAAAAGGAAGCCAGAACAATGCTAGTAGATGAGGCATTTAATTTTAACAGGCCTATTAGGGATGAATCTATGCTGCCCTTCTGAGGAGTTAACACTAACAGATCCCTTTGCATCCAGAAAACCTGCATTTTTCACACCTTTGATAAAGTTGAGGAGAACAACAGGAAGTAGTGCTGCCAGGAGAAGAGGTATGTTTGGATCGAGAAATGGACCAACTTCTCACACATCCCAATTTACAGTGAAAACATTAACATATCCTTAGTAACTCCTATCAGTCCTAAGAAATAACCATCCCAGGGATTACACGTAAATTCCTTTTCCTCTGTTTTTCTTTAGAAACCAAGAACTTTTGCGCTTGCTACAAGAGGACTCAGTAACTCACAGCTGTGCCGTTTACAATTAAGGATACAGGTCCCTCATTCTTGTGCCATAAAGTATTCTTCATGCCGTCTGTGGCTCCCTGAAAATATTACTTACAAACTTCAGGCTGGTTATCAAGTTGTGTGCAAACAATATCTGGCATTGTTCTGGAAGGAAGATTTTTCATGGCAGTTGCAAAATTAACTTTCCAATCAAAATTCTGACTTGTTGACTTGCATGAATCAATATGTATCTTTTCCAATCTTTATGTTGTAGTGCATTAGAAAAAAGTTAGCGCTGAGCCACAGAATTAGGTCAGCTGCATTAGATCTCCTAATTAACCAGTTCTTCCTTTAAAAGAGCACTCGCTCTGCTTTCAAGACTACTCCAACATTTTGTCAATAGAGTTCAGACCAGGGCTAATGATTACCATTAGAGAAAGCCCACAGTGGTTTTAAGAACTTATCTTTCTGTATTTTGTTCTTTTTATCCAACTGCGGGATCCCACAGTGAAGTCGCTGTTCGTGTTTAAGAAAAATAAAGTAGAGAGAACAGGAAAGGAGCAAGAAGAAAATTATCTGTAAGTGGAAAAGATGAGATGCTTCAACACAGAATACTCCCCTCCAATTTACAGGCTGCCAATACTAAAACAACAAATCCCTATTGCCACTGTTTTATGTGAGTGTACATATAAGTACACACATGTATTGTATTTACATACACTTAATTTTATGCATATGTATTTGTTGCTAAAGAACTAGCAGTCCATGGTTGGGAGGGTGCAAGGCTTTTTGTTGCATGTATGTCCTGCCCTGGTGTGAAGGCTTTGGAATGGTGAGGAATGGTGAAGGCAGGGCCTGGGTGTGCAGTTCCCCAGCTATTTCTGCAATTTCCTGCTGGGGAGCCCAGATTTCCATTTATTCTAAGCCTGTTCCCCTGCTGAAGTAACAGAAATCCCCCCTCCTGTCACCTGTATATGGTGGTAAGGGCTTCAAATACAATTGTCCTTTTCACATGCTACTGAGGTGTGAATGGAGCCTTTGGGCTACATACAGGATCAGTGTGTCCCAAAATACATTGCTTCCGCTTGCTGCTCAGTTTATGTTCCAGTAGTTGAATTCTCCACTAAATACCTCATTAACCTTTTTAAGAAATCTTCTTGATTTCTGTTATCTCCTCGTGGCTCTATCTCAGTTGCAGATCATTCTTCCTTTACATTTACATATGGCTGTTCTTCCTCCCTGCTACCTTCCTTTTTCATCTTCCCTTCAAAGACAGCAGCTATCAATGACACACAGGGTGCTGGTTTTCTTACCTGCCATTGCCATCAGCACCATTCCACTGCATCAGAACAACAGGACCAGTACAGAGGGTGATGCCTGCCTGGACATGCATCCCTTCACCTTAGCTAAAAGCAACCCTCGAGGGTAAATTTTGCACTTGATCGAAAGGCAAACTCCACACAGCTGCAAGGCTGATAATCAAAAATACAATAAGACATTGGGCAAAAGCTACACTGAAATCAGTGGTAAACCCTCCTGCTGGTTTTACCCTAATCCCCTCCTGTACTTGGGAAGGAATTCCTATATGATTTGGCATTTAGGCTATGTTAGAGGAGGAAGTATTGCTTGATTTGCTATAAATTAGTAATAGGGAGAAGTAGTCAGCTTGGCTTTTTCCATTGATCCCAGTGTGCAGGACTCCTCTAAGAGTATCCATTTCCACATGGGCCACTCACTTTTCGCGTCTGAGAGAACCAAATTCAAACGAAATTATGTTATCAATATTTTAGTGGATTTGCTCCATTTTAATGAGGCTGGTGAGATACACTTTGGGCTCAAAACTAAAAATAAAACCTCAGTTTGTTATTCCTGTAGTCTCATTTTGCTACTGTTATTTAAAAGTAAAAAGCACAATGAGGTAAACTTGGATAATTCAAGAATCTCATTTTACTTCATGTGTATATATATATATATATATGTATATATATACATATATATGAACAGCCAACAAGCAGTACACCAGCTGCTTTCCCCATGGATTCCTGTGGATCTGTAGATGGCCATTTTCAGAATACCTGTACTGAGCACACTTTACACTTAGGCACAATGTATACTCTGCGAGGAAGTACAATGATGCCCACACTTCGAAGAAGCAGCCCTCTGCCAGAAGTTAATAGCTGCATGCTTTAATTATATGCTTTCTTAAGATTTTAACCCATTTTTTACATCAATACCTTGAGAAGAGTAGAGTACAGAGCAGCAGCACAGTTTCTAATGTACACATTGTCACCTTGTTTTTAATTTAAAAGAAGAGAGCTGCGTTACTCTTTAAGATACAATTAAAAAGGCAAATATGATTTATTAAAAGCTACTAATAAGCAAACTGGCCAGCTGGGCTCAGTCTAAGAGGAGAAAGTGATGGATGAACTGACGGATTCATAGCTCACCTGGCAACTATTCCACAGAGCGGCTACAGGGGCAGTTTCTGGGGAAAGTGGTGCAATCATCGTCATTACCATCATCATTCGTATGTCTCTAGCAGCTCTCAGCCCTCTATCTCACGGAACTTTGCAGACACTTAATTAAGCCTCATGATATCCCCTCAAGGGAAGTCAATATTAGTTTACCTATAGGTAAACTGAGATACAGCAATGCGCAACTTGCTCAAGGTCATAGAGTGGGCCAGTGGCAAAGCCTTGAATAAAGCCCTATAAATCTGACCCTAGCAGCCTGATTTAATCACGAAATGATGTTCCCCTTCGGTTACCAGTTCCACACTGGAAATAGCCATGGCAGATGCTTTTGGAAGGAAGGAAAGTTTCACAAAAGCGAGAGGTAACAAAGCACTAAAAGGAAAACAACAACAACAACAAAAAAAGCCAACAATATAGAACTTCCACTCATTGAAAAACTCTAAAGTAGCAGCAGCTATACTGTTGTTGTTGTTGTTAAATAAATAAAAAAGTTTCCTTTAGCAAGAGTAGAATATTGACATTTTACTTGCTCACTAAACTAGCACTCTCAACAACTAATTAATGTTAGTGGCTGGATAAGTAAACTAAACCATTGTGGTAGCATTTCTCAGATGTTTTGCATGTATGCAGACTCTGAAAAAAAACAGATGGAGAATACTATAATGAATTGAAATGTTCTATTTAAAAACTGTTTGTCAGCTGTAGTTAAGTTGACACTGTCAGCATGGCAACAAATCACAACACTTCCCATGCCATGCTCTGCGCTCCTGCCTGCCACTGGGAGCTGAGCTGTTGGAAACTGGAAGTTCTGGAGCAACCCAAGAGTGGAACAACAAGCAGGCAGGTGATGGCCACCTCGGGTTTCTGCAGCCCTCCGACTGCAAAGGGAAAAGGTCAGCGGAGCATTTGTTTTTATAACAAACTGACGGTTACCTCTACTCTGCTGCACCAGATTAAGAAACTAAATACCACAATCTCCATAAGCAAAAACACTCAAAACAATACAAAGCGACCTCAGGGCTCAGGTCGCTGATAAGGGGCTAACGTTTTCCAACTCAAGGTCACTGGCTGAAGGCAAGCTCACTCTTGATGTAATTCAAAGTCATTACAACTTGCTACTCAAATCCAAGCCTATGCAAGATGCTCTCTGGCTTCCTTGCAGTTCCTCAGCAGGCTGGAGCCCAGACACATTTATAAAGGAAACACCATCTCAGTGAGCTCAGTGAAGGTGCCCAGCAGATGAGTCTCAGTGAGGACTGGTGTGAACCACCACTGGGCGCTGCTCAGTGCCCTTGGTGCAGCTTTCCTGGTGCAGGGCTGCTCCTGGGCACAGCACACCGCTGTCACAGAGACCCAGCCATCAGCGCCACTGCTTCAACACACATTTTTTTACCACACTTTTTCCATACTTTTCATTTATTGTCCAAATCCAAAGCTAATGAACTTCACCAGGTGGCAGAGTCAGTCCCTCAAACCCTTTGTCTCACTGAGCTTCGACTTCAATCCACACCCAAACAGGGATCTCAGCACCACCCGTCTGTAGTTACCATAACACTGCTTTACACTGTGGACAGTAACATTTGCCTGCATTGAGATTCCTCTCATCTATGATTTCATGATTCTCACAGCACTTTTGAAACTAAGTCAAGCTGCTAAAACAGTCTGCAATTCTAAAATACTCCAGATTAATTGATATGAATTTACATTTGCATTTCTTTTACTTGTATTTGTTATGGCTGCACAGAGTTATAAAGAGAAATAATAAAAAGCAAGGAAAAAAAAATACAAAAGCTTGATTAAAATGGTAAATGGTAAATGGTTTGAATCTTACGGAAATAATACTGCATGTAAAAGTGAAAGATGATAGGCAAATCAAGCTCAAACCCTCTGCTTGCTCTTAATTATTCCACTTTTTAGGGGAGAGGTGAGAAAAATGTCTGCAGAACTGCCTCCTGAATAGAGCATGAATAATGAAAATATCTCTATACATCTTGCAATCTCCTATAACAATGCTTGTAGAAAAAGAGTACATTATTAAGCATTGTGACAATCGGACAGGCCATTTACATTTCAGGGTGGGCTTCTTTTTTCTTTTTTGCTAGATTTATGTATTTAGTTAGTTGTGATCAAAATCATTTGCAATACTTGTGGATGCAGAATTATTCTTGCTATCATCTCAAGTTTTTACACATGGAAAGATAGAGATTGTCGTATGGGAAAATCAGACACTGGTTTTAGCAGCAAGGACTTGATTTATTATTGCTTCAAACAAGTTTCATGCATTAAAGATCCCTGTACAGAACATGACATGCTCTTTCTTTAAAAACAGCTACACACTTTAGGACAAGTGACACGATCCAAATGGTCTCAGCTGACGTTGATGGCTATTCTAATGCAGCACAGGAATGTCTCCCTGACTCAACGTGTTTAACATTTTTTTTTTTCTAGCAGAAAGGAAAAGAATAAAGAGAAAAAAATAGTAAGTTAAAATGGAATATCCATTCTGAAACATTCAGTCTTCATCTCACTTTCTGTATTTACTGTTACCCCTCAGGCTACAGAAAGCACTTCTACATACACACGCAAAAAAGCCTCCTGTTATTCACATGTGAATTTCAGATTTTGATAATTGTCTGTTGAGGGTCACATCTGAAATTCACAGGCATGACTGGAAAATGCTCCCCCACTTTCTAATAGCTGTTAAGTCAGGTAAGTAGAAATGTGTTAGTTGTATGAAACAAATCACAAAGTAACAGCACTTCAGCAAAGGCACCAGTAGGCACTGTTATGGGGAGAATGGAAAGAACAAAAGAGGAAGACTGACAGATCCAAAGAGACACAATGGTACCATAGAGGATACCAATAACATATTTTGGATTGCTGTAAAACAACTTGTCCTGAGAAAATCCTAGATCACTTCACACAGAATGTGCAAACACATTTTTAGTTTCCAATTTAGTAAAAATAATTTCCAGTTCAGTATCTAAAAATCAGGCATTTACATAAAGATGAATAAAATAATAAATTAGATGTATATTTTTTAATGTACACACAAACCTGTCTTTTTTTTTTTTTTTTTAACCAAACCTTTTTTTGCCCTATATGAAAGATTCATTATTCTTTATGAGACATGCTATTGTTTCACTGACACAAGAAGGGCTTTATGAAGTTTCTTTAGGATCCCACCAAAATAACATGAAGGGTCAGTGCCAAGACAGATGAAAAGTGATCTGACACTCTCCTTTTTCATGGGACAAAACAACACCAGCCTCAATTTCATCAGCTTCGCTCTCACCTCAGTGTAACATGAAGACAGAAGTAGCTGTGTTGTTCTGGATCTGTACATTTGTAACTGGGCAGAACAAAACTCCACCTCTAAGGTCCCAACGAGTTACCTACAGTGTGATCTGTCTTTCCTCATACCTGCACAACCAAACTTCTCTCTTGCTTCTCTTCCACAGACACTTTCTTTTTACAGCTCTCTCAAGCTTCCAGTTCTCCCCATACCCTCCTGCATGCCAAATTCTTTAATGGATCATTTTAATGCACGAGTTCCAGCTATTTCATTTAGGTTGACCATCTCTGCTTCTTCATTCCATCTACTTACAGAAAAGTAAATCATCTCAAAACTCAGTATGGCATTAACCAGTTATAACACACAAACTGTATTCAGCAAAGCTATGTACACCAAACAAGGAGATGGCTCACTGACTAAAGCATACATTTTTGGCACTAATTGAAGCCCAAGTGATCGTCACAGAATGGAAACTATGTCAACCAGCAACTAAAAACCTGGTCTGCAAGGAAACAGCAGGCTTTGAAGTGTGCCCACTCCCCAGTGAATAAAGTCCAGTGAATTGAGTTGTAACACCACCAGCCCTTCAACAGCACACTGACAACACATAACTTCATCTTAAACACTGAAGATGTTGAATTTTGATTTTATCCAGTCCTCACACAGATAAGCTTTGCTAAGGAATGCATCTTGAGATAGAACACAAAAAGTGAAAGCATCTTGAAAGGAACAGTACCTCCAGTATTACCCCAGTAATTCCCTGATCGCCTGCTGAAAATATAGTCCTATTTCTAAATTTAGATGCAATGACAAATCCCTGTAATGCTTCCCTTCCTTTTCGTTTTTCTTTGTTAAAGCCCGATTATGTGATCAAGCTTATTTCACAAGCCACTGTGATCAAGCTTGAGAGAAGAACTGCTACATACTCTCTGTGGCTTATCACGATTCCCATCTTACTTGTCATACCTGTGTAGCTCTTGCACAGGATTTCATAAATCTCCCATTTTGCACTATCTATGGCTTATGTCTACTTCTTCCTTGGTTCATCTCTGTCTTAAGCTAGAAATGGAAAGAATGGTAACAAGAAGAAAAGAGATATCAAAATAACTTTTTGCTTTTTAGCATTCCTCTGAAGGCATTAAAGTTTTGCCAGCACGTTTTGAAGTGAATGAGAGAATTTCTAGGCCACAGATTAAGAGCATTTGTGTGCTTACAGGAAGAAGAATGAAGATACTGTACGTGAAGAATAGTAGTACCTTTGAGAAGAAGCTTAACATCCTATCTACAATGCCAGCAGATTTTCCTCAGTTGAACAGATTTTCACAGAATGTTGAGAGCACAGGTAGAAGTGTGAAAGCACTTAGGAGCATAACCAAAACATATCGCCAACTTGCAAGAACCTCAGCTTTTCCAACACAGAGCCTGTGATATCTTCCCAAGTAAAACATGTGGGCATCCAGATTCCCTCTGAAGTCACAACAGCTGTTTTTTGCTGACCAGATGAGTGCGATGCTGCTGAACTTGGTCACCTAGTATCTCTTTAAAGCCAGCAGAGAGAGGCAGGCACTTACAGAGTTGAATTTCTCACTTCTGAAGAAGCCATCCAAAGCAAGCAAGATGAATCGTACCCTAGAAGGCCTGCTTTCTCTCCATCAGCTATAAAGAGAGTCCAGGATGGGGAGCTCAGATATAGAAGTTTACACTTCAGATGTCTAAAGTTAGGTGAAATGAATCTCATCGTAGGAGTTTTTCCGAGGACTTGAAAGAGGAGAGGATTTCATCAAAGGACTATTTCAAGATAACTGTCAGAGTCAAAAAAAGAAATAATTCACTTAGCTATGGCTGGCTTGAAGTTGGACACATTTCTCTTTGGCAAAATTGTATTAAACACCACGTTCAGAGTTATTTCAGTCTGTTTGCAACAACACAGTGTGTCAGAAGAGAAGACAAGTATGAGGATTTTTTCCTTTCTGTTCTTAATTCTACAACCGAGTGATTCCAGCATCCTGTTCACAATCATCCAATCTATAGATTTGTAAAAGAAAAGGTAATATTTAATTTACTTTCTTTTTATTTTTATTAAATGGGGACATCACCAACTAAGAGTTTTTAAAACGACCTAGATTCTTTGATAGAAGGTTTATATATTTACATCACACATTAATGTATTTTTCTCAGTTTTTTCCATGATATATTTTTAATTAAGGTTCTAGTTGGACAAATTATCATTTTGCTTTTCCTATCTTTTCAAAGAAAGGCAAACAAAGAGGTTATTCTACCATTTATATTTGTTGTTGAGCTACAGTGAGCTTTAGAAATATCTATTTATTAACCACACAACATCCACCTTGCTCAGTGAAGCTTACCATGAATGTTAACTAGAAGTCTGGCATGCAACTGTCCAGCTGCCATTAGTAACTATGGATCCAAACTGGGACTGAAGATAAAAGCATAGAGCAAAGCACTTTAATAAACATGTACGGGGGTGGGGTTTTATTTGTGAGAAGTGAATTAAAGTTTGTGAGAAGTGGATTAAAGATAACCAGAGATATTCATACAGGTGTGGCTGGACTCTAGCTGCACTGGATTATACTGACATTTATTAATATAATTTTAAGCTTTCAGATCATAGGCTTAAAATCTCTTGGTTTTATACAGGGTGTGCAAGAGGTTGACAAACCACCACAATCATTATTCTCAGCTCTCCCATTTCCCATCTTGACCTTTCTCTTTGACCACTGTCAAGCTAACACTTGCATCCTGAAAGAAACAAAATCTTACTCATGGAAAAGGATACTCTTCTTATTTCTCTCTTATTCTCTTACTGCAGCTCTACCATCATCATTAAACCCTAACAGCAAGAGGCCATTGTAGGTACACTTCTGTATGCAGCTGTGATGCTTTGTGCTGCTAACTAGATATAAGCAAGCTTACAGTTGATACAGTTTAGTTAAGAAGACAGAGACCAGACAGACAAACGGACTGATCTGCTCTCAAACTTTCTTGCCTATCCTAATCCTTTTCTACCTGTCTCATTTTTCTGATGGAAAGGTTTTAACATGCCTAATGGATGGCATGTTTGAGATGGAAGAAGAGCCAGTTATTTGGCATGTATGTAAAAAATAGAAATTAGTTCAGGCCTGAGAATACAATGACAGAAAAGGGTAGTAAAGTTACCTAAGTGAGGCTAAAGGAAATGAGACATAGCAAAGACAAGGAAAGAGCTGTTGTGTTAGAAGTAATGAGTCCATTATGCCAAAATTACAGGTACATTTCAACAGCTTAGTACTGCTCTGAAAGTATAAATCAAATGCATGTAAGATATTTGCAGGTATATAAACAGAGAAAATAGTTGCAGGTTGTTTGTTTGCATGTTTGTTTGTTTTGTATCAAAGTGATGTAGAATAACTGGAGAACCTAGAAAATCTGATACACAATTTTGATGTAGAGGAAAATGATTACCTTAATGTACTATAATATCATCGTCCCTAAACGCCCTGAGTGCAATTCGAGGACTGCTTCTTGGGCAAGAAGCTCTTCTCTTCCCTGCATATGGAAAGTAATCTTTAATAAGACCCTTTAGAGGAATCAACAAAGGTCCAGTGGACCAGATTTATAAGTAACCTGCTAATTAAAAAAAAAAAAAAAAAAAAAAAAGAAAAAGTCTGAAAATTTAACAAAGAACCAAGTCTAATCCTTTGTTCCAAACACTAGTGAAATGGGATTGAAAATCAACTATAATGAATTATATTCAGTATTTCTGTCATCATCCAACAGAGTTTAACAGTTTTCCATATGCCTTCAGCAGCAACAATACTGACTTAGGTATAACAGTAGGCTGAGATACGTTACTTAATGTCCAATAGCATAGGTTTGAATAATCATGAGAGTAAATATCTGTTTATTCACATTGCAAAAGTATCATCATGCCACTAACCTTGGCTGTTTTTACCTCCGTGTTTCCAGTTAAATTATTCTGTGGCCAAGAACACTTAGCATAAAGTTGACTTAGCATAAAGTTTTTCTGGTATCTTAAATACTGCAAAGTCATGGTAGAAAAAGACCTAGGTAATTTTCTTGCAACTTTAGAAAAGCAGAACCAAATCTCTGTCTCATACTTGCAGACTTCTAACTTGTGAAAATTACAACTGGCATTGACACAACCTTATGCCATGAGAGGACTAAGTTTAAAGATATCCAAAATCATTTTTGGAAAATAAGTTGGAGCTCTCCCATCTTTAAGTACAAATCTAATATTGCACATCTTTATAACATCTTTGAAGCTCTGAATGCATGGGGATAAAAATATTGAAGCAGTCTGTGAAGATATTAAGCATTCATTTCCTTTTGGCTAGCTACAAATTGTCACTGTTCAAACCCCAGACACTACACCAATCCCAAATGCCTAAATTACATTCATCAAATAATTTCCTAATGAAATGAATTAGAAACCACTTAGAAAAAAAACATATCTGTCTAATTTCCCAGAACAGACTAGAGGCTTAATTTTGTTCCCAGGTACACCAGAGTAATTCTAGACTAACGTAATTGATGGCAATGAATTACTCAGAAATTCCTGCAGCAGCATATCTGGAAGGCAAATTTGGTGGTGGGGACAACATATTACCAAGACTGAATGTGTGACACTCGAACCCCTAAATCCATCCAATACAGAGCTTCTGTCCTGGGGAGTGCAGAGTTCTGGGTTTGAACAGTGACCACAGAATATGTTTTTTCTGCAGTTTGATGGTTTTATGGGTACCATGTACAGATATCCATCTACAAATAGAGAACAGTCCTGAAGATACTCCAAAGCACAGCAGTATTGTGAGGGAAGGCAGGGCAGTCTGAAGAATCTCACGAGATTCCCCAGCAGCTGCTTTTCCAGCAACACAGAGCATTGCTTGCAGCTCAGCTGAGTGTTGAGTTCCCTACTCCATCATCATTGATGTCATCCAGGGGTAATTACAAAAACTCCTAGTGGGTAAGCTTTATAATACATTGCTGAACCAAAGAAAACCAACCTCCAATAACAGTATATTTGTTGGGGAAAAAAAACAGTTGCAGGAGGAGAAAAAGAAAACAAAAGAACCCAAAAAAACTCTAACAATGCTTCTTTGCACAAAGAAATCAAAAGCTTCTATTCATTATAACCAGATAAGCACCAGACAATTTTTATTTATTTATTTTTAAGGTATTGAGTCATGCTTCTTAGGGGAAATATATTTTCAACATCTCAATTAAGAAGCATAAACGATGCCTAGCAGTTGAAAGGATAAACACATAATCTAGTTTCTGCTAATCTGGTTGGATAAGACAATGTAAAAAATAATAGATATATAGGTTAGACATCATCACATTCTGTAGCTTGATACAGCCTTTGTCTTCAGAGCACAAGGGAAAATAAAAAATTCTCATGTTGAAGGCAAGTTCCCCACCAGGGAATTGACTTTAGATACAGTCTGTCCTTCCTATTATCTGACATTCGGATCATAAAATATCTCACTTTTCCGTTTCTCTGTTCTCGGCCATCTCTATCATACATGACCGTATAAACAAAAATTATTTTCAAGACCTGTGCCAGAACGTACTCTACTGGTCTCAAAAGATCCTTTATTTTATTTATTTAGGATCAAAAGATCCTATTTTATCTTTAGGATATTCATATATGTTTCCCATTTCAGAAGACTGGTTACCTAATGCATTTCTAAATCTATTATACTTCTATTTTCAGAGGACCCCAAGCTTACTATTCCTGCTTTTTCACCATCTGTATGGGAGCTGCCGAAGAACAGCCTGAAACTCTCATTAACCACATGAGCCAAGCAATAAGGCAGCCCTGGGAGCACAGGTGAATGCAATTTTCCTGTGCTACTGGAATGGGTGGAGCCTGGCTGCACCTCTCCTAGACCCCATTTATGAGCTGAATGCCACTAGGGAAGAATCTCTTTTGGAGACTGATCCCTGTGGAGGCTTTCAGTGAGCCCAGGGTAAGAGTAAGCTCTATCCGTTCTTCTCTAACGTAACAACATGTTAGCCTAACTCTTCTGTATATTTCCTAATTATAACATCAGTATATTCACTGATTGCACAACTACTCAAGTCTTCAAATTTGGAGAAGTGCAAAGGGCAAACCAACAGAGGACTAAGAAGCAAATTAAAATTTAAAAAAAAAATTAAAAAAAAATTATTAAAAGCTTTGATGACAGTCACATTATGGAAAGCACTCCTTAGAACAAAGGACAGCATGCTATGTAACTATCCTAGACAGTTCACTGCATACATGGGATTTACTTGCTAGTAATAACATAAGAACAAAATCCAAATGATATTTTGACCCAGGTTTGCACTGGAAGAAAAAGCTAAGGTATTCCATAGATTTAAAGCAACTAACCAGTGCTATCTCTCAAAATACATCAGATGATCAAGAAATAACTTAAATAAGAGGAAATTCAAGGAACTTGAGCAGAAAACCCAGTCTTTTTTGGAAGCAAAGGTACTCGTGTTGCTGTGACAAACACCCAGATTTAGATGAAATATCCTGAACGGTCTTAAGGTCTCGTTCATCACACTGCTGATGGTCTACCACCATCAAGTGTTTCACTCTTTTAAAGCTACAGTCATAAGGCTAAAGCAGCTATAGTAACAGTTTTTATTAGGAAACCATGTACGGTATGTTATCTACCATTTAAAGCAGACTAACATTAGGAAATGGAAATTTCCAGCAGAAGGACACCCACCAGGTACCCAGAGCCCACCCTGCAGAACCACACAGATCGTTCTATGAAAATACCTGGACAATTCAGTGTCAGTCTTTTCTGCATCTTGTCTCTCAGGCACAAGTGGAATTCTCATTTGAAACTCCCACAGTCTCTCTGTAGAGAAATTAATAGCTTCCTTTGTGTGTTTGAGGAATAGTTTCCTCTGCACAAGTGGGCTATGCATCAGCAAAAACTAAAAGGGGTTGCAATAAAGGTATATACAAGTTAATGGAAGCAGTCAGAGCTGGATAAATAAGGAGCACTATGAAACACTTTCTGACACAGGTGCTTGCCCAGCCAGGAACCCATTAGCACCCTGTCACAAAAGCCCCCAAGCACACAAAAATGTGAATTTGGAAGTCACTGAAAACAATGGGCATACACAATTAAGTGACCAATGAAAACCGGTCATCTTCTCTTCTTCTTTGGAACATAGCCAGAAATGACTGGTGGGAGGAAAAGATAATTGGGAAAGACCTCAATTTCTGACGTTTACTGGTGGGGAAGAAAGGAAAAATAAGGGGGGAAAAAAAGCACAAAGACTTTAAGGGTGGGAAGAGAAAGAGTGATAGGAATATCTCAATCCATTCTATAAGACTGTTATGAAACCTCCAGCCTAGCAGTGACTGCTGATCTAGCAGGATCTAGAGGCAAACACACTGAACACCTTCTGACATTTTCATACAGAGCAAGTTATGAATTGCCTGCCAAAGAACCAACATCTCTACCTTTATCCTCCCTCACCAGTGGCCTCAGCATCCCCTCGCTCACTTCATCTGCTGCAGCTATGGTTACCTGGATATGATTTCTGTACCACGGTTCTCCTGTCCACCCACTTCAGCCACTCAACAAATCCCAAGTCCTCCACCTTTGACTCCAAAGCTCCTCCATAGCATGAGGGCTGCTTGTGTCTTGGCTGTCAACAAGTAAGCTTAAATCTTCAGTCTAACTAAAAATACACTCAGCTAGGTTTCTGTATGGAAATCTCTTTGGGTTTAACTCCTAAACTTTATCTTCAATATCCATTCACAGTCTGTTTAAATCTTGTTTATCCTTTCTAGGTTCTAACAAGAATCCACCCAGGTGTAACTGCATAATATAATCCTTTAATTATGACCAAAAAAAAAGGCCTGCATAAAAAGTCACACACCCTCTCTTCACAGCACACCTCCTCTTACCCTGGTTGTCATGATTATGCACCCTTATATGGGAAACTGTTTATTATGGTCAATTATGGAGTAACGCTGTTTCCAATGCAGAGAATAGACCCATTGTATTAGATGTTGTGTAAGTATCATAAAACAAGGCAGCCCTCAAATTAAAAAACTTCTGGCAAGCTTGTCCTGCAAAGGCCTCCTCCAGGATTTGCTGCCTGAGACAGGGCTCTGGAATCCCTCCACTGTTTACCACATGATAAACAGAGAAAAACCTCAAGAGAAAACATACATCTAAAAGCAAATGTCAAGCACACTTAGAAACACATTTAACAGGGACTTTCACGCAAAAGCTGGACAATCTCAGTGCTTTTCATGGGCTCAACGGATACTTTCCCTAGGTTGTGTGTGTGCATTCACCACAAAGCACCAAAATACATGGGACACAAATATGACGGGTACCTGAACATAAGCCAGTTTTCAAGGCTTATAAGAATGAAAGGCCCAACTCTGGCAGCACAAGCAAGCAATAAATGCAAAGAGTCACCTTTCATGAGGCCACTGTGAAACACGTATGCAGCCAATACGCTGCGCTTGCTTCAGTGGAATAACTACAGTAACACGTGCAGATTGACATGCAAATAAACCTCTTGAAATTGCACCAAGAGAGGTGGAGAGAGAAAGACAATCTTGATTAAAATTTTTTGAAGGACACTACTATGACGTGCTTAGTTATGATCAGCTCAACATAAATTATCATATAACCCATTTCCAATGAGAATGCAATATGAGCTAAATTTTACACTGATTTACAGCTTATGAAGGCTTCACTGAAAACCCTGCCTGTTTCACAACTCCGGGTCCATATAGAATTTAGGTTTGTTTCCTCTTATTAAACGTGTTCAATTGTGTGTTAGGAGCGGAAGGTCAAAGAAACAGCAAGGAAAGGATTTTAAAGAGAATGTATCATCCCACATAAGGAGATTATGACCCCTCTGCAAATTCCAAAAACTGTGTTCAGCTTGCCTTAAATTGATTGAAACGACATCACTCCAGAAACAATAATGTAGATTTTGGAAAGGAATATGATAACCATCCTTCTGTCTGAGGTATTTCCCTGATATTCCCAGAGGCTTGATTCCCGCTGAAGCCCATTTCACATACGTGTCTGCGAAGTGCAGGTATTGGCCAGCTCAGACAGCAATAGAAATGCACTTTTCTCTTCCTGTTTTAACTCAACTCAAAGGCACTGAGAAATCTCTTTTAAAAATACCCCACAGACTCTAACATCATCCACGTTCTTGTCACATCTGCGGCACACAGCCAGAAAAACAGAAGAAATTGTGATTTATTTGTATTAGTGTAAATGAGATCAGCATCTAATCTCACAGCTGCAACTATATGCCAAAATGAGCGACTTGCAAAACTATATTTTATGGGATATCCCTTCTAATAGTCAACAGCCACAACATAAAGGTTTGGATTTTGATCTACTATTTTGATCTACTAGAAATACTTGGGTTTCGCATTTGGATCTTGACATCAGGGATTTTTGTTTGTATTAATTATCATTACACGTCATTAATCTGTTCAGACATTGTCTCCCTTTAATTTTGTGTGTTGCTTTTAATAGTGTATTTCAAGATATCGGCAAAAAAAAAACCTCTCTTCCACTATTAGCTCCACTTGTGCAGCCCTCAGCGCTCAAAGACGTGTGTGATTAATAGCTCTGCCAGCATTTCCTATATAAAAACTGTTCTTATTTTATCTCTTTTTTGCTCTGCTCCTGATTTTCCACTATTCTCTGATCCATGCAAAATTCCCACTGGCAGGACCTTCATGCAATCCAAAACAAGGCAACTTCATTTCTCTCCACTCCTTTTTGATGTTGCCTCTCAGAAGACCCCGTTAATTTCATTTGACTGGATAATAACCAAACTTAAAAGCACAATCCTACAAGTGGCCGAGTATCAGCTCTGAATGTAAGCTGAAACCAGTAATTTAGCACCTTTGGAAGAGCTCAGCACCTTGCCGGATCATAGCAATCTGTTCTGGAAATGATTTACCCATGCCACTGTTTCTCAGAGTCACCATTTTGTTATGAACTTCAAGAAAAAAGAAAAAGGTATTTAAACAAGATCTCCCACGATCCATCACCAAGCAGGTAGCACAGGCTCTATACAGCAATCATTTAGGTCCAGCATAGGAAGTCTAAGTTACACTTCCAAAATTATTCTGTCATCCCAATGACAATTTAATTATTATTTTTTTTTCATCTAGTGTTTCTCGGCTGTGTTTAGGTAGCAATGTCTCATCAATATCTCATTCAGGTGTAGCAGGGAAGAGCCTTGCAGCCCTGGGCTGGCAGCCAAGCTCTCCTGTGAGTGACACTGAGTGCAGATTTGCTCTGTCCCAAGCAGAGGGAGGCTTCAGCTTCCTACTTCTTTTTGATATACCTCCTGAACAAGCCTAGGACTTCATAGCGCAAGGGCACAGGAGTTACATCTCTAATGCTGGTACGATGTTAAGCTCAATGAAAGAACACTGAACGCCTCTGAAGGAAAAGAGAAAAGAGAAACGAGGCACAGAAAAGAGGAGGTGGAGAGGAATGAATTGCTTAGAATACATTTTTAAAAATACATTCTTGCCAGTAAGTGATAGAAATAAATCAGAGGTATGAAGTCACTGGTAGCTGGATTTAAAAGAGAGTTTATGACCATTTGCTAAGGGGCCAGCATAAAGCATAAGCAAAACCAATGAAAATATAGCTTCAACTGGCAATGGTGGTGTTAAGCTATGGGAACAAATTACTTGATTTAAATAAAATTATACTTTCTACAAACAGACTACAGGTAAGTTTAGCTAAAAATCTCTGCTTTTTTCTGTCTAACCAGAAGAGCTGTGACCAGCTCCCAGTGAGCTGTACAAATATGCAGATATCTATATCTCTGATGCTCACTTGAAAAACATCATTTTCCATAGAGAGCAAATGGAGAATTACAGCTTTCTTGTAAGAAAGTCCATGAGTATCAACAATTCCCTTCAGCACAATATCTATCTCTCTTTTCTTTTCCCCCCTCAACAGAAGAAACATTTTCCTAGAGTTGAGGTAATCAGAAGAGCTGAAACACTCTTTTCTGCTTAAACACAGGTGGACTAAGGAGCCAGGCTTGGCCTCATGCAGAAGATTTCATCCTATTCTGACAACACTGGAATTTAGTGTCTGATGCTGTTCCTTTCTGTCCTAGAGAAGCTGCCAACTATGACTCCATTTATTGAACATATTATCAAGGTATAAGTCAAAGAGCATGCCTTTAACAGATTCAGTGGCCTGATGTTCGGCATGCCAGAAACACTGTATACTAAGCTGTGAACATCAAAACTAGCCTAACTGGTGGACTGAGATAACCCCTTAAACTTTTCATCTCCTAAAACTTTGGTTTACATTTCAATTAGGTCACAAGTAAAATCCATGTGGTCATGTCAATCTACAGATGACATAGCTTGATCATAAAAATCATCACAGAGCTAAGTACTACTCGTAATCTCAGTAGCAGGCAGCAATACTCTAAATTAGAAACATGTGGGTGGGTTATGTATCTCTACTATCTGCCTTCAGTAATCCATCCTCTGAGTTTTTTTGTTTTATGGTGTTTTTTTCATTATCCCTAAGGGAATATACGAGAACAGCACTGGGCACTCTGCTCACTACGTGAGCAGGGGTTAAGCTGCATAGACTCAGAGGTTCCTGCCAGCATTACCCACGCTGTGATGCTATGATAAAAGCAAAATAGCCCAACAAAGGTATACTGAGAAATGAACATGAGTAGAAATGAGCAAGAAAAACAGAGGTGGCAGAGAGTTCTTCTCACAGAAAGACTTTATAGCCTAAAGATGCCAGAGAGATCCTGCTGCCAGATCTGTGCTTCTAACAGGAGACAAAGCCCAAGATCAACAAAAGCTTTGGTACCATTAATATCAAAATGGCTTTTTTCCCTCTTCTTCTCCCAAGGATTTTTTGAATTTGGATCTTACAATTGAAAGCCAGTGGATTAAGCACAACACATCAAACCCCTGTTAACACCTAGCCTCCCACAAGGCTGAATCCTAACAACTCTGTTTTCTGCCTACAGTATGTGCAAGCAAGTGGAACCATCACATGCACTGCATGCTAAAGGCCACAGCCTTTGTCTTCTCCAAGTTCTGTCTATTTCAGAGGCTAACATGCTGCAATTAGTCTAATTAATGTGAAACAATGAGCTGTGTTACCACTTATCAAATTGATTGTTCCCCTATCAAAACAAAACAGGCTGGCTTTTTGATGTAATTTCAAGAGATGATTTGAAATGTCATGTTGCTGCAAGCCAATTACCTTATGACTGGAGTCACGGTCAACAGAATACATAATTAGCACGAGTTTGAGAAGGCTGCTTACTGCTAGTATGCTAATTAACTGTCTTTTGTCATAAAACAAAAAGGTTGTAGCTAGGGTTGTGAAATAGGTCTTTTTTATTTACATTTCTTTGCGCTTATCAATGTGAGGCATGACAATGCAAAAGAATGGAAAATTTTAATTCTTCCACTCCAAATTAATACTGAGCTGCAAGGTCAGACGCAGCATTTCAGGCATAGCATTGGGCTACCAGTAACAATCAGTTCTTCTGTGTGTAACTGCACAACCTACTGGGACCACAGAAAATTGAGCATCAAGTTAATCTATACCAAAGAGGCAGCACATAGCATCCACAACCCAACTGGTGGCCCTCGGTCCATGCCAGAGGCTCTTTGCCTAGGATGGGACTTAAGATAGCTGAGTCCTGTCCTGTCAACCCCAAGCTATGCTCTCCAAAACCTGAGGCAGAACTACAGACTAGTGACGTTCCTTCTTCTGCTTCAGCACGGTGCTCAAAAGAATGCTTAATGAGCACGTGTGGGATAGTAAATGAGTCCTGCTTATAAGTAAAAAGCTTCATAACTCAGCTGCTGCCAACTCCTCTCAGTCGCCTCATTTGCATGATAAATCTTGTATTCCTTGGGCATTTGTTAAAGAGCTGATCCTGCATGGCACTGGGCACCCTCTATGCCTACAGGCTTCAGAGGGAGGCGAGGAATTTGTTACTTTACAAGATGAAGACCTACCTGAAAGAAAAGCTGGCTGTCAGCAGCTCCTTTTCTACTCTCCTCATCCGAACCCTGCAGAACAGGTACATGAGGGGCACAGAGGGCAGGAATCAGCCTGGTGAATCGGCACTAATACCTACCAATTTAAATTCTGTTTTTTCTTTTTCCTGCCTATAATTCAGCACTTTAGTTAAGGTTTTGCTTGGCCTGAGCGACTCCCGAGAGCGAGGTCTGGAATTGCAGGAAGTTTTAATGATGCTGTTTCACTAACAGCTGCTGACTTACAAATCCTCCTATTTGTCATAAAAACAATTTTGTTTCTCTGTGAATGCTCGGTTTGAATCACCATAGAGAAAATTCTCACACTTCTTGATGGCCTTAAAAAGCAAGAGAAATGTGCAAATCACTCTCCTATAGTGAGAGCAAATTAAGTGTTCAAAACCTAGATTAAAAAGTTGTCAAGATCGTTTTTTTTCTGAAGACTTTGTTTAAATTCGAACTCAGTCTACCCCACACTAAGAACGTTAAACTTTGAACACCCAAAACAACACAAAGATCATTTTTAAAGTCATCACTACTATGAAACCAGTAGGTGTTCTTAAACTATCTTCCCACTCTCTCTCTTCCCATCTGAAGTCGTAGTAAAATTAGGTATGCATGTAGGAAGGCTTGATTTTATCTTAAATGATGAAACCTATAACGAACGGGAAAACACTCATTTCTTCTGGTGCTGTCATTTACTAGAATCAACATTATCCTTCCTGTCTTTATTCAGCAGAGAAAACAAAACTAATCCCAATTTCTAAAGAGCTGGCTAATAAAGGAGTCAAGGGATCATTAGTCTAATTAACTCATTCCTGTTTTCAGTTTACATTTCATTACACTATTACACTCTTTGAAACGTCATTTTTTAAATACCATGGAAAACTCTTTAACATATAGATATTATTGTTCAGCAAACCTAGGGACATATAGAACAGTAACTCAATTTTAGTAAATTAATAGTTTCTTGTTTTGCTACTAAGCGTGTCTCAGCTAAAGCCTTGTTGTGAAACTCAATGATATAGAAATTGTAGGAACACTTCAGTGACACTCAGTCATTTGCTTTACTTTTGTGCTTTCACTATCTGGGTATTTGGTAATATTCAGATAGAAGCCCTTGCTTCCACTTTTTGTGCTCAGTTCATTTTTAACTTATCAAAAATCAGTCAAGATACCAAAATACAGCTTTCTCTTGGCTACTCTTTCTTTCCTTCCCCCCTCCACTTTTTATTGGGTGTCTTTCTAAAGCTTAAACTAACAAGTAACTTACTGTATTTTAAGTCAATTCTTAAATTGATTTAATGAGTCATTTACTGTATTTTAAGTCAATTTTTAAATTCACACGACTTCTGTTAATTGATGGTAACTTCTCTCACCAGCTGTTTGGAGACTACCAACATGAGCTAACACTACATGCTTCAAGGCTTGCACCACTACATATGTGCATATAGAAAAAAAGCTCTTCATGTAGCTTTAGTGTTATAGAATATGTTGTGCAGAATTAGACTATGCAGGCTGGAGCGCATCCATAGCATTCCCTGAGTAAAAACGTCATGCTGCAATTCCATTTTTTCTTTTCTTTTTTTTTTTTTAAGGGATGTTAACAATTGCTTACACTGACTCAGACAGGCAGGTAAAATAAAGACAGACACATTGAAATGGGAACGAAGCACGACAGCAGCTCTTACATAAATATGATCCAGTCATCAATTATACCTGCTGCCGCATGAGCGCAGTTATTAGTCATGCCGGATAATAAGAGATCTGAACGTGATGTACAGGTGAGTCTTCTTGAGTGCCCAAGACTCACTAAACCATTTCTTAATGCTTTCTGGTAGGATAGGGCCATAAGGCCCGTAGCTGTGGCAAAAATTACCCAAATAGCTCGATTCTGAGAACTGGAATTTGGTCTTTTGGCCAAGCAGGGCCTCCCAGCAGCATCTTGTAACTGCAACAGCCACAAACAGAACAGGGAGAATTTAGCCCTTCTATGCTACAGAAGTGAAGAAAAGTGAGAGAATCCAACCAAGCAGATCCCCTCACTCACTGCTTTGCCACACACTCATATTTCAAAAAACAGGGAGATACTTGTCAATGGTGGTCTCATTTTCACTACACAGCTGTTCAGAGTCACCACACAGACCCTTGCATTTGGGATGGAGCTTTAGACCACCAATTTTGAAAAAGAATTGCCTGAGAATATGATTTTTCTTCAGAAATCTCTCTGATGGCAATGCTCATTGATTACCTCAGGAGGAGAGGTTTGTTAAGAGATATTTATTCAAAACTTGAAACTGATGTGAAACTTGAACAGTGACAGCCGTTCACACACAGCCATAGGTTGCAGGATATGCACAGCTTGTCTCTGAAATAGCAGCTGTGAAACCCCAGCTCTGCAGGAAGCAGAGAGGACAGTGCAATGCTGTCATTTGTCACCAACAATCGCCACAAGCAGAAAAGATATGCCTTTAAAAAGGAGCAGAGGAAGGAAGACCCTGAGCACAGAACCTGGGTTGTTTTCAATGGCTTAACAAGGATTAAACTACATCTGTTAATTAATGTACTTTGAGAAGCCTAATGAAAAATAACATTTCTATCTGTGAAATTAATAAATATATATCTCCAGTATCAGATTTGCTTTAGAAGGACTGAATGCAGAGAGCAGCTGTAGTGAACAAGGCACCTGCTAATGCTCCAACGACACGAGGTGAGCATTAGCTCTCATTAATTTGTGTTCTTGGTGCTATTCGGCATCGTGGCTAACCTGATGTGATGTAACGGGATGTGGCATGCCAGAATGCATCACAACGTGTGCAGCATCATAAAAGCAAACGAGCCCTAAACAACTAAGCTTCCTTGCAGCCCCTGGCACAAAGTCCAGCATTCGTGATCAGATGCCGTCTTACCTTTATTATCAAAGTGTTACACCTTGTGTTGCTGGTTCAGTGGGCATTTTCTCTCATCTGTTTTCTAAACCAACAAAAGCAGGTCAATGCATCTTCATTTAAAAACAAAAGCACAGAATGCTGCTTACAGCTTTCCCTTCCTGAGTTCCTTTATTTTCTTTCCCTCCTTGTGTTTTTATCTGACATACCCCAAATCTACTCGTGCTAAGGGAAGACCAAAGAAATTAAGAAATGTATGCTATTATTTTAGCAACTCTCTTGAGAAAAAAAACAAAACAAAAAACATATCTGACATGTAAAGGAACCCATAACACTAGAACAGAAGCAAGCACAACAGCAGATCTGCGGCACTGCATGCCCCATCTAACAAGGTGTTGAGCACCAAAGCCCAGGGGACTTATGGCACTCTCACTGTAAAGATTAGACACGAACATTCGCACAGGACACAGCAGGAATATGAAGGGACATGAAGTAAGCAATCCCAGCAGACAGCCTGTTGAGATGTCAGTCAGGCACTCTGCCTCCACCACTTTTCACAGGGCTAAACATCTCTTTATGTCAGAACAAATTGGGCAATCCTCAAATCTTTTTTCCTTCCCTTCACTTCAATGCGATGAACGCAGGGAACGGGAACAAGAAGAGCAAGAGGGAGTGAGGAGACAGTTCAGCTCAGTTCATGTGAAAGCACTGTGACATGCTACAAGACTGTGTGCTGATACTGGCACCTTGCACAATCTTATCGGAGAGGCTCTGGCAGCAGCGGCTGTGCACTGCAGGCCTCCCCACTCTCCCATTACACCAGGCAGCCTCTCTTTTCACAGGCAGCCCACTGCGTCTGTATTTGTCACCTTCTCTCAATTCTGCTCCTACCTTTCCTCATTATTCCATCCCAGAGACCTAATATCAGCTTGTTCCTAGCACAGGGATATAATGGAAAACACAGTGTCTGCAGTGTTACTTTAAATTACTTGGGTTTACTTGCAAAAAAAATCTATGTCAGATACGTGCCCGTTTTTATTTCTTTCTCATTTAAATAGGGGGGCTGAGTGACAAAAACATGCACCAATCTTATTTTTGCAGCATAACAGCTGTCAGAAATCTTCTTACTGACCTCCCTTGATGCTACAGACAACTCAGTATGATTATTCAGAGAACCTCCTTGAATGATTTTTAAAATTTAAGCCAAGAACCACTGCCTTAAAGTGATCAGGCAATTGTCATCCTTAAAAAACAATAATATCAATAAATGAAAATCAAAAGAAAAAGTTTAACCCAGCAAACTTGAAGCATTCAGTGAATCGACTGGGACAGTTGTATGCAAGAAGAGCAACATTAAACGGCTAGTCCAACTTGAGGTCCCATACTAAGAAGAAACTGTGCAGCATTTCTGGCCTTTGTTAAAGGAAGAAAGCTCTATAAGAAAAGAGAAATACTACTGATTTTTACAGGTGTTTAATAAAGATAAGCTGAAAAAAGGGTTCCTATTTTAAGCTTGGTGATAGCTAAAAATGCATTCAAATATGTTCAAAAGCAATCTGAAGTCTCCTAAAAATGGGTGTTTAAAAGTATTCAAGAAAACAGTAAAAATGCAAATAGTATTTGTCACATTATTGTAGGATATGGGACAAAAATACTCATAAATTCAAAGAACCCTGCTGAGGCAAAATGCATTTCATTTAAATATGACATTATTTGGGAGTCATTAAAACAGAAATAATGTTTATCGTTTGCCTTGTAAAGGTTACTGTGAGAAAACAGCAAAAGTTTGCCCATAGCAGAATGAGTGGTGTGAGGGACCGTGAGCATAACTCCCTTAATTTTAGTTGTTATAACCATGCCATAGGAAATAAAAAGACTTAATGTAATTGATAATTCATTACTGTAGAATTACTGCAGTAAAAATAACGAGAAAGAACGAGCATTTTCAAGCACCTCTGTCCAATACTCCTATACCCTTTGTATACATTACAATATCATCGATAATAAAAAGGGTGACAACAGTAACTGTTGTCCTTATATTCAAAATGCATTCAGTACTGACAAAGAACAATGTATAGACTGCCCTGTATTTCCTACAGTATATAACTGTTCTTTTCCTTTCATTTACACATTTCTCCTTTTTCTTTCTTTTTGTATGGAAATATAAACCCACCTAGTGGGGCCTTTAGGCTATACAGAGGTAGGCTAATGTACCGGTTTTAATGCAAAGAGCCTAAATCTCTTGATTAAAACATTCAACCTTGCTGAAAAGAGATGTTTTATACATTTTACAATGAAGAGCCTTTTGCAACTTGAGTTCAGAAGCTTTCCTCTACGTAGACTTGCACAAGTGTGTATACTAATTTCAAAACAGCAAAATAATGCTGGAAAGCCCCACAGTTCTGCAGTCACCATTTTGAGCTTAAAACTGTCCGCTGCAGTCAATTGGCAGCATTAACTTCTGGTTATTTGCACGTGTCAATCAAGGTGTAAATGCACACAGAGACAGAATCACAGAATTATCAAGGTTAGAAAAGACCTAAAAGATCATCCAGTCCAACCATCAAAGACCTTGATTATCCAGACATTCAGGCAATACCTTGACTATTGTGATCAGTTTTTTGAAGAAGCAATCAAATTAAGCATCCCATTAAATATGTGATAAAGGTAAATCAGGTCCTAGCTCCTGAAATTTGATTCTCCATTAGAACCATTCACATCTGTAAAAAATTAGTTGCCTTAATTCTGTCACTGACTTTAAATACATTCCAGACAGCACTTTCACATACTTTAAATCCAGTTTTAAATCTAGATGTAGAAGACCAGACATGAGAACCCAGTTCCCTCCCAGTATGGCCTCAGCGGCTCTTGTGAGCATGAGCGGCTTTGTCCCTGTACTCCGATATCTCCTATCTCTCAGCCAACATGTGGGGCCTTTCCTAAAGCTGTTCCAAAAAGAAAGCAGCATATCCAAAAAGAAAGCAGCATAAGGCCAGCAGACTTCTGCTGAAGATCTCCACAGCGGACCAGATCCGCGTAAGCACCACACAGTAAAGCCACAGTCTGAAATCTTCACGTGGCCCATACAAATGTGTATTTGAGTTATTTTCTTTGAGCCTGAAACTGATGTGTGATGTTGTCTCTGCAGACTCGCCATTTACATAATTTGCTGTTACTCCTGCATCACGCACTACTCCACTTTGTGCACTAAATTCTTCTCCACGGAAGCAGTCAGGCGTGGGCTTAACTTGAAGCACAAGAGGTCCTGGGAGACTTCTGTGCTGCTGTTCACACGCTACACTTAAACATATGCTGATTTACTTTGTTGTATGGCAACCTAAACCTAACAGAACATTGTGCAGCTGCTAATAGGGGATATACGACGACTACAAGCAGAACTGGGCTCATCCTCTCCTCAGACTCGTACTGATGTGCCAGTGTCTCGAGACATAGCTGCAATTTCATAACAAGGAGGAGATTTAATTTCTGCAGATTTCTGCGAGAAGCAATTTGGAAACTTTGCAACAATGATATTGCTTCCCATAAATGCGCAATTGGTAAAAACATCATGAGGCAAACACAGCACATTCGCAATATCATTTTTTCTATCTTAAGTACCAACATTATTCAAAGACATTACACTGTTAAGTATCCAAATAATTCATTCGTTTTAAGAATTGAAAGCATAATATTATTTTGTTAAATTAAGCTCTCTCTTTACCAAATCCCTCTTTTCCACTTAAACCGAGGCAATAAAGGCAGCTGAAAATGAGCCTGTGCATAAGGCTTTTATTTTCACTTTCGAGGCTTTGCACCTTTCTGACTGCAGTGTGCCTTGTTGCTGAATAGCCAAATGCTTACAGTTCCCTGTTTTTCAACCCAAAATGAGCCTTGAGCTTCAGCATGGCATTCCTACCTTCCATTGGCAGCAGGAAGGAGCAGGCTGGTGAAGAAAAGCGTCACCTGCCTTTCACTTACTGGCACCAATGCACGATCTCCAGTTAAAAAGAAATGCTGATAACTGAAAGTGACTGTTTAAAATGATAGCAAAGATCAAAAGTTCTGACTACAGCAGGTTGGGGTAGAGGGGGGTGGGGAACAGCACAGTAATAAGCACACCGTATTAATTGATGAACATCAGGACTTTGTGGTCATTTAACACTCCCTATAAATGTAGGCTTGATAACAGTTATTGATCTCAGTTTTCCTGGAAGAGGATCCCTGGGCTCAGCAGTGAGCAGTTTTGCTTCTCTCAGTTCATAAATACAAGAATAGAGCTATTGCTAAAATGCCACCCTAACTGTTAAAAATGAAATAAGAGTAACATTCCAGCACAATGTCAGAGAAATACAGATCTATTTCCATGAGGGTTTTGAGCAGGTATCCCAAGGTTTATATAGTCTCAAACTTCCTTATGGGAAACATCCGATCACCGCAGCTGACCCGTGCTATCATTTGAAAATATTTCCTTCACAAAGGTCTGTTAAAACCACAGGAGTCACTGTTTTTATTCAAGTCATTATTGCTCCTTCTTGTGTCACCATGAAGCTGGAGCACCCGTAACAGTGACGAGCTCAACCCAGCAGTTTATGAGGTGGGCACACAGCAGCCTCCTGCTCAGGATGAAGCCGCAGAGGGACAGGAGGTCCTGGATTGTGACATCTCCAGCATCACTGTCACCAGAATAACATCAGCACCCACCATCTCTCTCTGTTTGCCACTCAAAACTTTTCCTGTGTTTTTTTCCTTTGTACCTTTCTCATCCTACAGTCATCCTACTGACCAGGCAAATCAGAAGCTAACTTCCAAAACATCCTGAGTTGCTGCCAGAAGCATCCAACGCCACTGACATAATGTGAACTGAACAGAAAATTATCCCCCCTCTCTTGTTCTTTCCACCTCCTCTTCCTCAGAATCAGAAGAACACCCTCTACATCTCCTGATTTCCTGTTCAGGTCAGACCTGGATGTCAAAGAAAGGGCCACAACTGAAGTGCATGTCCCTTCCAACTCAGATTGCAGGAGCTACACAAGTAGATGAACTATTGAACTCAGTTCTCTGCCTTAAAATACATTACATAGGGATCATTAATGCACAACATAAGTATCCAAAAGATGTAACAGAATTCTGAAAAATGAATTAAGGACGTACTGCCATCAACTCTAGCAAAATAATAAAAGTAGAGAGATTAAGAGGCAAGAATATCTTTTTGAATTGTAAAATAGGTTTATAGGTCTTCTAATAACAACTTTTACTCAAACCTTACATAAATAGGCTTATACGATACAAATATTATGTGGGCTATGTGGAAACTACAAGGTCCCTAATCATGTTTAGGGATTACTTGACAGAACAGAGACATTTCATTCCTATTGGACCTAGGGATTACAGCAAAGAAACATCTAATATTCCATTTTTTAATTTCATGCATTTTTTATTTACCTTTAATGATGCTGTATATATTCATCATCCTGAAATATTAAAACAGTATGAAAAAAGTAATAAATTGGTGGAAAATTTAGGGAATGGGAATGCAACAGCACGCAAATCATACACTATCAAGTGCTTGATACACATTTAAAATTACTGCCTAGTACAGCAAAGCCAAATTCCTGGCAGATTTCTGAAGCGCAAAGTCACAATAAGAAGATCAGCAGAACAGACTGAAATAATAGAATATTCATCCCCCTAATCCATATGCAATTCTTTAGGGCTTTTTTTTTTTTTTTAACAATGCATATGAGGTCTGACTGTATTCAGGATTTAAATAAGTTGTCTCTCTCTCTCTCTCACACGCACACATACACACTGTATTTTTGTTAAAAAAAAGTATATACAGTTATCATTTCTGCTCTACTGCACCCACATTGACAAGGTTAGCACATTTCCTCACACCTCAGATGAAACAATAGCATTTTAAACAAAAGTGTTAAAAGAAATACATTTATTCATACCATTGAAACCTTCTGCAACAGCATTGTTGGAAGGAGGGGGTCTAGTTTGACTGGGAAAGGAATTTAATTTAATTTTTTTTTAACCCTTTCTTCATTCAAAATAATTACTGGTTAATTTAAAGCAATTTCATATTTAGTTATTGGTAATAAAATTTTGAAACCAGCATTAAATCTTTGAGATCATGCATTTATCTCCAGACAGATGTAATTTTAGATCTAGTATTGTACAAAGGGAGACGAATAAATCATCAGTTAAAAGACAGATGCTGATGATAATAATGATACACATAGGAAATATGCGTGAGGATGGACGACAGTGGGGGAGGGTGGAGGATAAAGCTCCCATTGCCATGCAGGAGCCTACTGAATTACTTTCAAGTGGTGCAAAAGCCACAACTGAGCCACACACGGCAATATGAAGAAATTCATGCCTTGCCAAAGTGATGTACAAAGCTTGGGATCAAGAAGGGCTGCATCTGGCCTTAGGTGTCAGCTGCTGTCCAGGACTTCAGGTCAGGGCCTGGCAAGGGGGAAGCTGATCCAATCCCCTTCAAATCATGCTCACATGGTATTAGCTGACATTGCTATTCAAATGGCAAGGTTGTTGTTTTAATTTCATATCCATTAAACAAGCAATATAAAAAGTATTTAACAGAGGCTTTTATTTTTGGTAAGGAATCTGCTCTCTTTGGTAAGAGCCTACTGTGATTTATTCAGCCACAAAAACAAGACCTGCCTGTATTATACAAAAGATCTACTTGCAAGGGTCTGTGCTTATTATTACATACCTGTAAGCAATATGCACCTATTATTGGCAGAATTGGGGGAAAAATAAAGACAACAACCAAACAGCCATACTGAGCTCAGCAGGAGCGCTCCAACATCACCAGGGCTAGAACATACCCACCCTGCTTAGGTATTTTACAGGCACAGAAACAAAAGAACAAGCATTCAGAGAAAGGATTTGATCTGTGCTCATGAGCAAGGTGTTGTGAGAGAAAACAGAAGATGAACATGCATGAGAAAATGTGATGTAAAAAATCAGGAACTGTTAATGCACTGAATTTTGGAGAGAAAAAACTGATAGATGCTCCTCAGAGATGCACTGGATGAAATCTGAATCTGAAAACTATGAGGGGTGGTGGCTTTGCTGCAAACCTGACACATTTACAAGAGAGGCAATTAAGTAAGGATGCAAAATACCACCTTTTTTTTTCTTTAAATAAGGCCATAAAAGGAAGTAAAAATATATTAAAGAGGAATAAAGAGCAACCTCTGAAAATTACAGTATTCTTAAAATACATAGGGCTATTCTTCCTTCTGCTATTGTATCTCAACAGGACATAACACTAGTCCAAGTAAGTTTATTTTAGTGCGGGAAGCTTCTGCCTGTGACCAAAAACTAGAAAAGAATAAAAATGCTTTTGCCCGAATTTCAAAAGTTTGTTCCAAAAGAGAGCTAAGCTCATCTGCACACATCTGTAAAAACTGTAACCACTTCTTAGCGTAAGGAAACAAACTACTCCTTGTTCACACTATTCAGATAAATGGCTCAACCACCTCCTTTAGAAAGCTTCTAAGCAAGCAACATGAGACATATATTTGGAATATGAAAGTTTAATCCTACTCATTAAAACACGACAAACTTATAATTAACTGAGAATGGAGTCAATAATGAGAACATCCTTCATTGTAATGATGTTGGTACTATCAGCTTGTAATATGGGAATACACCACAAGGAAAGTGAATAGGGAAAATAACAACTCAGTTGCTAAAAAAAAAAAAAAAAGTCAAAGTTTTCACCTTGGTCCAATCTTTAAAGCATAAATTTTAAATCCTCAAAAGTTACATTTTTCCTGTCATCAGACAAGATAATACATTACAATGTTTTTCTGTGATGAGGAATAATTCAAGGTCTTACATTGCCTGATTAATCTCACAACCAATATTTAGAAAAGGTTTCTCTTTGAGCTAATCAAACTTGACAAAAGCAATCTTCAAACTATGCCACATTCACTGATTTGTAAGATATCTCAAACTTGCGTTTTATTAAGTGCAGCTTAAATTAGCAACAGCCCTAAATCCACTTGCTTGTAGCACCTGCTGAATCTCACAGGCAGTGCATGAGGAACACAGAAAACACACGGGTCAAAATTATTAGAACAAAATATTCTTTCTCTTAATAAAGGATGCCATTCTAGCCTGAAGTCAACACCCAACTACATGATGTGCTTTTGGAGAATATACTCTGCTACCATTCAGTTTACCTTTGCTTCTGGAAATAAACTGCCTTGACTTTACTGGATAACTTCTGTCCAGCGACTCTTCCAAATAATGCTTATTTTTATACAACTGAATCTATATGAGGTATACTTATTTTTCTACATATCAAAGGTGTCAGCCTTTTGGCTTGATTGGGCCACACTGAATAAGAGGCTTGGGCTGAGGGAGTTACATTTAAAAGTAACAACAAGTATATTTTTTATTAAAACATAAAAGTAAACTGGAACAAAACAAAGCTAGTGGGGTGGGCACATACATTCTAAGGCTTCCTGTGTCACAGATGTATCACAAGGCCACAATTCCTACAGAAGAGCACCTTCACTATGGAACAGCTGCCACCATGAGGGCAGCTAGCTGGGAAGCACTACAACTCTAGCAAGGAACAATGTAGGAAACATATAAACACCTTCACAATCCCTTTTTCAATATTGGTACTTCCCCTCTTTTTTTGAATGTCCATGCATATGTGACCAGGATTTTAGCCATGGTTTGGGAGCCTGTTTGAGTTTGGCTGCTCAGTCCTCTACATCAGAAGAGATTCTTTAATTAGGGCAGCTGAGCAGAAGGACAAAAATTACACAAGTATAGCATTAGTTCTCTATTGCAAATACTCTAAAAGGAAATGAGGTTTCCAGCTTATTCTTCTTATATCATACTTATGTTCTGGATAAATCTCTTAATAAATCTCTTTCTGAACTACTAACTCCCATTATTTCTTCACAGTTGTGCACAACACAGACAATGACTGCACAAGTGATCTAATATCATACTTCATTAACATAGAGTCACACATATCAGAAGTTGCTAGTACAATTCTTTTCCAGACCCAAGGAAGGATAACCAAATATTGGGTAACACACTCTGAGAAGACTATCAGTGAGTTTCTCTATTTGTTTATATAAATGGGCCAATACTTTAAAGTACTTCAGAGCACTTAAACAAAGCAAACAAGCACTTGAACTTTAAATATCGAGCAAGAGGAGCTATTGACAAGTATGACTTTACTTAGTAAATCTTAATATCTTTGCAAACTTGAATTCAGTCTCCTCATGAAGAGAACCAACAGACTCTTATCTCAGCCTCAGCTCTTCTTCAAGCTCTCACACAGTGAGAGGGTTGAGCAACTGCACACTCCCCCCTTTTATTTCTTTTTGTTTGAACAGACTGCTTCAAGCTTTCCTAGGTGAGCAACCTGGACCCACAGTAATCTTTAGAAAGCTGTTTCTGAGGCTGAAACCAGAACATTATTCTCTCTCTCATTTGCTCTGTAACATAGGATTTCTCCATCTTAAATAACTTCCTTTTCAGCTCCTTTCTAACCACAGGCAACAAAGCATCAATGATGGAGCACATCTACCAAGTACTCTTCGATTAACTCCCAAGAGGTGAATAACACTGTGGGAATAGCTTGCTACTCTCAGTGAAACATGGAGCAAAAGCATTCCTCTGCTAAGCCGCCACATAGTTGAGTCAGCTTGAGGTCCATCTTTTTGGTCTCCACACTTGTGAAACACTTCTTAGCTACTGCATTATATACAACTAAGAGTGCTCATTCCCTGGCCAAAAAAAGGAACTGACGTCCATATACATTTCCACTCAGAAATCAGTATCCAAAGTAATGGTCATAATTAGTATTCTGTCGGTTTAGACAGTATTTCTTTTCTTTGAAACATTATGACTTCATATAGGTCAAGTACCACACAGTTTCATAGCTGGACACTCTGCCAAATCCGGTTTGCTGTACCTGAGCAGCTGCACTCAATAAGGATTTATGTGTTTTGAGGACAGGTCAGTGGCAATTTTCAGAAGGATAACACCACCAGCATACACCAGGTCATCTAAAGTCTTAAGTTTGCACTGAGGACCTAGAAGGCTGCACCGAAAGCAAGCTTTTCCATCCAGCAGCAGGCTAAAATCCTGCAGTACATTTCACTTTTTATTTCTTTTTGAATTTGTTTTGCACTCAACTTGCAGTACATGTCCATACACTGCAGGAGTGTGTGTCTGGAGGGTGTTTTCTTGTGTGCACACCTGTGTAAGCGTATGCACATGTGAGTGAATTTGGTGGCATTGCCTATTGAAAGATTTGCACTGGCCAGTCTGGTAACAACAACTCCTCAAACTCAATTTTACAAGGAAAATAAAAAACCAACAACAAACCAAACACCACCACAGGAGAGATGCAGCTGAACATACGAACTACTCAGTGATAAATCTTCACTCTAGGTACAGTTCCTGAATGAAACAGCTTTGAAATTTCATTGAAATACCCTTTATTTTATAAATAGATCTTAATAAATAAAACAGCTGAGAAATTTGTCTGGGAAAGAAAGCAACCTTTCTCAAAATTTATGAAGTGTTAAGTCTGTTTCTTATCATTTCTTATCCTAATTCTAAGCACAAGTGTCTACTAGCACATGCTCTCCACATTTGATGCTGAAGAACACACAGTCTTTACCAAATTAATATTCCAGAGCCCACTTCCAATATTATCTTCCCCTTATCCCCCCCAAGTAAGTGTTTTAGTTTCTATAGAACTGTTTTTGCTCCCTAATCTTAACCAAGAGATGAAAACTAGAATTAAGGTTATTCTTGGTTGCTCTGTTCATGATACCCTTTGGTCTATTATATGAAACAAGTTAGATTTGGACATACTGAGTACACATCACAATGCTCTGACTGGAAACTGAAAATAAACAGAAAACTAGAATCTTTTTTATTCTGTTTGCAATACAGTACTCACTTATTTAAGGAAAAATTCTTAGTAGTGAATGCATATTTGACAGATCAATCAAGTCCAGCCATAACAGCAATACAGCACACTTTTGGGTACAGGTATCCCAAATAAAATGCTGCCTTAGAACAGTGATAAAAACATGGCTATGACAAAAAAAAGTGTAATTCAGTTTTCAACAGACTGTGAGTAACATGATGTAATTATTTAGAAAGCCCTGCACGACCCCATGGTTTTGGTAGAAATGAATTAAAGGGTGAAACTGAAGGAGAAAAACTTCAACAAAATGAACTCAGAGACAAAAGATAAAAACAGTGGGGAAAAAAAAGCCCAACCAGTCACAGGGAAAAGTACTGGTCTACTTCATTCTAATAATAGAGTCATCAACAAAGTATCTATATGCACTAACACCTAATTTGAGCATCCTGAATTCTGATCCTGATTTCCAGGGATGGCAACTACATATTTAAAAAAAAAAAAAACAACATCAAACCAAACTTAAATTGCTCATTACTAGAAATAGATTGATTTGCATGAGAAAGTTAAGAGTTAGATTCCTGTTTTTTTTTAAATGAATATTAAGATCATGGGCTGAGTTCTGAAAGTGAGCTCCAACTCCCAGGTTAATGTTTTTCTCGCGTTGGTAGCAGCATCACTGCCCCTGGGAATGGTACTGTGTGGGAGTAGCATTGGAGCAAGCCCAGGAAAAAATGGACAAGGGCTTTGGAGATGAGCATGAGAACCTTTCAGTATCTAAAAGGGGGGTAATAAAAAAAGAAGGGGACAGACTCTTTAGCAGAGTCTGTTGCTAAAGGACAAGGGGAAATGGTTTCAAACTAAAGGAGGGAAGATTTTGACTGGATATAAGACAGAAGTTTTTTGCAATCAGGGTGAGGCACTGGCACAAGCTGACCAGAGTGGTGGCAGATACCCCATCCCTGGATACATTCATGGTCAGGCTGGACGGGACTCAGAGCAACCTGATCCGATGTAGGTGTCCCTATTCATTGAGGACACCTACAAGTAGTTGGACTAGACAACATCTAAGAGTCCCTCCCAACTCAAACAACTCCATGATTCTATAACCTGTAGCTCTGCTCAGCATCCAAACACAAACCTATAGAAAAACATCTGGATGGGAAAAGTCACCAACAGTAAGAGGCTGGAAGATACCTGACAGCATATAACAATGTGGGTGAGGCTTACAAACAGCTTGGTAAGGGCAGACCCTTTGGTAAAGCTAGAAAAATTGACAGCTTCCAAAGCTACAGCCATTCTCAACAATTCTATTTTGCACTTGCTTTCTCTCCTTCAGCAAAACTTGCTGGCAGAAATGTTTGGCTGCTGCTCTTACACACATGAATTCAGAACAATCGAAGAGAAAGGAGCTCATCCTATAACAACACCACATAGGACTGATCCAGCATGGTGCACATCCAGCACAAAACATTCTGACTGCAGGATAGCAGCCATCATTTTGAACTGCTTGAGGGTTTTCTGTTTTAAACTGTGTACTAAATACTACCTTTAGGCAGGATGAGGGTTTTTTGTTTTTTTTTTTGTTTGTTTCTGTTTGTTTGTTTTTTAATCTTTTTTTCTGGAGTGTGTTTACTAAATTTGTAAAATAAATCGCTAAGCTAAGATATAAGATAATTTACTTGCTTTTTCAGTCAAAATGTCAAGGATCTAACAGTGTTTTCCCATATTCCCAGCTCTAAAAATTATGTTATCAGAATTGACATCCCCTGAACGCCACAGGTGAAAATTCCTAATTCAGCATTTTTGTGCATTAGCACTTCATCCAAACACAGTTGCTCACGTTGTGAAGAACCATCCCAAAGTCATTATAACTCATGCATTGCCCATTGCTCTGTAGGAGACAGTTTGTGTTGTACCAGATAGTGGCTGGTCACCCTCTATGAGAGGCAGCCACCACTATCTTCCTCACATTTCTTTACTCAAAGGGCAGTGAGGCAGTGGCACAGCTGCCCAGAGAAACCCCAGTGCCCCATCCCTGGAGATACTCAAGGTCAGGTTGGATGAGGCCCTGGGTAGCCTGAGCTGGGGGGTGGAATTGGGTGGGCTTTAAGGTCCATCCCAACTTAAGCCATTCTATGATCTGCAAGCACCCAGCACATTTTCTTGTTTTAAATGTACTGCACAATCACAGGAGCCCAAACACAATTATTTAGCACGAACTAGCAAACCCCCCATCCAACCACCCTAAGGTCTAGGAAAGTTCAGAAACGACCCAGAATGGACAGCAGCTCACACTTATTCTCTTCAAAGCCAAACACCAGAGAGGCGAGCAGCATGCTGCTGGCCACGACTTCCCACCACCCCAGCTCCTGCCTGCGCATTCCGCCTGAGCAGTGCACAGGAGAGGGCACAGATCCCCTTCGTCACTCACCATCCTTTTCTAGTCACATTCACTACGCATTGCACTAGAAAATCGTAACGGTGTTAAAATATTTTGGCAGGATTTGTATGGCCAGATCACTCACTTCCTTTGGGACACACAAAGCCTCCTCTGGCAATGAAACAGCCAAAATGTCAGCAAATCCTATAGAACAGAAAAGGGTCCGTCAATGTAGAGCTTAAATGAATCTCCATTAAATGCAAACAAACAAACAAAAAAAAATATGCATAACAAAGATATACACACATAAAAAGAAACAGCCTAGAAACAGTCACTTTTCATTAACATTTCCTTTTTTCACCCTCCAGAAACTTTTTAGCAGCATTCCAATGTATTCATCACCAGGTGCTATTAGAGCACAAGCTCACTCCGAGTGTTACCAATTCACGGACAGATTAGAGGGCACATTAATAACATAGTTAATATGAAGTGTTTAGAGCCTTTACGTCGGTGACAAATACGACTCAGCCAAATTTCCTGACCATTGAGGCCACGGAGGAACAATTTGGTAGATTTCATCAACAGCTCTAATTATGTTCCTGTCAAGTCGAGAACAAAGTAATCCATAACTGGGGGGCTGCTCAGAGACAGTGGCACACAAGAGTAATTTATGCCCAAGACACAGGGCCCTTGCTGTAGTTAGAGAGCACAGTGCCTGACTAACAAGTGGCTTCAAAAATGAATTTATTAGGGAAAGCGCAGCCCGCCAAATGCAAGGCTTATGGGATGTTACAAGGGAAGGACTTATAGCCAGCCCTGTCTATGCCAGCACCCCAGTTTTTGCTCTCCCCAAGCTCTGAAGGCTCTAAAAAGCAGGGCCTGAGCTTGAAGCATCACCCAATGGGGAACAGGACTCCAGGACCAAAAATCCTGTCAGTCCCCAGGACACAGACTGCACCACAGGTGCCCTCTCTCAATCCTACAAATAAGGCACTAATGAAACACGCAGAGGGATTATTAGCAACAGCGAACTAAAATACTGACATACACCACACATCTCTTACCACAGCCCATCTGGGAAACAGGCTGAGAAGAGGAAGGGGGGAGCAAAACGAGGGAGAAGCCGTCATGTAATTTTGAGTCATTTTCCACTGTGATCTATATTGGGATGCAGCTTCTGTGCTTTCAGACGGAGGGGGTGGGGGTGCTGAGGTTATGTGTGGCACTCATGTGGCATTTCACAGAAAGGCAGGGACGTCTCCCTGGGGCTGGGAGGAGTGTGAAGCCTGGCACTGCTCACTTGGGACTGGCTATTTTGTAAGTAGTTAGAGAAAACAAAGCCATGCGCTGCCAATGTAATTAAGAACAATAGCTATAAACACTTGGAAAATTAACTATAACCAAAAATTAGACTTTAAACATACTCATATGACAAATACCAAATGCCAGATGGATTTTAAAGCGCAGTTTTCAGAAGTTAGCTATGAGCATACACTCCTGTCAGCAGTTTAGGATTTGTATTTAACTAGACAGAAAACACATAACTAAAAGCTCATTCTGCCACTTTGTACACTTCATATTCCTTTATCTGATAGCAAAGATGATAATAAGATTGGCATCAGCTAACAGAAGCAGCAGCCTTCTTGAAGGGACTGAAGCACAGATGATGGAAGCACTCAGACGAGACCTATTTTGGAGACTGACCACTGTCCCAGGAGGGTTGCTTGCTGAGTTCCCCACTGGTAAAATGGATGCAAGCATGCATAGGGAAGGACATCATCCTCATGTGCTGTATATTAACAAGGAATTTTCAGGTCTGGCCTCACTGAACTATGGGTGTTAGTTACCTCACCTTATAAGAACGGGTACAGATCAGCTGCAAGATGTAGCTGGGAATCACAACAATAAAAACTAAACATTCTTTCTTTACTAAAGGTTTCTTATTCAAGTTTTTGCCTGAAAATCCTCTGCCACTAAGTTTAAGCGCCTTCTGAGGTGGATGGTATTAGTCTCTTACAGTAGAAGCACTTCATAGAATTATGATTACTAGCACCTCATAACACTTTGCATCCAAGAATAAGCAAAACAACAAAACAAACAAAACACACAACTCTCCCTCCCTTCCCCAAAAAAGCCACTCCAAAAGCATCGATGGCTTAAGCCTCACAGGGAGGCAGAAGGAAAAGGAAAGAACACAGTCCCATTCTACAGATGCAGAAAGAGAAAACTGGTAATCCACACAGAGGCTAAGCCAGAAGCCAAGCAATGTCTGGACTTCATAATTCCCAGGCTCGTGATTCAGTCACAAGACACGCTTCCTCTCCTGGTGAAATGTCATGCTGCCTCATGCTTCTGTTACAGAACACATTTTAACCAAGTGTAGCAAAAGCATGATGATCCCATTAAGTATCTAACATCTAATACCTTGTGAAAACTAATTTAGTGCTTTATCAAATCTCTAGTTTGTATGTAGAGCATAAACTGCCTACATTTGCTAATAGGGCAAATTGACCCGTCCCATATATTATCAAAACACATCAAAGTCTGCTGGAGGACACAGCCTTAGCTACTTATTATCCTCTGCATTAACTCTCTCACCAGCTACTCAACCAATATGTTTCCCAGTAACACATCTGTCATGATTTTGCAGAGAAATCAGCAATTCAGGGCAGCAGGGCAGTTAGAGACAGATAACAGGACTAAACCCATCGCCATCACCAGACTTCTCAATCTGCTGTTAATTGGCAAAAAAACAGAAACCTGCAGCACCGGCCATGCACAGCAGCACTCCACTGCTGGCCTCCAGAGATTCCCCCTCTTAGGCTTGTATTTTTTAGAGCTTTAGTCATTCACATGATTTCTGCATGATTTGTTACATACAAGAGAGAAATGAAGTTATATACTAACATCTTCAAACTTATAAGGTGATTTTTACTATATATATATATATATATATATATATATATATATATATATATATTTGTAAGCAGAAAAAGGACATCTTATGCAAGAGTACATGTGGCTTAGTAATCAGGAAAGAAAGTGCCAGAATATTACTAATAACAATGTTAGATCAAATGAGAACATCTTTGTTGGCTTGGATGCTATGCAATCGTATTCCTGCCTGTGATATATTTAGAATATTGCTTGAGACACTATATAATGAACTGTAAATTTTGAAACCACGCTTCTTAATGGCTGTGAGCTCACCTACATGGCTAATAGAGGTACTTTTTTTTTTTCCCCTCTCATTACAATTGCTACTAATCTCTTTCAGGTCCTATTTGTCTCTGGATTTGGAAGCCCTGAACCACTGTATGCAGGTCTCTCAGAGACCTTTCCTGACCATTCAGCCACCTGAATTAACAATTATCACCATAACCCAGTGGTTGGGAAGGCAATGCTGGAATATTCCAGAAAAAAAAGCCAAAAAGAAAGTCAACAGAAAGGAGAAAATAAATGTTTCACTTTTTGCATGTGACTACATACAGTTGTCAAATATAAGCACAGCCCTAACATGGTGCTTAGTCATTCACACTCAGTTCTATGGCTTCCATTGTTTTTTTTTCTGTTTAGACAGTCGGTCAAGCACTGGTTTCTTCTTTTCCCTTATATGTTTCCTACATCTCTAACCTGTAACGTAAACAAGTAAAAGGCATTCTGGGGTGCAGTTTATTTCGGGGCTGTATTCTCAGTTATTTCAGAGCCCAATGAAGATGGGTCATTTTTCACCCAGCTGTGGTTGGTTGTCACCAACCCAAGTGGGTCAATACAACAAGTCTTCTGCTGGGAGAAACTTCTAGCCAGGGGAATTAATCAACCGAAAGCAGAAATAAATAAATAAATAAATGTGTCCAATGAAGGAAAATACAACAGTACTATGTTATAGAATTTAGCTGCAAGTCTTTGGAGCTTTATTCCTTCTTACTTCCCTGGATGTTGGTATTTGTTTTGTTTTTTCTCTTCTGTTTTTATTTCAAAATCACAGGAACTACGCAGCCTAGCAAGGCTGTAATCACTCAGCAGGAGCCTGGCACAGGCACAATGTAGCTACCAGCCAGGCAGTGGGGAAATGAAGGAAATCTCTTTCTCCCTCCCCCTATGTGGCTTAAAAGGGGCTCGGCATGAATGAATCTTCCCGGTAGCCACCAACAATTTCTTATTCCTTCCGAGCAATCATCAATTTCAGCATCAAGTGGTTTAGTGGATCCACAACTGGTAGTGGCAGCAGAGGAAGCCCAGCATGCAAACGTTTTGGCTAATTTAAAACCCTTGTGCTGCGGAATCAAACATGACAAGACAACAGTAAAAAGAGAGGCTATTATCCCAAATGAGAGGCGGCAGATAGCTGAAATTGGCTTGAGTGGCAGAGACAAAAGAGGTGGAAGGAGCATCGTCCCCCACCCTCAGTGGGCTCCCACATATCACTGCAAGAAGGAAAAAAGGCAGTGTTTCCAAGTTTCACGCCCAAGCAGAAAAAATACACATAAAAGGATACAAAATAAATTAGCAGCTGGTAAAACATCTGCCCCATGGGGATGGAGAAACTTAACTTACAGGAGACATCACCCTTGCAATAGAAAAGCTAACGCTCTGAACACTAAAACTGTCATTTCCTACTGAATTAGTGTCCTGCTGCCCAAAGCTCATTGCAGTGAGTTGAGGAGTAGATTTAGGATGGAGTAACCTTAAAAGGAGAATAACCTATGGTGCGGCCACTATGTACCAAGAGCTCACTGAGTACCCAGAACTCAGGGCTGCCGGGGGAGGCAACGCGGAGGGCAAAGGAATTAATTTTGCAAGGCATTTGGGAGACCATGAGCAGACTGATGATGTTCAGAGCCGTGAACCCTGGTGATGGCTTGCAGCTCACAGAATGACGACCTGTGGGATCACTGGAGAGCAAGCAAGTTGTCTTTTGCAAGATTAACAATTTAAAAGTGCTGAAATTAATTTTGTTTAATAGCTGTGGGTGCAGACTCCTTACAAAGTAGGTTGCAAGGTCAGCAAGCCTCCTAAAGCCTTTTAAAATGCAGATTTTTATAGGGACAGTAGATTTAGGGTGGCTTAGGTCTTAAAGATCTAAAAAGCAGAAGTGTAAGAGGTCACTTCCTACCACTTCCAAACCTCGGGTGAAGACATCTTCTCTGTTTCGCTTCTCACTTGTAACACACATTTACTGGTACATTCAAAGCTACTTGAGAGCTACAATCAAACGGGAGAACCACGCTAACAAGTATGTAACACGCTCCTGGAAATCTCACAGGAAGGTGTCCTCCCACACTGCAAGTTGAGAGAAGGAAAAGTCTGGAAGGGAAAAGACAAGAGCAGGGAGAGCTCACCCCTCAGAGCAGAAGTCTGTCTGTGATTCCTCTTTATCTGAGACCATGGCTCCCCAAATTGCTGTGCCGTGCAGAGCGTGCAAGGGAGCATCTGGGCTCAGCGCTGAAATCCAAATCAGCTGTTTGAGACATTTGCTCAGCTTCACACCCTAATACACGTGAGCTATTACGACACACCAAAACAGACTGACTATTGCTCTATTTCATGACACTTCTGCCCTACCCTTTTGTAATAGCATCCAACAAATCATATAGGTAAAGTTCAATGTGAGTGCAACTTGGGAACTAGAAAGTGCTTTTGCTTTGCAAAGATGAATGCATGGAAAGAAACTCACAAACTCAAGCTGGATTACAGCCCCAAAGGAGTATACCCCCTCTCCAACCCAAAAGCCAACTGCCCTACTCAGTATTTCTATGCATGCTATCCCACCAAATGAAGCTGGCCCACTGCAGTCCCACAGGCAGAGGGGCCATTTTCCCAGCAGCGAGGGGGCCACTGGTCATTAGTGAGGATGCAATTAATTCATCTGCAAGCCTGTCTGACAGCGGCTGAAGCAGAGCACCAGCCGCTGTTCTCAGCCCGTTCCACAGGGAGCAAGAACAAAGAGCCCCTGAGAAGTACCTGAGACAACACAAGAAAATAATTTTAGATGCATATTGATATTGCCACTGAGTAGCGTGTGCTTTCAAACTGACACACACTGCTGTATGTGGTATTTTTTTCCCTTTTTTATCTCCAAATTGAATTCATATACTCATGCAGTGCTTCGAGAAAGCCCCAGTTCACAGTTCAGCGAGACACTGCTTAAAAGGCAGCCTGCTGCAGGTCCTTAGGGCACCTCATCCATCCTGCAACTCCGATGGCATTCACCACCAAGGGACCCCATTAGGAAGGAAGGGCAAACTGAGACCCTAACCCAAAGCAGCCTGAAACAGCACCAGCATACTGGTGTAGCAGCGATGGATGAGACTCCATTTGTCTTTAAAGCATGGGAAGCCAATATATCTGCTTCACCACAAACTCAACTTTACTTTCCAACCTTGTAGCAAAAACATGGATCAGCTTTCTGTCTGGGGATAAAGCAGCAGAGAAGCGTCACCCAAAGGTCCAATTAAACAGATGGGAAGTGACGCACTTACAATGCAACCCCATGCAACAAAACACCCTGAGACAGTGTCTGGGCCTCAAATCAATTGCCCAGAAAGGCAGAGACACAGGCTGTGAAAGACTGCCTCTCTCTCCATACAGTGGAGTAACTCAGAAGTACCTTGTGTATAAGGTGTGCTAGGAAAAGCAGCTGCTGTAGGAACATTACCAGTGCTGAAGATATCTCAGAACCCACTCTCCCAACAGAAGCCTAGGTCCTTCCAAGCAGGAAGAAATGTAGTGTTTGTTCTACAGCCAAAGTAATTATGGGCTTACCTACATTACTTTGTATTTCTCCCTTCATAAAAGAGCTTTGTACTGTTGTTGAATGAACAGAGTGTGAGACTAGTGTTTATCTCGAAGTCTCAGAGATAAATTTGGGGCTGGCAGAGGATACAACTCCCCTCTGATCAGGAAAGGTGATTCTGTTTGTACCAAGTGTACATGTGGCCAAGTGAGCTTCCTTCCACGTTCCTTTTGAAAACAGGTAAGCTCAGGTAGCTGTACCACCCTCACAGACAATATGCACTTAAACATTTCTGGACTTCATTTTGCATGTTAATTCACTTAGTATAGCATTGCAACACAAGATCCCATTCTTACACTGGGGATACAGTTTCAAGGAGAACATTCATAATCTCGTTTTAAATACTTACAACGAGAGATTCAAATACCATAATGTGAAACAAGTTTGGTAGAAAAGTACTATTTTTTGAAACCTGCTCACTATTTTCTAGGAATCTCTACACAGGGCTCTTATTTATTGTTCAGTAGATCCCTCCTGTTGCAGACAAGAACTTTCTATGCCAGGAACTTCCCAGGTTCCAATCAAGGAGAGAAGATCACCACAACTAATACTCTAAGGAGACTGTCTAGGCAGCTTATAGGGACCAAACACGTTTCTTCTGCTGCAGCCAGCACTGTAAACCTAAGGTTATACTGTCCTCATGCAGCCTCGAGTGCCAATCTGGCTGATCAGAAGCACATATATCTACTTCCCTATTCAATTCATATCAAGAGGAAAGCAGGAGGAGAAAAGGCAAGGTCAGGCACTTACATATGAGCAACACAACTCAGACCCAAACCAACAGCAGAAATGGCGTTCTCTTGACAAATGCACAGTTTGTTGCTAACAAGAGTTAGTTCACATGAAATACCAGTCCAATTCTCCTCCTATCTGTGCTCAAGATCACAAAAGTATTTCCAGAAAAAAGCCTTTTCGTGCCTTCACAATTAATTCTCCGCAAACCCTCAGAGAAGACAAACCTGAGTGTTCTGCTAATCTATCAAACCTTATTAACACAAAGACAGCTCCATTCTCTGAATCACCAAAAGGCTCAGAGCATCATCCTTAGCCACTGCAAAATCTGTATGGATGAGAAATCTGATCACATGGTCCCAGAATCTTCTTTAAACTCCTTGTTTCAAAGTGTGGACCTCTTTCTCCTACATGCCATACTTTTAACCAGTCCTTGCCCTGCAGGAAAATGGAAGAAATGCAAAAACCACCCTTTGGTCCAATTCTCCTTTGGGTTCTACATGCTTCCCACAGAGCAGAAAGAAGATGTCTCAAGAGCTTTCTTTCCTCCACCTGGAATATTCTCAAGATCCTAAAGGCCTTGAAGACAAGATAGAAGATGATGCGAAAATATGAAGTCCTACCACCTCATCAACCTGTGGTGTCTTGACATCTCTTCCAGCCCACAGTACAACACGATTTCTAAATGTTTTCAATACATCTCCATATCTATTATTATTAAGCATAAGTTGCAAAAAAAGACATCAAGAACTGAGAAGCTGTAGCCATGAAACCAGATGTTACTCTCTTCACCTTCACTCCTAACAAGTAGGAGACCAACACCATATCAGCAATGGCCATAAGCAACTTTTCAAAGGCGTACAAAGAGTCAAATAACTTTGACACTCATTGCAACGACCAGAAAAAAAGGAAGCTTACTATTTTCATCATAAAATATTACTCTGCAGTCACCTCTGAACCTCTGTCACTGGGACAAACACATTCCATACTAGGAAGGGAAGCACTAGGAAGGATTTTCTGATGTAGTATAAAGAAAAAATAATATATGCAGTTAATAAATAATGGCAATTTTTAAAGAGATGCTACAATGTTTCCCATAGTTATTACAGTGATAATTATTTATTTTAATAGAGATAATGCTTCCTTCTGCAAGGAGGCATTTCCCCTGTCTTAAACAGGATTTCAGGTTTGGTCCATGCAGATGATTTCTAAACTAGCTGTTACTCTAGTACCAAAATAACACGTGAATTAATCAAACTATCCTGATTCGCCGAAAAAATAAAAAAGAAAAAGAATAAACTAAGATGAAAACAGAGCAGCAAACATGGAAATAATTTTGTGCCTTTTCCCTCAGGTGCACAGAACAATCACTGGGGAACAGCCCAAAGTATCTGAAGGAACTTACAACTAACTACTGCAAAACAGCATTCAGTGGCATTTTTTTTTTTCCTTTGCTTTCCTGCTTTCCATACAGGAACAGAGCATGAAGAGGCTTTTGGGATCTGACCATATCACAGAGTGGGGATGAGTTACCTTCAGTCCCTCTCTACAAACCCTTCCATCAGCACAAGTCTCCAGCAGGTCGGAGACGGACTAACTTTTCCAAGGTATTAAATTAAAAGATGTTGAATTAAGTTAAATGCCCCACATTGAATTGACATTTCCCTTTTTTAATGCAAGCTAAGATTGATGAAAAATACCACTTATCTACATTAAGGGTCAAAATATCCAGCAAAAGCAGCCTCTGGTTCAGCGCGTCAGAGCAAAGTCAGTCTTACATAATCCGAGGACCAGGACGCGGATCACATTCTGATGATCCAATTAATGGCGGGATACTTTGCAATCAGCCAGGAAGCAAGGCCCCTAACAGATTGTGGGGCTGTAACATCAATTTCTTAAGTGCATTTAAAGGATTACAAATGTTAGTCCTGGCTTGAGATTGAAACACCTATTGAGGTGCTCTGAACCACATTACAGTAATTGGGTACCTGAATTAATGCCATTTCTTCTGATGGGCGAGTTGAATACATTGGAATTACGGGTTTCTTTTGCTGCATTTCACTTTGTCTTCCTCCTCTCTCCCTTCCCCCTCCCCCCCATTCGAGCATAAATCTGAGGCAGAATATTCTCTTTTCTATCTAGTTAGCCTTAATTACAGCCCTGAGGCACCCAAGCACTGTCCTAATTTTACCTTCTGCATTGTTTTGGTTCCCTTTAAAAAATAATAATAATAAAAGTGTTATTTATTATTTTACCATGCAAAGACATTAAGACTGGAATAAAATGGCTTTTTTTTTTTTTTTTTTTTCTTGAAGCCTTGTAGGGGAAAGAGGGGGAAGGTTGCAGAGAGAAATAAAAGTCTCTTTCCCTTTCTGTAGCCCTCTTGCACTATGTAAACCTTTTTATGCATGCACCAGATACCATTTGCAGTGTTTTACACCTCTAGAGAGCTAGAACTAGGGCTGCCTCAATTAGTCTTCTATTCCTTCTGAGGTCAGTTCAAGTAAAGGTCTCAATCATACCAAATTGGCAGGAATGCTAACTACGTGGGTATTTCAGACCAAGCAGAGTTCAGCTAAAACACGTAGCTGGTTTCACACTGTGATTGTACAGCACAAAACTGTACGTGTGTGCCAGAGAGTACACTTACGTTAAAAACCTAAAATAGGTGTAGGGCATAGGGGTGTTTGCAGGGTTTTCCAGTCACCATCTCTGCTAGACTGCAGCAACAGCATCAAGGCTGCACATGCTCTCCTTGTATCATATGTGTTTTGATAATTAGTGTTGTAGTAGAGCTTTGCCCTCAGCCTATGTGGTGCTGATGTCTCAGTTACCTCAGTGATTTCTCACTTGTGACTCAATGGAACAATATAAAGACCAGGCCATGGAAAAAATAATAATAATAATAATAATAAATGGGGAGAAAGGAGAGTGTGGTATTCCAAATATTCCAGCCTATTCTAAGTTTCATTTACCTGGTTACAGCACATTAAATTTAGATACTGTTTAAATTACTCAACTTCTCAAGGTCCATTAGTAACTTAAGTTAAAAATACACTCACATATATACTAAGACATATGTTTTATATTCTGTATGTATATATCTTGTTTAAGAGATATTTCAACTTTTTGTCCTATATTCAGGATTCAACAAGAAACAGCGATTCCACAGTGATTCTGTTTTAATTTTGGTTTTGCTTAAGATAACTGTAAACAGAAAAGATACAGGAGCTATTTATCTTCATTGCTGGTTAAGAGGAAATCACAGCGTATACCTTAGGGGAGCTAAGGAAGCACAATGATTTAACTGACATATGAAGGAAAGAGACAGCTTCTAATTCAGCCATACAACTTTCTGACTCTCAGGGAAAAGCAGTTCACGTGGCTCCCTCAGATAGCCTTGAACTGTTAACAATGTTCTGTTTTGTTTTTATTTCTTACTGCATTAAAAATACCGTCGAAAGCAGGGATCACTGGGGGCCATTCAGCTGTGCTCTTGGTTTCACATGAATGTTTTTCGGTGTTCTTTAATTTACCCACTAACGTGAAAAATTTGTAGAGTTTAGACATAATCCTTTTGAAACTGAACAAAACCTACAAACTAGCTCCTCACTGGAGGTGATTAATCAGAGGATGGACACAGCTCTGCTGTAGGGCTGTATGCCTACACATAGTTCAAGGAAAAACAAAGAATGAACGAATAGGGTAAATCTCAATTCATATTTCAGAGCAGTTTTTGCTGCATTAGATCATGCTTGCTGAAATGATTTACAAATAGGCAACACAAGCCCGAAGGACTAGTTAGCTGTTCATCAGCATCTACATTTTGTATAACCATTTCCATACATCCAGTTTTAAATTCATTAACAAAAATTAATTGCTACCCCATCGTTGACATTGCACAGCACACAGCTTCAGTATACTTCCTAAATAACTTTCTGTCACTCCTACAAAGATCTTGCAGATAATTTTGCTCTCCTGAAAGTACTAGCTACCAATCTGTAGCAAAGCTCACAGTTGTTATAGTTACTGAGAAGTAGCAAGTCAACTTCAGGAAGTGTTTGTGCTGAGTTTCTTTGTTTGCTGAGTTTGTAGTTTGCATTGTTTTTATTGTTGGTGGTGTTGATTTTAAAATATCTCAGTAATATCTTATTAGCATGGAACAACAGAAAACTTTCTCCTCACTTCCCTTTGAAAAAGACAGCGCGATGCCCTTAACTCTCCAGCACAGAAACATATCAGTCTCTAACTTTTCTTCTGGACTTGATCCAAAGCTTACTGAAATTATATGCAGATTTTGCATTGACTTCAGTATTTTGTAGTTCAGGTCTTACAGTGATCTCCTAGCCCTTAAACTGAGCTTTGCCCTGTGAGCATTAACTGTTGTTGTTGTAGCAGCACACCCAGCATGAAGTGCGCAGTGATAATGCTGTCCAAATGTATTTTTTTTTTCAATGTCTCAGATAAGGTGGGAAAAAAGTTCGTTTTGTAATTAACAGAAATTGGTCTTGGAACTTTAAAGATGCTCTATAGTGATTTGAGGCACAAGGTAAGGTTTGGTTTTTAATAATTACATGTAATGAATAAAAAAAATAGTTTAAAAAAAAATCTTTCCATACTCTTTCCATCATATTTCACAAATATTTACAGTGCACACCTCAGGTTTGAAATAAGCCAGGGAGAACTAATTCATTGTTTACACTTGGAATCCGAGGTGGCCCAGTCCCATAAGGGCAGCACAATGCACTGTATCTTTCCATTCTCAGTACTTATCTTAATCTTAATAACTAGCCAGACAACTGACTCCAGAGTCCTGGGCTTATCAACTGGAATTCGTCACATGCACACAAGAGAAGACAAGAAATGCATTATATAACAATGCCATACAAATCATTATCTTTTAATATTTCGAAGTATGTATTCAAACTCTGATATGGAACCATTTTGGCTGAACTCAATTCCACTGGTTGCTACTAAATTTGATAGCAAATGAACAAAAAAACACTTGTAACATATTTATCTGCAAAAGAGTTTATTTACAACAGATCAAAAGGCTGCTTCTTACTGCATTTTAGTTACTGCTATCAAATGCAATCTGCTTTTTAAATATGCTTTGATATGGGAGGACTATTTCCAAAACAGCTTAATAGGAAATACATACATATTTTTTTCCTGGTCTCTTAAGTATCAAGAAATGCCGAGAGCATGAAAAGAAAGTCTATTGCGCCCTCATCTTGGGTCTAACAGTATGATTTCTTTGAAATGAGTTTATGTAAGCAAATTCATTTCAACTGCCTACATCAGAAACTTGGAACATGTTTTCAAGCTGACAGATGGATCCTAATTTCTGGTTCTGAAATCTCACATTTAACAGCATCTTTTGCCAGCCAGCAGACTACTCCAAATGCACGTAAACCAAAGAACCAGGGCAATTTCTTGGCCTCATATTAGGGTTTTCATTTACTAGGGTTCTCACATGCACAGTGGTAAGCACAAGAGAGAAGGAAAAGATTAATAATATACTTCTAGAGAAAGAAGAAAGGAACAACATTATGAAAACAAACTTAAGTTGTCCCCCCCCCCCCCCCCCCATCATTGCTTGCAAAAAAAAATGAGTAGATAGATAACTTGCATACAGGCATTCCCAATATGCACTTAAAGTGGGCTTACAAAAAATTATCAGGGGGTTTAAAATACACTGGAAATTCACTCCTCAGACCACTTCATTCTAACACTACCCACAAAGCATTATTCGTACTAGGTATTAGTATCCTCTGCAATGGGAATCCTCCAGTGTATGACAATGGAGCAATATCTGCTGCTAGAGAGGGCATTTCCAAAATTTCTATTCCACATCAAAAAGTTATGAAGCCTACCCTGGGCCAAACCTCATGTTAAACCACAAACCACAGTAAATCAATTAGTTAATCAATCCAATCAGGCAATCAATTAACATGAACTAAGAAAACCCTGAGCAGACATATTCTCATGTGAGCAAAGGTCACCCACTGGGACCTTCATGTGTCTGTTCATATTAGTCTAAGCCCAGGTTTAGAAGGAGAAATTTTCCTATGATAACAGTTCTTTGTAGTGATGTGTCAGCACAGACACCTAGTCTCTGTCTGCGTCTGGCAGAGATCATCTGTATTTTTACTCTTGTAATAATGAGAGGCCACTTTTAGAACAAGGAATCTGAGATTTGCGTTCTGTTACAGTACAAGAGAAGAGACCTCCTTAGTTCCAGCAAAAAGACTTTGCACAAGGATTTGTAACAACACCTTAACAAGAGAGGCAACTAGGTTTTTTCAAGTAAACGCCTTGAAAACTGCAAGTGTAAACAAATTTAAGATCACCACCAAATCTCTGATCCATTTGCTAGGTTCAGAGTGATAAATGGCTGGGAGAGACAGGTTTTGAACTTTAGAGAAACACCTGCTCAGTAATATGTTCAAAAATACTTTCTGATCAGAAATATAAAATAATGACGCTAATTAATAGTATTTTTAGTGTATTGTGGTAATTATTGTTCAGATATAATGCACACTTCAATGACAAATCCATTGTCAGATTTGCAATGTACCTGCAACATAACTGAAGTTACCGCTATACATCAGTTGGGTCACTGAATTATTGGGGCTGGGGGAAATGTTCTCAGTGCACATAAGGTCCCAAAGTTCATAGCAAAGCAGCAGTTTCAGCAGATTCAAACATGGAGGTAACCCAAATATTGTGGAAGTGAAATCCTGTAAATGAATCAGATTTGAGGTCTGTGACTGCAGGTTTTCTTTGTGAACTGGAACCTGTAGTTTTGTGCACATGGCACAGCCAAGCCTAACAATCCATAACCAGAACAACCCAATTTCCCTACCATTCCCATATGATTCCCATATGCTATATTGCTTTCCTTGGTTCACCAAGTCATCCTTATGGAATGTCATAACACACAGTCACCATCACTACTTATTTCAGTGTCGCTTACGGTGTTGCTCACAGTAATGCTTCTTGCAGATAATTAAGTTGTGTAGAACCCCGTCTTATTTACCTCCAAAATCTATCACAAGTTCAGCCCCCCCTTTCACATCACTGCTCTTCCACTGAACAAATTCAGCAGCAAAGAGTTCAAATAAAAGCATGGTTCTTCTAATTCTAGCCAAAGTCAGTGAAAGAAAGATGTACAGAACAGCTGAGAACCAACCTAACCTGGGTCTGGAAAAAATAGTGCAAAGGTATGAAAATGTATTCAACAGTTCCCTCAGTTCTCAGCTCCAGTGGTGACAGGGCTATAAGCAGATGGAAATATATCAAGGTTAGATTATGGTGCAGAGTTTCCATTTTACTAATGGTCTTCAATCTGACTCCTTAATTAAATGGAAACCATTTGTAAAATTTTGTTCAGAACCCACACTTAGTTTTCAAATGCTTGCAGCCTTTGGGTAGGTTCAGAATCAGATTTCAGAGAGCCCGGGCCTAAATATGAGGGGATATAAGGGAAAGAAAGGGAGAAAACGACTTGAGGTGAATCAGACCTTAAAACGTATTATGTAAACTACAAGACAGACTACAGAGGTGTAACTAGAAGAGTAAGTATCAAAGATGCCAATATATTTAAATATTATCAAGAACGGTATGTTGAAGGCATTAGAGTGCTGTTTGGGGTTGGAAGGCCTGGGTCATCATCAGGATGAGAGCCTGAGATGCAATCAATGCATTGAAATATCACTATCAATTCATTTCAATTTTCTCTCATCTGATGCTGGGGAATAAGAGAAAGAAAGTTTTTAGGTAGGAGTTACTGGAGAGAGAAGTCTTGTTGGATAAAATAAAATAAAGGTGACATGATAAGAAAGTTCCTAGAAAATTACCCCTCAACTGCATTGCTCAACCAGAAGCTAGCTTACACAGAAATAAACTAATAATTTTACTGAGTATATTAAAAAGAATTTGAAACTCAGATTTATGTGACAATCTCATTTAAAATCAAACCTGCTGCAAATGCATACTCTGTACTGCTGCATTTCTGGTATCTGAATCCTGAAAACGATATCTTAAAGGAAATATTCATAAACAGTCTGTGGATGAGCTGACTATAGACTATACAGAGTTTTCAAAAACAGCTTCAGCTAGACTTTTCTCTGGCACGAGATCCAAAATAAAAGGAAAGAACTGACAACAGGGTACTCAAGTCCTTCTCTGTAGCCTTCAAAGAGGGGTAATGATATCACATAGAAATCTCCAAGAAGGATCAGCACGTCCAAAAAAAGGGCAAGGAAAAAGAGTAAAACATCATTTGCAGTGACATACACCCTCTGGATAATGCGACCGTTCTTCTTATCAAGGCCACGGCCTTTGTTAGCAGGCAAAGGCTTTTCCTAACACTTGAACCTGATGACGTCTATTCTAATAAAGCTTACATCCATAATGAAGCCTGAGCACTTCCTCTGGGAAAGACCCAGAGCTATCAGGAAGGACAACATGCTACTGTGACAAATTACAAGTCTGTTTCTCTCTCTTTGACTTTGATATCTACTTGGATGACATTTGCAGCACTGATGGAGACAACATTACAGAAAGGAGAACCTTGATTAGTCTAGCCAGGAGAAAGTCACCTATTATCCTAGGAGACAAATCTGGAAATTCTTAATAGAACTAGATGCTGTCGCTTCACCACCTTACACCTCAGGCTCACAGTGACCCCTACAAATAAATATAGGCTATATATTCAGATTAACTGAACTATAGCTGAAACCTCAATCTGCTCTTTACAAAAAGCTATCCACGGTATTCACTAAATGGGAAGTACAACTGAAATTCCAGATGAGTTTAAGCATCTCCTCTATACAGTGTTTCAAATATCTGTTATTTGACCTAGGGTGAAATAAGTGGTCTAAGACCCAAAATTACATACAGTTACAAAAATATTGCTGTTTCACAATCTGTATTTCTACAAAATAGTTTCTTCATTATCTGCATAGGACATCCATCTCACATTAGAGTCTTCCTGTTAATGCATAACCTTTGACATTTTGGCAATATATAATTATAAAATACCCTGAGATGGAAGGAACCTACAAGGGTCAACTAATCCAATTCTGGACTGTATATAACACCACCCAAAATCCAAACCCTATGTTTGTGATTATTGTCCAAACACTCCTTGAACTCTATCAGCTCAGGCCTATGTCCACTGCTCAGGACAGTCCATTCCATGCCCACCAGCCTCTGGTGCAGACCCTGTCCCTAACCCCAAACTGCCTCTCCTCTGGCACAGCTCCATGCCATTCCCTCAGGCCCTGCTGCTGTCACAGAGAGCAGAGCTCAGTGCTGTCCCACCACTCCCTGTGAGGAGCTGCAGTCACCATGAGGCATCCCCTCAGCCTCCTCTGCTTTGGGCTGAACTAACCAGGGACCACTCCTCATGTGTCTTACCCTCTAGATCCTTCACCATCTTTGCAGCCCTTCTTTAGTCCTTCTCTTCTAGTTTTAGATCCTTTTAGACCCTAGAAAGACAGTATTTTACATGGCAACCTTGAGATTAGGCACACGCTGAAATCAAAGATAACAGGGTCCCCTATTCTCTTAGGCCTAAACGTAAATCTTTCTACTCAGTATAACTATGTTGAGTGATACAATGGCATGCCAAAACTGATAAATTCAAGAGAATATCACAAGTACGAAACAAGAAAAAAAAATAAAAAAAGAATACCTATCTCCAAAATAAACTAACCAAGTGAGTCAGTAACTTGGAACCTTCTTTGGAGGACCTCAGCTGGACTTAAACTGAAGGCTTTGCAGAGTCCTTCTCATACTGAAATCGAAGGTATCCAGCAAGGTGTTCATCCAGTGCATCACACAAACTAGCAGTTTATTTAAAGCAAAACTTGATCCTTATTGGGAACTGAGGTATTTGAAGCACACACAAGTAAAACTAATTTAACCTTTGAAAAGTTATCTCCGGAGGGAAGAACAGAAATCCCTTTATAAGATTTTTAAGCACTGCAATTATTGACGAGGACTATATTACTTCAGTTTTCTCTGATCAGAAAAGAAAAAAACAAAAAAAAAAGCAAAGCCACAGGAGACATCAGCAGCTGTCAGGCTGTTTTCCAACCGCAACGAGGTAGTTTACAGTGGGCTTGTGCCAGTCTCTTAAGACCCAGTTAAGAAGCCTTTTTAAAAATGCCTTAAAAAGCCAACTCATACATTAATCAAGTTGAGCCCTCATCCATACTTACTGCAATACATCAATTACCATGTCTTTTTTTTCTTTTTTTTTTTTAAATAATAAATTCTGGTTGACAGCAGACACCTTATTAAGGCTCACTAAAATGATACAATAAGTAAAAGGCTATTAATATTGCTTTTTTTCCCTACTGCTATTGTCTTGCTGCACTGGTCTGCAAACAAATTCAGGCTGCATTACAATTAATGCCAATGGAACTCCTAACGACTTCCAGCTTGCTAATTTTTTACGCTAATAATAAAAAAAAGGCATTGCTATGCAAGAACAGCCCCCTTTTATCATGCTCACATGGCACACTAGAGAGCTCCTGCCATTGTTCACATGAAAGACAATTAAACCCAGGAACATCAAACCCAAAAATGACAATCTGCTAACCAGCACTGGGTATTGCTGAATTCTTTTCTCTATTTTCTGAACTGATAGAAAACAATTCTCCAAAGACCTTTCCCTCCCCCATGCCCACCCCTTTGGAGGAAAAAAAAAGTTTGAAAAATACCCTCACTGATTTATGCATCTCTGCTCAGAATTTATTAACTGTCTAAGGCCAATTTCACTCTCACATCTATTGCCTCCAGGTTTGAATTCCGGACACATTTCAAGAAATGTTAACAATAATATTATCCATAAAGGTTCATATTTAAAAATAAAAACAATTTATTTTATTTTTTATTTTTTTCCTGGTTCATGTTTTCTTGAATACAGCATAAAATGCCCAAGGCAGGTAGTTGATTTCTCCCAGTGCTCTGGAAACAAGGATGGATAGAGAAAAGGGTCATAAGGCTTGTTGAAAATTAAGGACATTCAAGATGTTAGAGTAAAGGTAACTTCTCATAAAGGTGTTTTTTTCCTACTCTCTCCTCTGTCATCCAGCTAAAGACACAGTTTGATAGCAGTACTTTCAAGTTTGTACCACTAAATGTGTACCTATGAACTTTTTTCTTTTAATAAACAATTATTTTGGTATCACAAGTACTTATATAGAGACACAGCATTACAGACATGGATGATTGTACTAGTTATTACAAAGGTAGAAACTTTCAGTCAAGAGCTTTACAGAAACTAATTATTTATCAGTCTTCACAAGATCACTGAGAAGAAGGTGCCTTTATACCTGTTATGCAGGTGCCAGAAAGTATAAGAGATGTTTCTAAGACCACAACGTGTAGCAATACAAGCACAGCCCCACAAATCAATCTGTCCTCATGAAGATGCCTCAGTAACTTTGAGGAGTCTTCAGTGCAGTATAACACTTAAGCAGATCTTTTAAAGGTATCATTATTCAGGATCTTACTTGCCTAATTTCAATGAGGCCCACAAGTCTTGATGGATTTAATTCAATTCCATCTGTCCTGATTACAGGTACTGCATCTGCCTGTGCCTACACACGTCCTGGCAATCTGGGCCCTGGTTTAGCTGTTTTGTTCTACATCACAGAACATAAATATTTATTGCAAGAAATCCCAAGAAATTTAAACTACAGTAAATAAATGTTTTATGTTCTTAAACCTTCATAAGAAGACTACAAGTGTACGTATATGCAAGTTACCTATACAACTGTTAAGAAGTAGTTGATAACTAGCTGATTACTGCTGGTTTGGTATGAGTAACGGTTTGACTGAAACAAGCAAATCTCATGTAGAGTCTAAATGATATTTGGAACCAAATCACTGTCCAGTGCACAAATATAGGACCTTACAAGCATGCAGGGGTAGAAAGAATTTACGTTCTTAATAGGACACTGGGAAATTGTCTCTTTTTGTCATAGAAAAATTATTTCCTAACCCCTTAGACCGAAGGGCATTGGACCTTAAACCTGTCACTTGAGTTGGTCTGAATATTTTCAGAGCTCTGTTTCAGACCAAAGTAGTTATGGTAAATTCTACATTTGGAAGAAAAGAATGTTTTTGTGTTGTTTAATAGCCACTGAGAGCTGTGGAGTGTTAAGAACATACCCCAAGAAAGATGGATTAGTAGGAAGTGGCCAAAAGAGGCCATAAAATGTGCATTATAAATGCAATTCATCACATAACTGTGCAATTTGTCAAATGGATATTGTACCTTGCATAGTGTCTTTTGGGACAGAAGAAAAAGAAAAAGGCCTGGGAGATAATGGTTCTATTCCTGGCTCTGCTACTGGTTCTCTTTTCGACCTTGGGAAAGGCTTTTTAGCCAAAATATGTAGACCATTTTCTATTTTTGTTGTTGCACATCCACCTTTATTTCTATTAGGCTCACGGCTGCATTTCTAGAATTGCAGTATCCCAAACTCAGAACTGGGAGACATCTGACAGAGAAATCTGGCTTTTAAAATGTCTGTTAGCCTGGGAACTGAAACTCTGGATCTTTGGGCACAAAATAGAGAAACAACAAAAACAAAACAAAACCAAATATGTTAATATAGTAAAAGAAATACCACAAAATTAACTTGATTTTTGTGCAGATGTGATTAAATAGATATTGAAGGATCTCAACGTTCAACTGAAATGACACTAAAATATTTGCTATAATAATAACACAAAATAGAAGCTCTTGTAACACCATGAACTTGTATAGTCATTGAAATCAATACCTGCAAAACATAATTCAGTCTGCTACAATATAGTTACACAGCCCAAACCAGCTGTCCAAAACTGCTGCCTTTATTATCCAATGGGTTGGATAGGAAATATCTTTCTAGTCATTAACTAGGGAGTTGAACTACGTGAATGCTGAGCATGTGTTCTTTGCCTGCTAACTCCCAAAGAAGGAAAGTCTTTGTTGAGGTAACATGACAAATAAAGCCTACAGCATTTCCCAAATTGTGTGCACCTGAGTGGCTGTGAGACCAATGACTGTTAAACCTACTGGCAGCAGCTGTACTGCTTTAGGGTGGTGTTGCTCACCACTGTTGGCAGCTGTCTCAGCAGCTGTTTACAGGAGCACTGCAGCCCAGCCATCAGTAGCTTCACTGACTGCACCCTCTTCCAGAGTAGAAAAGCTCATATTGCTTTGCTCAATCAAGCCACTAACCTCTTAAATAGCTCTAGTTAAACCTACCATAGCTTGGTAGGTCATGGTACATCCAAACATGCACTCATCTGGCCCTCAATAGTGCAATTACTAACATCCATCTCTAGATTATACTACTTTTCCAAGGTAACAGCTAGGATGTCCATTCAGCTTGGTGATATGGACAAATGCATCTGCAGAAAGCACAGTAAATGCTCCTGTGGCATCTTGATGAGACACATGGAGCAGCCAGTGACTTGTCTGTCTCACTAATGGTGGAAAAGCAGAGAATTACCAGGTAATTTCCACAGATGAGGATACTGCCACACTAACCTGAACCCCTGGATGCTCAGTGGGCAACTTGACTTGGAAATAGTTCTGATCATGTGCCACCTGCACCCAGCAACTTTCTGCCTTCCTTCCCTCTTCACACCCATGAGAGAGATTTCATTTTCTCTCTGATGGAGACTCTGGCTCCACAGTAGAGCATAGGCTTTCACTCCACATGCGCTTGATGCTCTGTGACCTGCACTCTCACGTAGGGCTGTGCATAAACCACTGCAATTCCTTAACACAGCTCACTAGGATTAAAGCAAAACAAAACAAGAAAACCCACTCCATTTTGTTGTTTTAGTTCATCTTTCTTCCAGAAAAGAGGAACCAAATTAAAAGTAATAAAACCATCAGTTTCTTTTTCATATGGACTCCCATCCACTGACTTACGCTAATTTAGGCACCACATCTGAGCCAATTTAGATGTGACATCTGAGACAATTATACAACTCCCCCAAGTCTACAACAAAAATCTAAGGCAAACACTCTCTTCTATTCACAATATACCAAGTTTTCAGTTCATTTGAGCCCTATACAAAGGGAAAGCCAACAACTTTAAGCTGATATTGCTGGAATTAAAAGCCAGCTCACACATTTTCAATTAATATGATCACAAAATAAACATTGAGAAAATGAAGATGTCTGGCACACACAGCTAAATTTTTGCATTGTTTTACTGATGTCAATCAATAATAAACTGACAGAGTTACTCTAAATTAACACAGATGGAAACTGAAAGTAGACAAAACCTGCACTGACTGTAATGAAATTGCTTATTGATAGTGCTTTGCTTATTGTCCAAACAAAACCAGAGTATACGATGGAATCGCATCATACACATTCCTCTCCTTTTAATTAGCGTAAGAGCTGCAATTGTTATCTCTTCTATCAGCTTACTTAGATTTATAATACGGCCTTCTCTCCACACTTAAGGCAATATAACCTTACAAAAAGACAATATTATGGTGCCACATTGTGTATCCTAGCAACGGTTTAGGGTTTGTATTTGATGTCAAAATAATGGGTCCTGCTTAAACTCTTGGTTTTTCGAAGTCAGAGGTCAAATGATGAAAACTAGGAATTTAAAAAAATATATGGCTGAGGAGCATTCTAAAAGCACACATACAGGGGCTCATGTATATACACATACACATATGCTTAGTTACGTATGGATAAATAGATAACCTCACTTGTGCACAAAACAGATGGTCCAGTTCTTGTTTCTATGTTGTTTGGACAGATGTGAAATCTAAGAAACAGAATGCAGTATATAGTTTTCTAGATGTCAGAAGTTTTTAAGAAATAAAATTTTCCTCCTACTTTTATCAGTTCACAGTCTTAAATAAATTAAAGAGGGAAAAAACACCTGACGTTCTCATCTTCCCCCCATGTTCACACTTAAGGAGATGGAAATGCCACCAGTCAGTAACTTACTGCACCTATTTCCTTTAGAAGAGTTGCTTAAAATGCATTGCTTAAGCGGTCTGCCTCTTTGTGATATTTGCTAGGAGACAGCTAAGACTGATCTGCATTTGACTACGTAACATTAATTGTGATAGAAAAACCCACATAGGATGTTATCAAGCATCTCTACAGCTTTAAATGCTCAAGAATGAGTGGAAAAAGCATCAGCATTGATATTATGATCTTCCCCAGGTAACCTGATTCCTCTTTACATACAGATGCATTTTTACTCCTTACTGCCAGTGACCCTTGGATGAGCACTAAGCAGGTAGGGTAGCTGAGCATCAGCTGTCCCACCAGCAACAAGTAAATACCGCTTTGTTGAACTAAGATTTCTAAACATGGCTGGTATTCAAACACCACCCTCGGCTGTTTGCTCTTCTTTGCCCCTGAGGCATCAACAGAACAGAAGAAACAAAGATTGTTTCAAATTGCACTTCATTTTCTCTATAGATCAGTTTAAAATACACAGGAAATAAAGCTACAAAACTCTTGCCCTGTAAAACTCAAGGCGAATGTGCAAACCAAGACCACGTTACGTGCAGCACTCACTGTGCTCCCCCCAGCTATGCTAACAGAGCTCCAGAATCCTGCAGTGCCACCACTTCACCTTATCCCACTGCACCCCACTAATACAATGTTAGGAAAAGCCAGAGAAAACAGCCAGCCCCGCAGAGCGCCCCAGAGTCAACAAATGCCGGCACTGTTGGACCAGATGAGAGCGAGGAAATTGGAGGAGCCGCACTTGGGTGCCTGGTACAAAGGGAGCGACACAGGGCGAGAAGAAAAACACTGCTCAGGCAAGAGCGGTTGCTTTTTGTTATCCACAATATTTTACTTCTAGCTGAAAGCCTATGTAGGGAGAGCTTGAAAGGATCCTTGCGAGCTCTGTTTATTTATTTAAAGCAATTCTTGTAGTCCTCCTCCTCTCCAAATAACACCAAGGTGAAGAGTTTACAGGAGCACAGGGCAGGAGTTCAGCAAGTGGCTGGCCACAGCTCCAGCAAAACCCAGCCTAGGTGCTTTTCGCCCCTCTCTCTTTAAGAGAACTGTTTACCACATATGTACACACACTGCAATTCACCTCTCTCTGCAATTGTCATAGCAGTCATACAATTACTGATATTATTATCCTGTGAAGATGCTTCATGGACAACCCCATCCCCTGCTAGGCTGTCCCAGTTTTATAAACCACAAATCTAGTCAGCTTACACTATGAGTGGGGAAAAAATACAAAATAATGCTGTTAGAAAGGACAGCTGCTACTACACCACTCGTTACTGTGGACATGGCAAGGGAAGACATGCTGCCTTGCACCATGGGCAGCTCTCATCCCTACCAGTGCCAACAGCAGCAATGTGCTAGAAGCCCTGCAATGCTCTGCTCTGATCAGCAACACGGGGCCCAGCAGCAATCAGAGTTTCAAGTCCCTTCAAGTCTCAGCTTCTCTCTGCACCAATGCTGCTTCAAGAAAGTGCTGGGAATTTAGGCATTACTTTAGCACGTGCTAAGCAGAACTGAAGACAGACATAGCCTCATCTGCTTTCCTGAGCAGAGCTCAGCATCCCCCATACTAAAACTCAGAACAACAGAAGATACGTAAGTGCAAAGCAAGACTTCAGGAAAATTGTTTTTTTCTTCTCCAGAGCTGCGTGGTCCAACAAAGCTTGACAGTAAACAAGATGGGGAACTTACAATGCATTTTCAAAGGGGAGTGTCATAATAGAAACTTTGATCAGACCACTGCTGTTGAAAGAACATGGGGCTCTGCATGCAAAAGCATTTATTTATTTTCTTCCTTTGGACATTTATATAAATCGAAATAAGTAAGAAACATCTTGCTTAGGTAGTACTCATTTGTTTGACACAGGAAAATTTCTTTCACATTTCCTGGCACTGGAGACTGGATATTTCCCCTTCTCCACACACCACATCAGACTTCAGGATTTGGGATTGCATGCATTTCCCACCTCAGTGTCATACAGGCTCATTTAATATTTCCATTAGACAGGCAAAATTAAAATGAGAGGCAGGTAAGCAGAACATTTAGAAAAAAAACCTGACACCTAAGCAGAAGGCTTGTCAGCCAGCCTCTAAGTGGTTAGTTTGCATAAATCCTCCACAGACACACACCTGTCTGAAGTAGTATGCTGTGGTCTTCGGTATTTTTTAACTCCTTAGTCTTAGTAGGCTTTACTCTTAATAGAGTTAAACAAATTGTATTGATGCTGCAACAAAACTATTTCAAATGCTACTGGACAGGCTCTCTCTCAACCAGATGAATAGAACTCTTTAGGAAAGAATAAGAATGTTCAAAACCCACAGAAAACCAAAATCTTTAAAGGAGAAACAACAAAGCAGCAAAATATAGGAATTCCAGAAGACTTTAAAGCAAGTCTCAGCTGAGTCACTGTACAGTAAGAACTGTCATTTTGATATATGCTTGCATTTTGGTTAGAACAAAGGGACAGAAGTCTCTAGTTGCTACTACACTACAAACAGTAACACTTCCACATCCTTAAAAAGTATACATCAGGCTGCTGCCAGAAGACCAACTCAATGTACACTTTTTTTTCCCTTCCAGTTAACATTCACACAGCCCCCCGTCCCCCAAAATACAAACTGTTTATTGTGTTTATAGTCAGATTCTATATCATTCTTGTTTTTTTGCTTCCTTCCCAAGACTTCTGTTATGGATTTCCAGCTCCATGCACCACCACAAAACAGACACCAACATACAGCCAAGTGTGGCACCTAATAATTCTGCAACAAGTAATGAAGTAGAATTCAAGCTCTTGTATAACAAGTGCATGTTTTTTGCTGTAGTTCATATTCCATCAGGAAACTGAGTTTTCAGTGTATAAATTTCCTCGTTATCATCTAAAGATAGAGAAAAGCCCTATTGGCATCCTTATCTATGACTTTCCACAAACTAGGGGTATGAATGTCAAAACCAGAACTTGGTATGAAGTAACCTCCTGAAATGAAGTGTCTGTAGTTAAAACTAGTCAAGCATTGTGATTCAAGAAACATTACTCAAGAACAATATCAGCACAGCAGCTACAGCAGAACATTTAGAGTTAGAACCATCACTAGGTGTTTCTCTGAAATACATCTGGACCAGCTGAGACTGAAAATTTGAAAGCAAATCTTAATGACACAGTCTTTCCTCAGAGGTTTTAGGTTCTTCCAGTTCTAGCCATGACTGTAAAAGTTACTTATTTTAAAGCCCAGGTACAGGAAACACTGAAAAAGATTCCATAGAAATAAACAAATTTTTACTAATCTTTTCATGGGAAAATATCCATGTTACCTCAGACATATATATCAGTCTACAAAACAGTATGGGAAAGGTGAGCAATACAAACATTTGTGACCATCTACTGCCATTTTTCCATTGTACTGTGAGATCCAGAATGCTAAATTTTAGTTGCTTTGTGTATGTATAATATGTAGGATTTATTTTAACATTGACATACAACTACCATATTCTGTAAACATTTAACAACACAAATACTCAGCATCTGCCATTCCAAGTGTTCTCTGTCAGTAAAGTGCTTTCAAAGGTTTTGATCTCAACATGCTGAAATGCTGAGCCTACTATTCTCAAATTTATGCCACTGAAAATTAACAGCAAGTCAAGGGATTTTAAGTGGAGCAAATATATATATATATATATATATATATATAGATAAAATAAAAAGTGGAAAAGCAGAATAAGATTCCAATATTCACATTTCAATTATCATGGAAATTAGACTTGAAATACAGTGCAATAATAGTCAAGTAAAAATGCTGTTGCTTGGTAAAATTAATATTTATAAAATAAACTGAACAAAGCTAAGATTAATAATGTTGACTTTGTTTCTTTAAACAGTAACTTGAGTTGCCTACCCATTCTCAGCAGTTGTTTTACTCTTTCTTAATAATGAAGCACTAAAGTAAGGTGATATTTTTAGGTTTTCAGAATGGTAGAAAATAGTTAAACAATTGTACATAATTAGTAGTTTTTGTTACTTGGTTCAATCTCTAGGAGATATATCACTGAAAACAGCGTATTTTCACAATGCATCACTCAGCTTGGTTAACCCTAAAGCACGTGCTCTGATCTGCCAAGTTCAAATATGAAGTGCCAAGTGCTAAATAAAAGACATATTCCTCTCATGAAGTCAGGTAAGTAGCTTCTGAAGTGAACCTTTAGTCAAGCGATGGACCAACAGCAAGAAGTTTGCTGTCTACTGGATCTGGGTTGCCATTCATTAGACATGTCTCGATGCTTATCTGCAAGCTCTCTGCAGGACAAGACTTCATTCGACATGTAGGCAGAACAACTAATTAGCAGCTTTTTTCTCCTGACTAATACAGTCCCCTTCTAGTTGCTCCATAAAGAAGATTCAGTGGAACACCTCGGCAAAAGCATAGGAATTCCAGGTAGTTATGGTGACGAATTTCATTGTGAATGAGGATCAATGTCCCATACTACTTTGAATAGTAATTTCTTAATTCTTATTCAAATCCAGCCAGCAAGATAATATAACTTGAACTGAATTGGCCATGTGATCCTGATGGCATCCCATTAATGGGCTGTTCACTTAATTTATGTAATTTTAAAAAATTAAATAGTCATATTTTAAATCCCTACTGCAGTCCTTCAGATTGAAAGTACAGGTTTAAAAGTTATAGTATCTTTATAAATCAGTATGTCTGCACTTCTTAGTTTGTTGTCTGAACTTTCCTGAAGTTTTAACTCTTCTTCCCTCAGATCTCTCTCTCTCTTCTGCCTGTGGGAACACTGAAAACCCAGAATGAGGCTGTTTCATATCCACTATTGGCCATGTTCTGTGCCACAAGAAAAAAAAACCAACAACTCTACATCCGTAAGCTGTTATTTGAGTTGGCAAATAAACTAAGGTTTTCTGTTTGAACAGGGAGAGCACAAAAATCCAGTTATAGGGCCACTTCCACCCATGGTTGAAAGCCAAATAAATTCTGTCTGTAAGCAAAATGAACATGAGGGCAGTTATTAATATCAAAAGCTTACAGGTCTAATCCTGCAAGATGCTGAGGCTCCTTTGACAAGCCAAGAGGAACCCAAGGCAACCTGCATCTCCTGCAAAGCTTTTGGCACTCTTGGCTGCTGCAGTCTGAGAAGCTCATATCAAATGCTCCATCCCGTCCCAAGAGCACAGTTGCCCTGAGCAGCCCTGGAAAGCCAAGCCAGGAGAGGGCACACCACTGGGAAAAACAGTGTCCATCTATCTAGGGCTATTTATAAAGCTTGCACAAAACATTTAGAGCCAAGCCCTAACTTGGCTAGGTGTCAAGGACCACACTGAAAAAAAAAAACAAAAAACAACCCATACCCTCATTAAGAAAATGCATGAAGCACCGATTTCTATTTTTGGCTACAGTTGTAAGCATCACCAGGGTTACAGCTGCTTTATTGTGGCTTCTCAAGAATTTCCTTGATAAAAAAGGACAACAGAATTAGCTGAGCTTTTTGGAAATAGTCGCACAGTTCAGCTATGAAACAATGTCAAGTAGTTGGCAAAAAAATAAATAAATACAAAAACAAAAAACCCACTGCAAAACAAAACCCTGTAATACAACAGTAGCTACATGCCTCACAACAGTAGCCCGCTTGCCTTCTGAAGTTCTTTATTTGGAACTAAGAGAGGGAGGGCTGGGAAGGGGGAGGCTTGAGAAAACAAAGTCACATTAAGTCACTGCCCCAAACCACGCAGACAAAGATAACTGACTGGAGAAGACACTTTCTTCTAGCCAGACCTACTGGTGCTACTTGTACATATAGATAAGGAAGGGCGACAGGAAGCATTCATTTCTCTTTCACGTGGAAAGGCATTAGTGAATGATGTATTAGGAGCAAAGAGTGAAAAACAAAAGTAATAAAATCCTCAAATAATTAGTCTTCCTTATTTTATGCTAACAATTTTCACTCTACATCACTTGCTTGAAGAGGGTAGCTAAGATACAGGACTTTGTCAGGAGAATTGGATTTATCAAAGACTATATCTGCATAATTTGGGCAGGCAACTCTGTCCTTTTCCATAGGGTCTTCTGCAGGAGTCAGAGATTATCAGTGGTTCAAACCTACCAGAAAGAAGGGAGGATTTCAACTGCATGGACATTTATGCACAAGCCCATTTTATGTATTTATAGAGGGAAGGATCATCCATGCATTATTTCATATCTGGTGTTTTAGAATGCTAAATTATAACTGCAGGTAACAGAGATGTCCTGAGACACTGCATGTTAATCCCACAGTGTTTGTTTTGTTCACACACTCTTCTACCTGCTTTTTGTTTTGTTTTTTAATTAGGAAGGACAAATTTCCTGCCTCTCCCTTAATTCAAATTGGAAGTGCTGACAAACATGCTGAACATCTAAACATCTTGTCTGCATAGGAAAGATACAAAAGCGCACCATGTAAATTCCTATATTAAAAAAAAATGTAGTGGCCCTTAAGTAGTCAAGCTTTCTCACATAAATTACTCGTAGATATACAGAGATAACTCCAAAAGTAATGCCTCCTACTTAGTTCTACGGAAACTACAACAGATACAAAGCAAAATAACACTATTTGATAGAGCAGATTCTCAGCTATGAAACATTGTTTTTGTGGTGTGACAGCTGTACATGGCCATCAGGGACACAGCTTATCTTTCATATCACTGTCACAACTGCTGAAACCCACCACCTAGCCAAGCTCACATCCACTGTTTGGGCTCTGTAATTGTTCAGCAAATGTTGATGAATGCCAGTATTTTTTTTTCCACATGGGGAAATCCAATGACATCCCTTTTCTTTATACACACTTCCATGTCAGCCACCATTTTGTCAGAACGCCCCTCTGCTGCCATCTATCTCACACAGGAACAACATGTAATAGATTATTGGTGAGAAAGTTCAACATCTACTGCTGTACCACCAACATTTGCCTCTGACATCATGGGCTAACATTGTAAAATGGAAGGCCACACTTTTGGAACATTACTCATGCTAAAAGGTTATTATTACTGTGTATAATTACACCCCAAATTATTTCACATAGGACATTTCCCATTCCCTCCCGTTTGCCTATGCTGTGTCAGCCACCAGAGTGAAGGCATGGGCAATACCTTCTTGCGCAATGTGAAGTACAGGCAATACCTTCTGTGACAAAGCAGTTCACACAGTCAAGACCAAAGTGGGTTAGCTACTCTGCCCCCTGACAGCCTTAGTGCTGAGTGATAAAAACATCTTCTCCCATACCAAGTGCTTATCAAACATCTGTATAAGAAACACACAAGAAACAGTGGTTTCATTTGTCATGTACAAGTGTAGAAAACAGGGCACTGAGCTGGAACCCGAAAGACATGAATTACAGGCAATATTTTCAAAATTGCCTAAGGCCTGGATAATTAAATCAACTCAGGCATAGCTCCCTTAACATTGTTGTGACTAAATTTTTTGAAACATGAGTTCAAGGTCAATGTTGAACAATACCCAAAGACTCTTAAAATCCCATATTTTAAGAAATGAAATCTCATTGTGGAGCAATGGTGAATGTCTCTGAACACCAACAATGTCAAAGTTAAGCACGTAGGTGTACTTGCTGTACAGTATGTGCTATCAGTGATGACAGATTAAAGACCTAAAGACCACATTAAGTGTGTTAGGCAGGTCTCTTGACAGAGTTTGTCTCAATGTACAACCTATGTAGAGAGGCTGAAACACTCAGCCCTACAGACCTGCTTTTCTTGACAACTAAAGAATTGTGACGATCCTCCTCAGAACCTGAGACAACACAGCTGAAGCGCAGACAACTTACCTGGGTAGCTCAGCAAGCCCACAGCCAAGTGTTACAAAGCGTTACATCATCTCATGATTTAGATTGGTTGCTACCCACACATCATAAGAAAGTTTTAGTCTTGTACTAACTCATTTTCACTGTTTTTGTATGTTTTGCAAACTGCTTCATGCTGTACATCGAGTGACGCTGTCTGTTGGCCTGATCTTTCCAGACTACAAACCTCTCAGCCTAGAGACTGTGTGCAGTCTATTTTCCTTCTCCCTTGCAGGAATCAGCCTGTGCTTGCTTATTTCAACTTAACATCAGTTCCTTCAATGAATCAGCTTGGAATAAGAATGCAATAGCATACTCAGTCCATCGTTGTCACAGTGCTTGGTGTGATGCCAGCTGAGGGTTTTTAATTTTGCTCTGTTCAGAGCAGCATTTCTACATACAGAAGCATGTACAAAAGATCACATCTATCTTTGGATTCTGCAGAAACATTCTTTGCAGATTTCCTAGTAACCAAGTTAACTCTTTCCTTAGAAAGAATACCCAGCATCCCAAACATCAAATGAGTGAATGGAAAGCCAGAAATAGAGCCCCGTGGATCAATAGATTTGACTGAGAAAGCGTTTGCATTCTCAGGGGTAGAGATCATTGTGTTTCTAAGTGGATCAGAGATATGATCCTTGGCCACTGTGAATGGAATGGAAACTGGATGCCATCAGCGGGAGAACAAGTGCTGATGTGGTGAGGTAATGCGGTAAGGAATAGAAGAGTGGAAGGAATGCAGTGCCACTGCCCCAAGGAATCTTAAAATAAGCTCAATCTGGTATTTGAATGCTGGGTGAGGGCAGAGGGTGAAAGCCAAAAGAAAAAAAAGACATTTTCACACTGCAATCATTTCTGAAAGGAGGTAAAGTATCATCTATAACTTATTCAGACAATCAGCTTTGCTGTGTTTAGTATTTGGTTCCTACCCTCCCGCTAAGAATATAATGAGTAGGAGACCACCAATCTCTTGCCAACTTGAAGGCTGGAATACCAGCTCCTCACACCAATACCTCCAGCAGAAACAGCTGAGACATTCATCGGTCAGACAGCTGGGGGAAGAATGAACTGGAACATCTGACCATTGTGTCCAGCAACAGCCACTTGCTGAAAGTGCAGGGCACACTGTGTATGCTGTCCATTTTGAGCAGCAACTCACCACACTATCAATCAATACCTGTGAAGCAGCTCACAACTGCAGATTCACTGCCAGCCTGCCACTGACCTGGTGAGAGCCACAGCCTGAGGAAGGAATGGCACGGCTAAGAAAGATGGATTACTTCCACTGGAGCACCTCAAATGGATGATAATTTTTACACGTAAATCTCAAAAGAAAGGTTCTCTACAGCTTCTGTATAGACGTGGCTCCTAATGTTATCTATTTTGAATGGTGTCATTGGAAGTCATGCTTTCGTCTCAGATGCAAGCAGGGTTGCTTTAGAATTAGTTTAATGAGTCTAAGGTGTAGGTGTTTCTGTAGAGTTCCTCTGGTACGTACTGTCTCCTCCCTGGTCAAGATGCCACTGCTTTGTTTATTCAGAGACGACAGTTGCCTTCTCTTTCTTCTATGCAAAGCTGTGTTATTAACCTTCCACAAAAGTTTCTATTATCAGAAATGCCAAGTATAAAGCACAGTTCCAAAAGCTACTACATGGGTAAGAGGCAGGAACTGAATAAAATATTCACATTTCTGTCTTCATTTAGAAATGGCATACTGTAATGCTTGTAATTATAACTATCTTAATTTTCATCTATTCAAAGTTAGTTAACCATTTCACAAGTTATAAATGCCTTAGCCAAAAGATAGAGCCTGATGGTAGGCAAACTCCAAACTGTGGTAAATGCACACACCAGTCACACTGCTGCTGCTGCATGCTATTCCAGAGAAGAATACAGTTATAGACTTAAAGCCCAAATGAAGATAGAATCTGACCAGAGAACCAATGCATAGATTTTATTATTGATGGTTACAAGGTATCTATCTCAAGGGCTAACTAGGGATACTAAACTATGTTTTACATCTTCACAAGTATTTTTTTTAAGTGTTTCCAATAAAGTGGAAAAAAAATAATAATAAAGGGAAAAGTGAAACCTTTGAGGCACAATGCTCAGTGAGCGATACTGGCTTGGCACAAAGCAGATTGGGTCATGTCAAGGAGATGATGATGTGCCATCCTTACAGCCAACCCCAAATTCTCCATATCAGCAATTCTAAATTCTGCTGCTGTTCTACCAACTGCAGGTACTGGGCAAACAGAAAAGGCAGAGGTGAAATGAAGCTCCGCCACGTCATCTGCCTGCATCACACACACCTAAGCAGAATCAGAGAGTGCAGGTCAAGAAAGAAATAAAACTAAAGCAAGACTCATCCTTGCTCCTGAAGGAGCTCTTTTACAGGAAAAAAACAAACCTCACCAGGGCTTTACAATCAGATGATGGCACCCCACGCACCGCTCAAGCACTGTCAAGGGGCATTATACTCAGAAGACAATCCAGCCCTTGAACTCCCCAGGTACTGGTTTAAAATACCTCTCATGAGATCTGAATGCATCCTATGTCAGTATGCTTCAAACATCTAGCTTCACATTTGGTTATGTCTACAAAAACACCAGCTAAGAAAAAAGTGATAATGAAGAATGATTTTAGTCTTTTATTTGAGCAAAAGTTAAACATATGGATCCTGGCACCAAAAGTATGGAATCTGTGATAAAACATATGGATATCCATATGGGGGAACGAGGAAAAAAAAAAAATTAAAAAAAAAGGAAAAAGCTCTTGGCCAGAAATCCTGCTCTTGCATTTTTATCCTGTATGCACGGTGCAGCCCCTTTCCTCTGCAGAGCAGTGCTGCCTGCCGACGGATTAGGATGTTATAAATTCACATGCAAATTCCACAAAATGCTCCACTGTTATCAACTTTATTAGATTTACGAATACAGTCCCGCTTAATTTTTTTTATTATTATTTTATTTTTTTTATTCTCTTAATCCCTTTCATCACTTAATAGCTCAGAAAGCAATGGATTTCGGTAAAAAGGAAAGGCTTATTACAATCAATCCTGTTGCTGTATCTCTCTGCTCGATGCTCAACTAATGAAACTTATTTTTCTTTGGGACCTCTACAGAAAATCCTTTCCTAAGGAAAAAGAAATAATGTTTATTATGCTGCTGACTTGTAATAATGCAACTGTATTACTTCTCTCCTTTGGGTGTCCAACCAGAGGTTTGTAAAAAGCTATTAATCATACTTCACCAAATTCTAGCCTGTAGTGTACCAAGAAGTCACTGAGGCTTGTTTAATACAATATATCAACTTATGGGTCCAATGACTGAGGCTCTCATGGTAACATTCAACTCTGACTGCTCAATGAGTCCTATTTAAGGAGAGATGGTAACACCACCAGGAAGGTCACCTGCATCAAAACAGTTCAGACTCTCCATCACTCAAGTCAACCTCCCACATCTTATTCAAAATATGTCACTTCCATAAGCATTTTAAGAAATCTTAGCTCCCTTCCTTCTACATCTTCTAAATGATGAAGCACGAATAACTGAATACAGGCAACATAGCACATGCACCGACCTACCAAATGTGAAACAGGGACCAAAACACTGAACCAGGGAGAACTCCTTACAGTTCAAAAGAAACAAGAAAATGTTTCCTTGGATTATTTTATTATTAATGCAAATATGTATTTGCTGTTCCATTTTGCTTCTGACCAGGGCTAGAAATGGAAGTAACGTGAGAAAAGTGTCATAGGTGTCTTTCTACAAAGATGAGATGTTGGATGTGTCCTTGGATCAAGCATTTAAACTCCATTTTCATTCTCCAGCTACATCAAGTCTGTGGTACAACATGGTGTTAGGCTTTTCTGCAGTCAATTGACAGTAACATCGGGTTTTCTATAGTGCTGTCACTGCCTTGAGGCCAATTCCAGGACCATCCAAGGAAGTCACATTACACCATCAAGTAAGCAACACTAAACTGGGTGTCTTCCCAATCCAAACTAGTTATTTATGGCTCCTTTATCTTTCTTATCACAAACAGTACAGTTACTCTTAAATAAGTTACTAGCAGATGTTTTTGTTGTTTTGTTTTTACTAAAGAAGAAAGAAGGAAAGCAAGGGCTTTGCATATGGATACATACAGAAACCATAAAACTTCATCCTTCAAATACCTCACATGGTTAACTTCACTCATGTGAGTAAACTGCTTGTGTGCTAAAGATACTCACATGCAGGAGCATTTGCAAGGCTGAGCCCTAAAACCATTAAATTAATGGTGGAAATATATAAAATATATAACTGATGAACAAGCGATTAAGGATTCTTCTCAAAAGTAGGTAAAAAAGGGTTATCACTCAGGCAAGCTCTCTCTCCAGTGACTGCTCCTGATTGATAGATTTGTATAAGGCTGAGCTCCTGATTAGTTCTGAGATATGAATGCTTCAAAATGTAGGAATTAAAAAAAAAAAGACTTTCTGAAAATGAAATGCAATACCCAATTCAATTAAAAGAAAATGCTATGATCTGGAATTGAACCAAGACTTTGGGATAATGCTATTTATTCTGTGCCAAGTTTAGTAGATGTTTTCCAAAATGCCAGTTTACTTGGATTTTATGGAAAAATTGACCTTTTCACCCAGAATAGAGGCTGCTAATTTCATTAAAGTTGTTAGAGATTTTCTCAGACTGCATCCATGCCAATCTGAGTATTTCTTTCCTCTATTTTCATCTATATTCCCCTTGCATGGAAGCAAACTGACAAAGCTATAACTACGGCATTCTGCTTCCTAGTCCTACTGCACTCTCTGCCAATACAGTTATTCAGACTGCAAGAGTACTGCAGGCACTCAGAGAAGCAAGCATCGCCCATTCAAAGCAGACCCTTCCCTGAAGGCTGGTGGTTGCAAGCCCCTGGGTCAGGCAATCCACACTGCTGGCATCCCAGAAGAGCCAGAATCAACTCAGCTGCTGTGAGATGAGCCGAGCCTGTCAGTTCATACAGCAGCTTGAGCTCATCATCTGTATTTACATAGTGCCTCAATCAAACTCCTGCGCTCTGTAAACTATGTTTATTACCCTTCATGAAGGCCGATAGATTTTAGTTTGCTCTCCTTACAGTAGGAGCAGCCAAAGATCTACGCTTGATGGTTATTTTCTGCCTTAATTTTGCCTTTAAGGAGGGAGATGTTATTACTTGCCAAACCAGCACATGTTCACAGAGAGAGTGCGGTCAAGTGGTCAGGAGCAGAGCTGATGTTAATTAGCAATGAAATGAGGAATGAACCAGCATTAGCCCTGAGACTAATCAATGAGAAAATCACTCCAAGCAGGCAGCTTAATGAAGTACTATACAGCTGTTTATTTTTAGTCCGTTTTAGCCTGACAACAAAATCCCTATTAATTAAACAACAAAATATCTAAAATGCATTTCCTTCTAGGGCCTTGCAATAGCTCTTTTCTCTTGTTGCCTTGTTGTTGTTGTTAATTATTCCATTTACCTATACCTTTCCCTGGCCACAATAGGTACGATCAGGAAAAATTAAGGCAGGTCAAGGATACTTATAGCTATCATTGGCATGTATTTGTTCCTTGCCATCACATACCACCCCACAGATGACCTAAGGCAGGGTCCTTTGCAGTGCTCATCCCGGTGCCTTTCTGCTGCAGTGCTGAAGGACGTGGTGCCCTGCACATGCACCACCACCTCAGGCAGAGGGAGGGACAAACACTGCAACAGGCACATGCTACCTGTGATCTGGGAAAGGCACCTTGGTTCCCTCTGTACCAGGTGCTTCTGTGATGCATGGGGTCCCCTCCAGACCATTCCCTTTGCCCCAGCTCACTGCTGGGCCATCCTCCATACAAACCACACTATTTTCTAACAGAGATGGGAAAATTGCAAGGAGAGGCTGGGGAAGGTGCATAAGATCCAAAGCCTTTCCACTGCAACGCTGCACCGGACAATAGCACTGTGATACAAAACTGATATAGCCAGCTGAAAAATTGTGAGTTTGGTACAGAATAACGCAACTCTAAAGTGTGAGGCTTTGATACCTTCTTTTAGAAAAGTAAGTTCTTCCCGATGCTTTCCAGCAAGCAGACACTAAAGTATGTTCATATGACAGTAAGATTTGTTTGGTTTTTGACTTGCCATTAGTAGCAGGAGCTCTAACACCAGCAGTAACAAGATTTGGAGATGCAGGCTGCACCCATGGGAGAGCTGTGTGGCACCCTTCCCCTCCATATGCACGGGTGAAAGGTTGACTAAAACCTGCTTTTCTAGGAAGGGTTAACAAAAAAAGATACACAAAACTGTGTTTTAGACAGTTCAAAGTTTGGTCAAAGTCCTTTCTGAGACTGACAGACTTAATTCAGGGATTCAGAGAGAGGAGTTTCTTAATCTTTCCAGTATAATCAATAAGCCATCTCTGAAACTGCATCAGAATAAAAGGAAAAAACACCATCCCATACAGATATGCCCTGAGCTAAACATATAGACACACCTTTAAGCATTTTCTTATCTTCTGTTTTTGCCTGCATGTTGCGCAAAGCAACATAGTACGATCCTTCAGGTGAACTCTGCTTCCCTATACCCAGAGAGAGCAGCACAAGCCAGAGAACAGCCCTTTCCCAAGAAAAAAACAACTTCAAACTCACATTATCAGCTCCTCTACAACAGAGAGGATTCCTAAGTCATATTCACCTCCTGAAGATGGAGACATTACAGTAAATGTATTCATTAGATCTCAAGTGACAAGCCTTAATTAAAGTGTACTGTTTGCAAAACAAGAACCAAAACTGAAGACGCTCTAGTAAATATATATTTTGCACTGAGCAGAGCAAGGCAGACACTGGCTTCTACCTAACACCCACAACATGAAAAACACTCAAATAGGAGTATTGGATATGTATTTCAATAATATCGTTAGAAGACATTCAACACAGAGTGATAGAGGAATCACACACAGTAACAGATTCAGAAACAGACATATTTGCATTCTTCAACATAAATTAAGTTTCTTATGGTCCCTACTGTATATACATAGAGAGAGAACGTTTTACCAGTTTTTCCTCTCCAGTCATGCCATGATCCACCAAATAAATAATGTTAATGCTTTTCACATAAATAACTCCATCTATATAATGATTACAACTTCTCACAAACTTCAGCTGAACAAACCACCTTGGGGAAGAGAGAAAGAACACAAAATATCTGACTAGCTGCCACAAAGTAGAGGCAAAAAGACTAAAGGGGATACCAGGAAGACCTTCTCTCTCCCTACAGTTCTCTGAAAGAAGGTAATGATGAAGTGGGGTCAGTCACTTCTCCCACTTACCAGTGCTGGTACAAGAAGGATTGGGAACAAGCTGCTCTAGGGGAAGTTCAGGCTGGATACTAAGAAGCACATCTCAGAAAGAGTGCTGAGACATTGGAACAGGCTGCCCAGGGAGGCAGTGGGTCATCAACTCTGTAGGTGTTTAAGGAAAGGTGCTTAAGGACATGGTTTAGTAGGTAATCTTGGTGGTGGGTGGATGGTTGGTTGGACTAGATGAAGCAAAGAGGTCTTTTCCAGCCTTAATGATGCTGCAATTACAATTTATGATCTTTAAGGGCACCTCTTTGCAAGAATGGACTCCATTCAACTGCAAAGTTTGATTTCCGGAGGTTTTGTTTTTTATTATTATTATTATATTTTTTTAAAGCCACAGTGAAGCAATTATTTCTTAAAAAGTGCAGACCTGAAAAACAACATAACCAGCCAGGTAATCCCCTTTATAGTCAGATTTGATAGCTCATGGAAATCTAAACAAAGGCACAATGCTGTGCAACCACAACAGCTGGGTTGGAAATTGCTGCAGATTGTTAGGAGGAGCTGCAAACTAGAGATAGGCAATGAAAAGGTTAGAAATGATAGTTTAGAAAAAAAATAAAAAGACAAATTACTCCAAAGACCATATTCTTTAAATCGTTGAAGCAAAACATGTTTATTTGATTTGTTTGTATGCCTATTACAAAAATGCTACTTTGGGATTCTAGGAACCCAGTCTGTCAATTTTTCAGCTTCTGCACTTTCATGGTTGCTTAGAGCTGTTTAATGCAAATACACTTCCAATAAGAGATTTCATGCCCCTAAATTACACCCAGTTAAGGGCGAATGAAAATGTAAGGTAAATAACTATAATCAGCCATATTATCTTTCTCTTGGCACCTCTCACTTTACAGGCATATTTAAAGGCATCTCTGGGGTCCTATCCTTTTTAACAAGCGGCAGCGTATTTCCTGGAATATTACTTACGGTGCTGTGCTATGAACATTACACAGGTTAAAACGTTACCTAGAGACCTAGAAAGAATTGCATCTGTTGCAGAGCCACGCTTGTTGCCATGTTTAGGAACATTTGAAAAAGACGCGAGAAAATTTTCAACTCCAGGATGAGGAAAAGAGACCAAGACTCATGAAGATCTTTCATATCCAACATTGTTGATCAGCACAGCAATTAAATGCAAGAAATTGAGACTACACACTTCTGGTATTCACTAAGGATACCCTGGAAATCATTCAGGATACTATGGGGAAAAAAAGTTGAAGAAACTTCGGCATTTCACTCTCATGTTATTCTTCTTTGTAGGCTGATGAAACCACACTTAAGAAAGAAAGGTGACCTGAGCACTGTAAGAGACTCACAGTCCCTTGTTACCTCCATGAAAAAAGTACATACCAATAATCAAGCTGCCCACTCAGTAAGAGGAATACAGAACTGGACTCTTCAGAAGGAAATACATCCAAGTCTCTCAATACACATTTTGATTATTTTAAGCATTGGGCAGTTTCATTTTGCTTACAGACTTACTTTGTTTAAAGATGAATTTCTGGTTCTACAAATAACTACTCTTCTGCTTCAGCTAGAAGTGTCCTAGTACCAAATTAAACCAGAGAAACTCTGAAACAATGAATTCATTCAACTTTAGTTCTGTTTAGCTTGTCTCGGATACATCCCAATTGCTGCCATACCTCTATTTACCAACTTTTCATTATTGAAGCTATCGCTACATCATTTGTTTGCAGACCTGCTTATGCCAGTGTTCTGTTTTCTCCTAGCAAGTCACATTTCATGCAGACATTTGTCTTTTGTAAAGCAGCCCCCCAAATTCTGCACCAATTTATCCTCCCCTAACCCAACTCCCACTCCCTCAGCACCAGCAGAAGGTCACATTCAGCAAATTAAGCAATGCTTGTGAACAGAAACCATGCTAGATGCTGCATAGCGATGAATTTCTCCCCAAATAGTTGAAGAAAACATGAGAGGGAAAAAAAGTAGCAGCATGAAAAACAGATGGACAGACTCTTGTTTATGTGTCACTTACTGACACAAAGTAACCCTTGGAAAGCCACAAGTTATCTAAGCCTTAGCTCTCCCTCTATAAATGGTTATGATAACAGCTTCACAGTGTGAAGTCCACTTTTCGTAATCCTCAAAGTGCTGTTGAGAAACAAACTGGTATAACTAGAGATGTGCCTTGATGAGAGTACATTGCACTGTTAGATACATCGGCGCCCAGGACAAGTCTTCCACTATTACCTTTATGTTTCTGCTACTACAGTACCCCACCCCCCACCCCTCCCCACATCAAATCAATAAACAAAATATTCTTCCATCTGTTTTATCTGCAATTGTATTAAATGCAGATGGAAATGTGACTTTCAGATATCTGGGTTTCTGTTACGTGCTCACCTAAACTTCATCCCAGTACCTGACAGAAGGAAGCTGTACACAAGACTTTGATTTTTCTTTTCCAATTGGAAGACATTAAGCACCCAAACTCTCATAAAAGATCTGAGGCAGAAGCTACATAACACACCTATGCAAGCAATGTTTGTCCCCCCACTTTTAATACAGACCTTAATGATCAAGAGATCAGAAAAGTGTCAAAGGAGATAAACCAAGTTATCCCTAATAATGCATCTAGGTCTCATCACCAGCAGCAGCTGATCTGCAAGCTTCAGTCCAGCACCAGCGATATACAAAAGAACTTAAACGTCAATACATTGAATGGTTGATTCACCGGGAGAAGTCAGTCATTGCATACTGAGTTTCTGTAACAACTAGCAATGCTTTGAGGTTCTCGTGATGAACTCTGCAAATAAAAGTGCTGCAGGACAAAGCAATTCTCTTATTGTGCTCCAGTGTTTGTTTTCTGGACATGTAACTTCTAGAGGTAATTGAAATCATGCTTTGCAGACACCACAGTAGGAGATTAAGGAAGAAACTTGAGAAAACTCCTGTTATTGCACACTAGGAGTGAGTGCTGGCACATATCTTCATTTAAACTGTGGCTACCAACTCTTCACATAGGTATCTCCTGTAAACATCCACCTCATTTTAGAGCAGTTCAACCATCAGCTATTCCTCCAACACCACTCTATCAGACAAAGTCAGTCAGTTGTCCCACCAGCCTGAACTGCAGCCCTCAACAGGGGAAGGCAAAGAGGAGTCATCTCAACACTGCAGCAATTTAGCACATATTCTAACACTGTACTTTCTGTTTATGTAACTGGAGGGGGGAGGAAATAATCTTTCAGGATCTTCCAAAAGAGATGCCTAGGAACAAGGGTACAGCTTTAGTACTTGATGGATATGTCCTTAACCACCAATGACTGGCTCTTAATCTCTCATGTGACACTGTGTAGCCCGTAGATAGCAACAGATCAGGAAAAAAAAAAAAAACAACTAAGTCACATCTATGAGACACATTATTGCCTTTAGCCACAATTCTTCGACCTGGCAGAAGTAGGGTTTAAGCTGTCCCTACAGAAGCTTCATTTGTCCAACTTCCAGTTTCATATCTCCTTCAGTCTCATTCACGTCAGCCTTTGAAGAACTGCTTTTCCCTGATACTTTCTCCTTGTTTCCAGACCAGTTTTCAATTCCAGGTCACAAACTACAGTGAAGTCAGTGTGGAAATCTGGTTGGTCAACAATGGAAAATAAATTTACAGCTAGTTTGCTTCTTAATGACCTACAATTCATTGAAGAATATGAAATCATAAAAGCTATGGGCACTGTCAAAAACAAAGCATTCAACAAACAACTGCCACTGTCCCTTTAAAGAGTAACAGGGCAGCAGAGAAGAAAGTCTGACACGGGCAATAATAAAATCAGCACACATCCTCCACAACTCCCTTTTGGGGCAGATAGGCCCAAGCTCTTTGCTAATCAGAACATGTCATTCAATGATTTTCACATCTTTAAATTACCAGACACACACGGGAAGGGTGGAAGAAGCCTGTGCACACACCACCAAGGCATAAGCTTTTTCTGCCAGCTCCCAGGGCTCGGACACCAAAGCTGATAAGCACGAGCCACAGACTGGAAGTGCACTCCGGTATCAGCGTGCAACCTGACATCTGAGCCTCCAACTCAGCTTCCTGAATTCCCACATCCCACAGTGCCACCACAGATTGACAAAGGAAGGAGAGAGACCTATGAGTTTTATGCTCACAGTGTACACTAAAGACAGGTTGTGCAGAAGGTTTCCCTAAATTACTCCTTATCTTGTTTCCTTATAGATGTACCTTTAAGCATATTTTCTTCCAGTGATGAGGGGCCTCCTCTGCACTCATTTAGAAATGCTTTGACCTTCAGACAAGAGACTTCATGTCCCCGCAGGGACTGATGCTCTTCTCTCTTGAGTCTACAGCCAACTACCACAGGATGGATGCTGCTCTACCAGAAACAGAATTTCCCACACAAGTTTCCTTTGGGTCTTTATCTGGTGGCCACATAGGTGATGTTAAAACAGTCCACTGTACTTTCTATTATTTTTTCCAAGACACATCCCAGGATTTGTGGACACACTCAATTCCTTTCACAGGGCTGATTTAAGGATGCCATGAACTGCTTAACAAGGTGCTCCTTCTCCTAGCCTAGTCTTTACATGATCCATATCAAGTTTATTGCTCTTCAACACACTATGTAATCCTCCATGTAAGGGAAATCTTGACTTACCACAAACACATCTGAAAAATGCTAAGAGTATGAGTATCTGAAGGAGTAGGATTTAAATATCATTGCACAGCCCTGGATACAGACTTTATGCTTAGGATTTGAATCCTCGAAGTTGCATTGTAATGGCAAGTTTCATCTCGGTTTTAGAACAAACTTGTAAGAAAAGAAATGTAGATGTTAGATAAGCCATAAATCTGATTCACAAGTTTAAGTTTCTCAACTAAAAACAAACAAACAAGAAATCGACTTTGAGATATAAAGTTAGTTCAAGACATACCTGCATACAGAGGACACTCTGATTAGCAGTCAGCTTGAAGTCACAAATGTTGATGTTAAAACATAATAGCAACTTCCAACCAGTTCCTACAAATGGGTTTGCTTTGAAATAAGTCTCTACTACAGTGAATTATTGCTAGTTTGCAGCTTTGAAGGCAAAGTTCTCTGGTAATTCCAAGTGTTCTCAGATCCTCACCCAATTCTGATCTGTAGTAACAGTTGTGACTTTCAGTGTGGAAAAAAAAAAAAAAAGAAATAAAATAAGAAAGACATTAAAACATACACAACCCTCTACTAACAGTTATCAGGGCAAAGACTTTTTTTCCTAGAACTGGTTTGCATGATAACTACATGGCTAGTGTACACTTAGAGATCCTGAGTCTGCATCAGGAGATCATCTAATTAGCTATTTGCATGCACAATTACCTGATTTGTACAAGCAGTCAAGGTGATTGTACATGTAAATTAAGCATGGATTTGCAAGACTTACTCATCTGAAAAACTGCAATTTTACTTATTTTTAAGCAAAAATCAACAGCTACTGTAGACAGACTGCTGACTTAATATCCCTATGGCTCATATATTCACTGAATTTTACAAACACTCCTCTTGCATCACTTCTGTGCACCACACTGCAGACATATACATGTGTGTTCATGCCAACTTGTGTTAGACACACTCATGGTGCTATCCAGCTCATACAGAAACTGTGACCTGCCTCCCAATGCAAGCAAATATTCCTTGTCTCCTAGAGGTACCATTTTCCCGTTATCTCTTCAGTGCTGGGATCTGCTGAGCTTAACAAAGTAAACGCGGTTTTACTTATCACACTGAGCTCAGGAAGCTCTACAAGGAGCAGAAACCCAAACAACTGTGATGCAAATACTCAACCTGGAGCCCTGAAGACTTTAATGTTTAAAGCCCCACTGCTGCCATGCTGACTGGCTTGCAAGGGGTTTTCAAACACAAACAGGTCATCCACATTTAATGTGAAGCTGTACAGTAGCTGCTAAACAAATGGATGTTTATATCACTGAGGGTTGAGCACGAATTACAGCCTGGAACACACAGCTCATGGGAAAGGCAAGTTCCCCTACCGCCCCATACCTTTAATCTCTTCTCCCAGGGTGTCTCCTTTAGCTGTGAAGAAACTCAGGATTGTACATGAGTTCAGTAACTGACTAGTTTCAGGTAACTTCAAGTATAAGAACAGCTCTGCCTCCTTGAAGTGGCAAAGGAATAAAAAATACTCAGTTCACCATGGAGAGAAAATGTTAATCCTGCCAAATAGGGATAGAAACCATAAACTGATGAAGACCAAACAATATTTATGCTGGAGCTGATGAAGTAACCAAAACAACTTTACTTTAGTAGCAGTCTGGGGATGACACATTACAATTTAGCTAGCCATGAAAGCCTTTTACAAGTATAGAAAGGCTCTGTCCCTGCTTCTATCCCTCAGCACACATTACTATGATGACTGTTGTACTGTTGTTCACAGATTCTTACTTTCTCAACTAGGAGATGCTCCCCCTGACCTCAGGCAAACTCTATTTTAGATGAATACAGCACAGCTCCTTCCACTTCATCTCCCCTGCCTCTCATCACTCGTACTCACTAAATCAGGATCTGCTTCCAGTCAGTGGTACTGATGTCACGATACACTTACAGCTTCCTGTTCAAAGGGTCCACATCGCATCAGAACTGTAAATTTTAAAATCTCCCCCAGTTTTCTATCAGTGCTCTGAGCTGTGGAAGCACATACTATCCAGTAAGGACCTCTGGAGGAACATCAGGGCTCTGCTGCACAAGCTTAGCGCAGCTGCTGTGGGTTAGTAACAGCCAAAGAGACAGGACCAGGGCTGCAATACTGCACAAGAGCCTTCACTTATCCACCAACCCTGGAAAAGCCCAACTCGTTCTTCCACAGCTGAATATTTATGCAACACAACGGCTTTAAGAATGGTAAGCACTGTGTTAGATCCTTCTTCTGTGCTTGCCCTGTAAAGAAGTTCAAAAGCTAACTCACAGAAGCACATTATCCTTTTGTTACATTAAACAAAGGAGGCATGCTGAATGTCTGCTCACTGAGAAATTCAAAGTACTATAAATACGTTCAAAATAGGAGTCAAGTTGCAATTCCACATCCAAATATAATTCAGCTCCTTGGAGACCTGGGAAATACAGAAGAATCAACCCTGGGACTTCTCATGCTCAGGGGTTTGAGTGTTTCTCTGGGAAGGCTCAGGTCAGTCCTGTGCTGTAGGAGCAGCTCCTGCAGCTGGAACATCCGAAGCAGGGAGCGCTCCATGTTGTAAACTGCTCATGCAGCAGGACTGAGAAAAAGGCATCTCCTGGTCACCGGCTGTTCCTGACTACAGGAAAATGAAAATACAGCATCTCCGCACCTGTTCACCTGATGGTGAAGGAAGGAAAAGCCATTACCGAGTGACAGGAGACGAAAAACCAAAATCCACTTCAGCAACTCATCCCAGCACTGGTGATTAATCTCACACTCCCACAGCCTGATGCACATTAACCAGATAATTAATAATTTCTTTAGGGACTCCAGCTCGGCAACTGTTTTATCAACCTGCACAGCATTAGGAGAGATGCTGTGTTTGTGATCAAACTGCTGGAACTATGGAAACCTTCTACAGGAACAGTAAAAGCCTGAGAGCAATCTGTGGGCCCAGTTTTACAAGGAACAGTAACATATGTGCAAAAATCAAAGCTGCTCCTTTGTCAGTGCAGTCAGTAGACTCAAAATCGGAGTGAGATCAGCATAATAAGAATAATTAATAGCAATGCTCAACTCCCATCTTTCCCCACTAGAAGTGCTTTTCTGTATTTTTTTAATACATTTTGCCTGATGCGGTAACATACTATGCTAGATCGTGTTCTTTCACTGTCCTCTGTATGGATAATCAATTAGATGTACATACCCTAACACTAAAGAAAGTTTGACATTAAAAAGTACAGGAGTGTCACATGCTGTTCAAATTCTGTATACTTTCTATTAAATTGCTGAGGAGCAGAACACTTAGTATTGCTCTTGCTAGTAACTTCGTGCCATCTTCAGTGCATTCACACACAGTGTTCAAGGACAGACTTTGTACAGGACCAGGAACACAATACTGAAGTGCTGGCACTGCATCATCTCTCCCAGCACTTAGAAATGGACTGCTGAGAAAAATGAGGTAAGTAGCTTTTCAGATATTAAACTCTCCAGTGTGTTAGATGTATGTCAGTATTGGATGATTAAGAATGACCGATAATTAATAACATTACATCCATGGCTCCACCCCTGAAAATAAGATTTAGATCCATAATTCCTGCCTAAATATGTCTTTCTCTCCAAAAGAGCAATACTGTGCAGCTGTTAGTAGCAAGAAGGTACTGCATTTTGTCAACAGGTCCCAAAATAGTAAGTTATTTGGGTGCTTTCCTAAAAGTAGCTTAGATATCATCATGGTACAGATAAGGAAATAGAGACACAATCGTACAGGTGCTGCAATGAAGCCCCAACACAAGTACTGCGGGTGCCTAAGCAAAGCCTCAGTTGACCCTCTCATCACACAATTTTTAGCTATGGCTTAACAGTATACCTAATTTTTAAAGGCATTCTGTTCTTAAGATTACAACCATAGCAAAGCACTAATGCAGAGCTTCAGAAGAAAAGTACCTCAGCCCAGGTAAATAGGAGACTGGGTACATAACTCCAAAACAATACATTTTCTCTGAAGTCTGTCCTAATACTACATTAGTAATAAAGAATGCATTTTCTTTTAGTACATAGCACAGCTTAATCTGTATTTTCCTTTTATATGGTGCTAACTAAAAGACATCTCCATTTTTTTTATCATCTAGTCTAGTATTTATGACTTTCCTCACCATACTATTTGAGCCCCTTCATTTTCATAGTGTCAGTTACCATTATTCCATTAAATTAAATCCTTTTACAAGCATCTTCCTATAAACATGCACTAGAGATAACACAGCCACATGGTGAGGATTCACAGACTACAGTAAGCAGATTACACCTGTCTTGATTTTCAGTGTAGCTGTCGGCAGAGAATATTCTTCCATCAAACTGGGCACAGATCTCCTCATTAAAGTTACAGGGGAGAATAATTACAGAACAGTATATTGCAGTTTACCAATTGGTCTTGCATACATAATGGCCTATGAAAGAAAAACTGCATCCTTTAACAGCTGGGAAAATCTTTAAATTGTTATTATTATTATTACAAAATACCCAACATTTTAAACTATCCAATAACTTGCCTCCTGTATGCAAAGCAGGCAGATACAGGTGATCAGGGCCAAAAAGGTCTCAGACTCCCAGTCCATAAATACAATTATTTTTCACTCTGTAAACACTGCATTCCACAACCTTCAGTTCTACAGCAAAATCCTCTCCTCATGAGAAAATTATGCTGATTGCAGAGGAAGCCCTGAAAGCAAATGGATGTTTTTCTGGATCTGCTAATCTCTCACACTGAGTGTTAAGCATCCTGTTCCCCTGCATCCTCATTCCTCAGAAGAGGATGAGTGAAGCCATCAAGTCCCCCGTCCTGCCTGCAGAGGTGCTCCCATCCCTAGCAGGATGAGGCCTGTAAGCACCTCCCCACCATGCAGAGGTGTCCCATGCCTCATCAATTGCAATCCAGGACTGAAGTGAAGCATCTAGAATATATTCATACAATCATTTTGAGTTGGAAGGAACACTTTAAGGTCAACTAGTACAACTCCCCTGCAATGAGCAGGGACACTTAGTGCACATCAGGATGCTCAGAGTCTCATTCAGACTGACCTGGTGTGTCATGAGGAACAATGAATCCACCAGCTTTCTGGGCAACCTGTGCCAGTGCCTCACCACCCTGACTGTAAAATAAGCTTCCTATATCCAATCTAGATCTCCCTTCTTTTAGTTTGGGACCATTTCCTGTTGTCCTATCACAACAGACCCTGCTAAAGAGTCTGTCCCCTTCTTTCATACTTTAGATACTTTCTTACTTTTAGATACTGAAAGGCCACTATCACATCTCCCTGGACCCCACTATTCTCCAGGCTGAACAGCCCCAGCTCTTTCAACCTGTCCTCACAGGGGAGGTGTTCCATCCCTCGGACCATTTTTTGCAGCCCTCTCTTGGATGCACTCCAATAGGCCCACATCTCTCCCACACTAGGGCTCTATATTGAATGCATACTCCTGTGGCACATTAGGAAAACTGAGTTTTCACCCATGTTGATAGCTAAGACAGATGATACGCATCACTAAAGAACAAGATGGTTCTGTCTGTGAAAGGGCTTTCAGTAGGAGGCAATGCAAACAACTCACTGTGCCACTCCAGCCAGCCCCAGTTCCTGGACAAGCCAACTCCAGGCCTTTTCCTGGCCTCCATCATCACAAGGCACGTGCGGGTTACAGCAATCCCATGAACACACTGCCCATATATGTAGGGGTGTACCTCATCTGTGCACCTATTGTACCGGAGGAAACAGTGCCTGCTCAGACCAGCAGCCCACAGCCAGATTGGTCACCCCAACAGAGTATGAAATCTTTGATTCTCTCTTTGAGCTCTCCACTGCATGGCACATTCACAGCTTAGTCAGCTGAAGGCAGAAAGAGGTAACCCAGTCCAGCGTTTGTCCTGTGCAAACACTGACCATTAACTTTCACCCATTTTAACAGTGAGCTCAGCAAGGCCATCCCTAACCAGCAGCTCCCTGGCAAGGTCAGGAGTGACATGTGGGCTGACATATTTTACTCTGGCCTTTTGTCCACCAAATAGAACCCAGTTTCTCCTTAATTCCTTCTTCCATTCCCCCACAGCACAGGAGAATCCAAGATAGTTTTGCTATTGATTGCCACAGTAGCAGAACACTAGCCTCAGGAAAATCTGCTTTGCCTGCAGTAGTTCTGGACCAAAATATAGACTAAAGTTCATAAACTAATTCAGCTCACATTAAAAATAAATAAATAAACATTCCACATAAATTGTTCTTCTTAGAGGTCTGTAAAATCTTTTCTTCCCACTGCTGTCCCTAGACTGCTGACTGTACGCACATACTCTGGTCACCCATTTAAAGGTACTCAGTAATAAAACAATCCTTAATTAAATTATCAAACTATATCTCCCATGTGTTTTTGGAATAAATCTGAGTTCAATGCAAACTGCCTTTACAAAGAATTTTACTTCCACTTTCCAGTTCTTCTGAGGAAAAAAAAAAAATAAAAAAGAAGAAACCAAATCCATTTGGCAAACAGAAAGAAAGCAATTACAAGCCTATTACTGAAAACATAATATGCAGCATTAGCCAGGAATTGCTAAAAGTTGGAATCCTTTTTTTCCTGGGTAGAGAAGGATGAATGAAGCATACCACCTGGCAAAACTACCCACCGCAGGGAAAAGCAATGGAGAGAAAGAAAAAAAGATAAGGATACTATCAGTTAAGTGGAGAAACCTGTCACAGGTATTTCAGTAGATCAGGTCTCCGGCTATGTAACACAGAGAAGAAGCCCTGATCAAGTCACATGCCCTTTTACTACAGAAGATCAGATCAAAAGGTTTCAAAGGGAAATGATGGTGACAGTTTCTTCATTTGTATGCAATGTGACATGCCAGATTCAAACTCTTGGCTACTTTTTGAACTGTATGTCAGGGGACAGAAATTATTATTTTCTTTCATATCTTACTTTTAAGAACTTCTAGCCATTTGGGGGTTCTCCCCCCCAGCCCTCCTTGTCCCACTACCCTCTTTTTTATTTTCAGCCAGGATTCAAACGTTTACCTTTGATGTAATATTTTTTGCTGCACATCAGAATAGCTAGACAAAGCTTCAGAAAGGCAATTGAATCCAGAGAATGAAAAGGATGACATCACTTCAAACATGAACTTTTAATAAAATTATCCTTAAGAAACCTCCCTTGTGATTTTTCTTGCCCTGTGTCTTTTTTCCCTTTTACTCTTTCCATGTGTCTGAAGTAATTTAATTATTGCCATACTAGCTGCAGTTTACTCTGACCGATCAGCTACAGACAGGCACAAATATTTCTTCTTGTTTCTCACTGCTTCTGCCAAGAAGCATTAAACATAATGCAAAAAGCAACTGTGCAAGATCACTGCTTGCTTAGCCAATAACAGACTGTGTAACAGTTGCATTCATATAGCATTTTAAGTAAGCGGGAGGACTTCTGACTAGCTCAGACTCTCCACAGCCAAGACCCGGACTGGTTTTGTGCCAGCATTCCCTGTTCACATCTGAAAAGTGCATTTACTTGTTGTATTTATTAGTCGATCCACTCCTAAACAGGCCCTTCTATCAAAAAAGTACCAAAATCCTCACTGAAGTGCCACAGAAAGGCACTCAGTATTCACAAGCCAGTGATGTGGTTAAGGTAATAATGCTCTCCCAAAAGTGTTGTGAAACATTCAGTATCAGCAGCAGTTGCAGTCACGCAAGTATTTGATACAAAGACAGACATTAAAACAAACAAACAAACAAAAAAGAATGTTGCAGTCTCCTGGGTAAAGGAGAAGATATTTCAAGTCATGGGAAAGCAATACAACCTTCACTTCTAGATCTGGAAGATCCCAACAGATCAAATGTTACAATCATATAAGTTGTTTCTAAATGTGAAAAGTTACATTTCAGACTCATACAAATCCTTGTAAGCATTGGAACCATGCTACTGAAAAGCATTGAATTTAAATACTTAAGCCTGTGAGCTCCTTTCAATACGCTCTTTCCAAACAATTTGCTACAAAAACATTACTGAAATACTTGCTTCTTGTGTATTAGTTTATGGAGAGTTTACAGTGGTATTTAAAGAAATTGCCATGTTATGTAGGATTAGAGTAAGTCTAGAAAAGCATAAGACCTAGTGTTTAAAAAAGACATAGTGCATAAAACTACTGTCAGGAACCCCTATCAGTTACTGTTCATACCAGCTTCCTTATTAACATTCAATTAGAAGCACCAAAAAACCTGGAACTAGCATGAGACATACTAACACTGGTATACAAAGATCTGCAAGCAATTTAATTATCAGCCCTACCCCTAAAATTCCAGTTCAAAAGCAGATATTAAGAGATTAAAAAACTATAACAAACCCACTCCTTAATGCACAAACAGATACGCATAGCTTTACATGAATTGCAAGCATGTAAAGATCTTCCACACACCCCTGGCCCCTGGATGTGTGATAAACTAAGAAGTTTGATATACACAACCCCACAGTGAACTTCCATATGAATCTCACACACCACTTATTTAATTTGGGTTCTACCCCTATAATCATATTAAATGCTCACAGAGGTGTCCTAGGACATGCTGAGAAAAGGAGAATAAAACTCCAAGAAAAAAAAAGTAAAATAATAAACAAATAAAAAACAATAATCACACTAGGTAGCAAAAATACAGCATCCCAAAGTTACAGGTGCATTTAGGTGGGATACACACAATTAACAAACAAACTGTTAGCAGAGTAGCATGGTTAGGATGGCATTTTACAGGTTTCAGAGTTAGAAAGATTTTCATAGTGGGAAGAGGCAACCAAAAATAAATGAAATGCTCACCCATATCCTAGGCTCACAGAAGAAAACTCCAAAGGCAGAGTGATCCAGAAAAAGAACCTTCCCCAGTGGCAGTCAGCCCTTAAATGGGGTCTAGGAGAGCTGCAAGCAGGCTCCACCCCTATCAGCCACACAGCTGAATTGCCTTCACCTGTGCTCCCATGGCCAACACAGTCCTTCATTCAGGTGATCAATCAGTGGTTCAGGCCATGACTCAACAGTTCCCATACAGGATATGACTTCAGAAGCACCAGGTAGGGAGATCCTGAAGGCACAGAATCACTCAACAGCATTGTTGTTGTCCCTCTTCTGACAACACACTTAAGCAGAAAAGTCACTCTTTGTAGGCTCTCACAAGAGCCCACAGCAACAAAACAGCTTTTCTAAGAGTGCACAAGGGTTAAAGCCTAGGTAGGAACCTGACAGGTATAAGTCACTCTTCTGACATTCTTAGCTGGCTGAAACAGATGCTGGTTCACTGGAACACATATGTCTGTGGATAGCAAGAATCTAAGTACTTATAACAACTGTCTCTGCTATAAGGCCAACAGCTTCCAGAGACAGATAGCCTTTTATCGTATGAACTGCATCAACTGTTTGTGATCAACTCAACTCACTACCACGCGTGAATCAACAACTTCAGGCTTTTAAACTATGTGTTAAAACCCAGGTGAAACACATCACTGTTCCCCAGATGCTAAGCAAATCAGTATTTTACTCCTCTGCAGGATGCAGTAGCTATGGGTTTGGGGCTGTCCCATGTGCTGCCAAATAAAATCTGTGTGGTAACGGTGATGACTGCAACTGGAAATGTGGATAAGCCCCTATGGGAACAAAGGGGATTCAAACAGCTCCTTCTGCATCTCCCATTAAGCTTCAGTAAGGCCTGTGCGTTTTCTCCCTGTGCAGGTGTCAGTCACCATAAGATGAAACAATTAAGACATGCTCAGTAGCCTCAGCACAGTGTAACACCTTAGTCATCAAATAAACCTATTGTACTGCTCAATACTTTCTATCAGAGTAGGAATATGAGAGTATGTCCAAAGATAGCAATGAACACACCAGGTAATTATTTTTAAGCTTGCTAATCACAATCAATAGTTTCTTAGCAAAACTGATGAGCTGGAGTTGGCTCCTATTTTTAACCAATAAGATATGCAGTCAAGACTTGAATTACACCATCGGGCAATTCTCCAAACTCCTAATGACTTCCAGCCAATAGAAGGATGGTGCCTTAGTGGGTCTTGCTCCCTTCCTGAGCATGATATCAAAGCTTTTTTTCCATACATTGTAAAACCAGAAGTATATTGTAACCATGGAATGACTTCACCGAAAACACAGAATGAGAAATTAACTTCATACATCAGAAAAGAGTAATAAAATTCTAAAATGCCTGAGGATGTTTACTTGATTAATTTCAAGGTTTTTAGCTGCCATAAGAGAGATAAACTCTTCGTAGAGCAGTGCCGTGTGCCTTCCAGGGGCGTACAATTAGGGACAGATGAATAAAAGTTGAAGACTCATTAGAAAGCTCAGCCCCTATCCTTGTTTTGGTAGGATTCCCTCTAAGAAGAGAGAACTGTCTTTCATTTGTTTTGTTTCTTGTATCCACTGATTAAAAGCAACAGTTAGTATGAAGGAGTAGTACAGTACCATCAACGGCAATTGTTGCCTCTTGCAACAGACGTGAATAGGATGAGGAAAAACATCCACCCTTATTACAGGGAAAATACCAGGGATAAAAGGTGCCAGTGGGGACAGCCACAGGGCCATCTCTGGCCCTGTATTGGCTAACTGGATGGAATTACAGCAGTTAAGAGGTTGCATAATTACATAAGCAATTAAAAACTTCCTTCATTTTCCCATAAAATCCCTCTAAATTCCAACATATTCTACTTTGTTCCCGCAGTTCACTGCTGGGTGAGGATGACTGAGAGGAAGGTCTGGCTGAGACATCGGGCTGCAGGGAGGTCGGGTGGCCTCTCCGATGGCCCTATCTGCACTGGGAAGTGACACTGCTGCACATGACATGGGTTTCTGAAGTCTCTCCCTACCATTATGTTCAGTGACACTGTTTATTAAAGATAACTAATGCCCTAAGTCTTTATTTACTTCTGTTTATTGCTATTTTAGCAAGAGTCATCAGAGAGCAGCTACGCTTCTGGTCCACCAGGGTTCTTTAATCACTGTTAGTAGGTAAAATCATGTGTGACAACTAATCCAAAAAGCAGATTATATTTGTTTTGGCTACAGTGGCTTGCAATTCGTTAAAATCAACAAAGCCTTTTCATTAGCCCCCTGCTGATGTCCTAAAAACAGACATTTCAAGGGTCTCAAAGCACAGAGCTATACATGTGTAGCAAAGCCGGGACTGACAGACTTAACATTGCCATACTTACCATAAAATCTTATTAAAAACAACAGCAAACTTCTTACTTTCCTTCATAAGATTGCTTAATTTATGATCTCAAATTCCAAAATCACAATCATAAAAGCAGGACTTCTTAAGTCCAGAAAAGTACAAGTGAATTGACAGTACAATTAGTAGTGAAATGGTTGCTCAGGTCTTTGTGTTTAAAAAGAAGAAAGCTGTTCTAACACTGTAAGGAGTGGGATTAGAGATTCAGCAAGTCTAAACATTAGCCTACATGCTTGCTGAGCCCCCTGCATTCTGGAGCCACATTTGAATAATTGAATTTCTAGTTAATGGTGTGATCTTGCAACTCTTATTCTCGGTGATTTCATGATCTCAGGCTATAATCTACTGACGACGCTGCCTCAGACCTTCAATTGGGAGAACATACTCTAAAAATGCAAGTGTGTCAGAGCAGATTCACAAGTTGTGAGATGTCCCATCTCCTCACTGACATCTCTTAAGGCACTGCAAGGAAGTTCACAACCCAGAATCAGACTTGTCATAGCCTACAAGGGTCACCATTCATCCAAATAGGAAAGGAATGCATTAAAATTCCAGGTGAGTGATCAAAAAAAAACCCACTTATTTCCCACCTTACAGCTGGATTGGGATGCGTAGCTGCTCTGCAGTTTTTCACGTCTACCACTGAAGTGGAACTCCTTGTTTGTCCCTCAAGCACAATCTTGAACATTGTCAAGGCAGATTATTAGACATCACTTCACACGAGGCTTTTCCAAATACACAGCTCTCCATCAGTTCAAAGGGAAGCCAAAAGCAGTCCTTCAGTGAGACGGCGGGTCTTAAAACACCCCAACCAGCACCCTAGGAGGCTGCCCCAGAGCAGGCAGCTCAGTTCATCTGCTGAAGGGCCAGGGTCCAGTAGCCCTTCAGCCTGCCTCAGCCCCTCTGAGTTCACACCGTGAGCAAAACAGCTGTCTGTTAAAGCAGATAATAAAATCCAGCCTGGGAGGAAAACCAAGATACAAAGCTTTTCTCCAATGTCTAATCAGAGTTCTGTCCACAGGGAAAACTGAGCCCCATCTGATATACAAGTTATCATTTTGGCTCTCCATAATTAAAACTATTGTTGCCATGGCAATACAAAGGCTGTTGAAAATATAGGCAAGGCTAATGTCATGCTTCTTTGTTGATACAATTTGTCGTCCCAGTCTGGTTTGTGCCAGGATGGAAAGAAATCTGACCCGGGCAAAGGGCTGACTTTGGGAGGATTGTTATTTAGGAATCAGGTGCTGTGTGTGCTGTAAGACTGTTTTCTCAGGCTCTCTAACATGACCACTAATCCTTTTACTGTCAATAGCAGTTTGAAAGATAATTTCAAAGAGAACAGTTCAGATCCTACCCTACTAAATTTCTCCAAACGTTGTAAAAAAATAAATAAAATAAAATAAAATAAATTCATAGAGAATGATAACAAATAACAACCAATCAGAATGATGAATATATGGAATATTTAAAGTAGGTATGAAATTAAAATGCAAAAATAACTGTTTATACATTCGATGCCACAAACGCTCGCAGTCTGGCTGGCAGTTATTTATTCATTTGAAGCTGTGATCTCTACTGAGCGTGTTATAATCAAACAGGAATTCCAGGTCACCCAGTGACCCCTGAACTGCAACAAGTAATCTGCTACTTAGGAGATACCATGAAACATATGTCTTTCTCTACAGATACACATCTACATATGCAAAATAAACATAGATATGCCAACATGTTTTTTCATAGTCTAAGGAGACCATTTTAGGAGTTTTGTGACTTGGAGTCAAGCCGTTTCTTTCTCACTTGGAAATCCCTGTCTTTAATAAGATTCCTCAGGTCCACAATAATCTGCTCGCACACAAAAGTGTGCAACTGCCACTTTTTAATAACATGGACCGTCATATATGAATATGTGTTGCAACAAAAAGATGAGTTGCACAGGACCTAATTTAAGTGAAAAAATTCACCAGCCTGCCAATGGAATTTGCAGCATTAATAGGAAAGTAAAACAAAACAGGAAGGCTCATAATGATCAATGTGAACACGGACATAACTCTAAAGTGAACTTCTTTTGTGCCTCCCTTCGCTAATAACACATGTGATGAAAGACAGAAAATAAGTATTACTAGTACATTGTACTCGGTAGACTCATAGCAAAAGGGTATTCTTTATATTGACATAACAGACTTCTTTTCTCACACTGGCCTATTTTTCTCCTCTACTTAGGAGAATTGTTAAGGACAATCAGGAAATGAATACAATTTCTTTACCCCAACTACTTCTAAGCTAAGTAAAATCCTTTTCTTCATCTCAATGATAGAAGAGTGCAAATCCACATGTGTGGGAAGAAAAAGAGCAATGACTGTGCAGCCATTCAGATGATTGAATGAGTGAAGAAATGCAAAGAAGCACGTTTTCTGCAAAGAAAAGCTCCACGCACGGGTCAAGAGCAGACCAAGGATAGTCATGGGCTTAAAGGAGGGCATATTCCAGGGAGGGGTGAGACTCAGGAGAGGGGAATTACAACCATGAATAACGTTGTGACCAACAGCTTCAAAAAATTCTCAAAACCAGCAGATACTCATAATTTCACCTGAGACTGCAGAGATCTAGTGCTGCTGCAAAGGAATACACAAGGTCTGTTCTGAAAATAATGCCTCCTATTTTATTATGTTGTCCGGTGACATCAGATGCAGATAATGGTGGTATGGTAGCATAAGTTGAACCTTCCTGCCAATATTCCATTCCATTTTGTTGCCATGCAATACATGGCAGCAGAGGAGCAGTCTGACAAAACAGCATCTGACATGGAGGTGCATATGGAGCAAATGTGTGTCATAGAAAAAATTGCTCCCATTGACATTCACTGACACTTTCTGAATGTTTATGGAGACCAAACTGTGGATGGTGGCTGATGTGTTTCAGCAGTAGATGGTGAAGATTTTTATAAGCATAGCATGCAGCTTCTTGTTCACTGCCGGTGAAAATGCATAGCTAACAGTGGTGACTATGTTCTGAAGCAGTGTTTTGTAGCTGAGTATTTGCTCTATCAAATAGAGTTATTGTGCTTTTTGTACCTATTGCAGTTGTCATGGAAATAAATAGAAAGCATTACTTTCAGAGCTACCCACATACCTTTTATTCTACAAACCCCATCATAAAGTTTATTTTCAAGAGCTCCAGCTGCCATGTGGCTCCTGAAGAATAAATTCTAGGCCAGTGACAGAAGAACTCGAGAACTATCAGGGTCAAGCTGTTAGACAGAGTTGAGGGTTAAGAAAAAGAAAGTTCATTAATGGTATCTAGGGAGAGCGACCAGGAAGATCTGCTCTGGGGAAACTATGCTGTACAAAGAGTCATTGCCCAGAGATCACAAAATATATATATATATGAGCAGTTCCCTGGGAAACAGCTCCAACACCAAAGTCCAAATGGGGCAGTGCTGAGAGTGACCATGGTCTTAACAGTGTAAGTGCAGACACCACAGCCCATAAGAAAGAAGAGGGAAAATAAAAGGTGTAACGGCAGTCAGACATATCACTTAATATACTCCTGGAAGGAGCTCAGATTCTCTAGTCATTAGCACATAATATAACTCTAAAAAAAAATAAAATAATAACCACGAGACAATGAAAAAGAACGGCAGAGAAAACTAATGGGCCAGAGGAAGAACAATAAACTGACAGATGGGAGGTCTCTGCTCAAGAAGAATTTGAAGGAATGGAGAAATGTATTCTTGGAAGAGGAAGGGTACATCAGGTAGTTGACATATTGAGTTTCCAGGAAAGAGGGTAGAGTATTAATGACAGTGCAGCTGACGGTTTCAGCAGCTACCAACAAAATGATTTGCCCTTCTTTTTCAGCTGAAGAGGTGACAGTGTGGATGTGGCAGCTGATTTACATACATCATCATAACTTCCATAGGAATATCAGATTTCTTTATAAGGACTCATAGAACCAACTTTGCAGGTCAGTGTCAATGTCTAACTGAGCCGCTGGAGACAAAGGGGATGATTCAGAGAGACACCAAGGAACCTGAAACAGGGCTTAACCTGAATTTAATTGCCTAATTAAAACCGGGATTCCAAAATCCCCTGCTTCAGAAACTGTAAATACATCAAAGCTAACATTTAAGACCACAAGGACCACTGGAATAAATTCCTTCTGCCCAGGCAGCTGTGTGCCTGCCACTTCCCTGTTCCGCACTATGATCCAGACACAAGTCCACACATGCTGCCCATGTGGTGGAGGGGCCCAGACCCACTAGTGAACTTGGGCTGCTCCTAGTGCATACAGATGGTGATGGTGCCCTTCATCTTCCATCCTTTCATTTTGCCTGCGACTTTCTGATATAAAGCATCCAACTTATGCAATAACAGCGTGCTGGCTTCTGTGTAAGGTATCTATCTTGAGCTAAGGCAAATTGGCCAGTTGACTGCATAGACCAAAGTTATTGCTTTGAATCACCTCCTGTCGAAAAAGTATCTCCTTTTTAGGGATTATAACACTCTGAACTGGAAGAACTTATGGTGCCTGAAGCCACAGTTAAATATTGTCATAAAACATATCAGTTTACTTGTGCAACACAGAAGGTTATTAAGCACTTTTGCTGAACAATTTGCTATGCCACCAGACTACACTATCTAAATGCATGGATCAAGGAAGGAGGGAACATACTATCAGAAAAAAATCTTCAGTCATCAGATAAAGTAAGGAAAGAATTGCAGCATGCTTTCCCTGGTCAACATCAGTACGCTTAAATGCAAAACCGTTCACAAGATTGGGCTCTAATTGTGCACAAATCCTTGTCCAGTGCAAGGAACAAAGAACTGGTACCAATGAAGCTGCAAAAGGCCAAGTTTCCACCTATAATCCAGGTTTAGCAATGTATCAAGGCTTTGGAACATATAAAACAATTGAGAGACCAGCAGGGTGTTTGATATTTCTGCCAGTCTGACTTTTAACACATTCTCACCACTTGCAGATGTCCCATATACTTCTGACATCCTCTACCGCATGTAGATTTTGCTACAACAAAAATTCAGGTTGTGGATTTTTGCCAGTAACAAGCTGATGTTGCTCAGAGCAGCATTAAAATGCTATCATGCTGTTAAATTAAGTAACCTATTTTCTCTACTAGCACAGATTGTACTTTAGGTTTGCCCTTGCACCCACCAAATTGCTGTTTCTTGCAACATTTCCCTTTTAGAGTAGTTTGCCAATCTCCAAACCAGTGCAATTTTCACCAAAGGAAGGAGGAGTTTCTAAATGAGTTCAATGAAAGTGGGATCCAGTCCTCTTTGTGAGATTCTTCTTCATTTCAAAAATTAGAAGTAAAAGCAAAACAACGAAAAAATAGTATGGAAAAATAGGGAGTTGAATTTCTTTACTTTTGAGCAGCACTCCCCCCTCCCTCGAGGTGACCCATGAGTTATTTGTGCATGTATTAATATAAAACAGCTTTTATATAGAGTGTAGCCTATAGACGTACAAGGTCCTAAGGCAGCTGACGTAACAACAACCAATGCATTTAACATGAATTTCTCCCTTTGCCCCTTACTATTTTTTAAGCTTCCTTTGAAAATCTCTCTCCCTTCCCCTCTCCTCTGACAACCATCTGATATTCGGCTTTTCTATCGTATTGTCTTCAGAGGAGACAATAGAAGGTACAGTCAGAAAGCGAACACAGGCATTCAGAGACTCGAGGGCACTTGTAGGACGTCAAATATAAATACTAAATAGGGTGGAGAAATTTAAAAAAAAAAAAAAAAAAAAAAAAGGCTGCCAAAAGAGACCAAACTACAAAAAACCAGTCGCATCGATTAGCTGATTAGTTTGCCAGTGAACGATTAGTCAGAAAGACTTGAATTAGTCTGTCCAACCCTGCCTCCCATGAATAAAACGTGGGGAGGACACTCTTTCCCACCCTCAGTGACAGATGATATCTGTTTTCTACTGCGAGCTTGAATTTAAGAGCCACTGAAGCTCAGCAAGAGTATATTCTGGCTCAAATGAGCTGAAAATTGCATTCAATTTGAATTTCAAAACCGGAGGAGAAGGGGGAATGAGGGGAGCGGGAGGTGGAGGGAGCTCACCAGGACCCATCCGGTCCTTCTCTGCTCCTCACTACTGCCAAGTGCAGAGCTGGGGTGCGGTGCAAAGGAGAGAGCCTTGCTGGACAGCAGCCCAGTCCCAGTTTAAAAATAAACATTTCGCTGTCAGGATCAAAGCAAACTCTGCTTTTATGTATATTGCAAGCTATACGCTCAGAAGGAAAAGATTCTTCTGGTTACTCAAGGAGAAAGAGGTGGAAGGTAGAGAGGCAAGGGGGGTCCAGGATTTCCCACTGAAAATCCCACAATATAATAGTCTGATCCCAAAGCACTTCCATCCCCTTTCACATGGCACATGTACAGAGTCAGCTGAGCGTTTGTGAATGTAAGTAAGGCTCATTCAGAATTATGCTTTTTAGCGTAGGGCAACTTTTAACTCACATCTTCGTGGGTGAAGGGATTATTTCCCCTTCCCTTTGTGATCTGATGACACTGAAAAAAACGGAGTTGCGCCTGCAACCCAAATATATCCTGTAATTTGATGGCATGAGAGCACTTGGTCTCTTTAGTGCAACTGATAATATCCAGTATCCAGTACAATGAGATAACACACCAAACCAAGGGATTCTTCAGCAAATTTCTTACTGACTTTAGTGTGCAATTTGACCCAAGGGTTTGGAGTAGTAATAAAATAATTACAATTAATCATGAGCAATAATTAATAACTTAAGGATTAAAATGTGTCCATTTTTACATTCAGGATCAGCATTTTCTATGTACCCTGGAGAGGCTTTTACTTCCTTTCCTAAACAGAATGCTTGCAGTAGCACTTTAAAACCAGAGAGCCCAGCCATCAGAAAAAACAGGGGTATTTTGTGGCATGCAATTTACTATATGACATTATATCCATGGACAAAAGGGCCCCTGTTACTCCGAATAACATACACAATATCCTGTGATGCGGTTTATATTTCAAACCTTAATGATGCTACTGCAAGCTTTTCTCTCTCTCTTTTTTTTTTTTAATAACTAGGTGCTTTTTTCACTGATAAATAAGTAAGTTGCCAGCTTTGCACATCTACGTGTTTTGAGTCAGGATCCAACCCTCAAAGAAAAAAGTGAGGTCAATTTTCCTGGCCACTGCATTTAATAAAAGCTCCCAGGCAACAGAGTTAAGCACACACTAATAGATATACCTTAGCATGCTATGCCTTCAGCAAGTCTTTGGTTTCCCTCTACGGAAAAAGACTGCATTAACACGCTAAGTGAGCTAGTGTCCTGCTTTTAAGCTTCTTACATCATCAAATTAAATTTTTACCTGAGCTTTTGACAGATAATTTGAATAGTCTCTAAGGGAAGTTTCCAAACAACCCCATCACATGCAACAAAATGCAGATGCAGTTACTCTCCCGTGCCCACAGTCCTGTACACATGACAAGTAACTAACTGCATCTTGCATTCATGTTCACTTGATAAACTTTTTACACATCTGCAATGCTACTCAGAGGACTACTTTGATCAGGATGCTTTCTAGTCCCCCCCAAACATGAATTTCCTCACCTAACTTAGGCTGGCATTTTTTTGAAAGTTTGTTTCAAGTTTCACTCTTGCATTGTGCTCTTACTGTCTGGATTGTGAGGCTTCAGAAAATAACCTAATTGCTCCACTTTGACCTCCTAAACACCATAGTTTTCTCGATAATGACCACAGAGTATGATTTCTGAATGGCAGGAAAGGAAATGCACAGATCCAGCTCCAACCCTCCATTTTTCAAAGCAAGCTTTCTCTGAAAATCAGATTATCTGCCATTACAGCGCTTACTTTACTGAAGACAACATTCACTTTACAAGAGCTAAATGAGGACGATAGATATGCAAAATGCATGGCACGCTCCTGACAGATCCATCTTCATCCTGTGCTTCTCGATCTCACGCTACTCATAACACACAGCAGGAGTTGCAGCTTGACGGCAGCATCACACTGAAGAGCTGCACAACTCCCAGACCAGAGCCAGACCACACTCAGCCCACTCCATCCACCTGCACCTACCAGTGTGCTTTGCTCTCCCAGCCATTAAGCTCTGGCCTGATCCCATTATGGCTGCAGGCATTCAAATTGCTCAGACTCTGTGAGGTTCACCACGTGAGTGTGGGTAACACAGGCATGGCATTAGAGGAAATACTTAACTCTTTCTCCAAAGCATTGGACACTAGGATAGTTCAGTTGAACAGCATCCATGGTGACGTAATGGTGCAAGGTCAAAAAGACCTTATGCTATTTGCTGGGTGGGTACTGGTTCCAGGCATTACAGTTTTTTAATTGAGAGAAGCTATAGCTTTTGTATGCTTGGAAAACAAAAAATATCATAGAAACATAGAATAGTTTGAGTTAGATAACTACATAGCCTCAGAGGTTATCTAGTCATCTAACTTCCCTGCGATGAACAGGGACACCTACAGCTTGATCAGGTTGCTCAGCCCCTCTTACTGTCAAGAATCATTTACCTACACGACATTGTGCAGTAACATTACAAGATGTCCACAGATGTTACAAAGAAAGTCTCATAGCAGTAACAGTTTCTCACATGAGCCACCCTCCAGTGGTCCCAGTTTTCCCACTGGCTGCTGAATCCTATGCCTGGCCATTGTTACAGCAAAATACCAGCGATGATTTATGAAGAGCACTTAGCTGCATCAGACACTTTACAATTAACAATGTTAAATACAAATAAATACATAAATGAAATCAGAGCTCTAAGTGCTGGGTGTACCCAAAGCTTCAATGACATCATCATCAACTGCCAGTCACCCAGACGGCAAAAATAAATAAGGGCTGGGGCCAGGAGAGGCAGGGTATTTACTCAATCAGTACCTATTTTTGAATTTCCTTCAAGCTGGCTTGGACCAAGAGCCATCAATTATTTAAAAGAAGTAACATGATGCTTCCTTTGTTGAGGCAAATCTGCAAGCAGACCCCAAGAGAGAATAAAAAATGAATTAGGCAGAATTTATTAGTGTGCTTGAAGAAAACAGATTCAGCTATCAGAGCTGACTGTGGTTTTAAAAATAGCGTGCTTCTGCCCATGAACAATAGTTCCTCTCTTTTTCCTTTACCCCAGTAGATCCTCAATAAACCCACATCTTTCCTATCCTTATGCTTTTTCTTCCTTTTTTCTTTTCTTTTTTTTTTTTTTTTTTTTTTTTAAAGAGGGCATAATGCTGAAAGAGGCATCAATCATTCCTTAAACTTCTTCCTTCTTTTCTGACTTGACTTGATGTATTGTCTTCATTTAAATTACAAATATACTAATCTAAAACACTGTTTACTAAGCAGCATATTAAATGAAAGATGCAAGAAATTGCATCACTCACATTTTAAAAATGACTTTCGACTAAGGGACACATAAAAACAACATGACAAGATGGTTGGTTGCTCTATTTCCATCTGAGCAAATAAGATTCACTTACTGGGGATGTCTGCTTAAGACCTTGCTACCACAGTGGCTGAGATTCAGCTAAATTAACAGGGTCTAAACCAGTACAAATCCTCCCCCTTAGTAGGCAACTAGATGGAGCTGATACCATCAGGCAGGGATGTAGTGAAACCAAAGACTCCATCACGGGACGCACACTTCATAATACAGAAAGAAAGTGCAGAGATCTGGGTGGAGGTTCTGGAAAGATTAGGACACATCCAGGCTGCTGCACAGAAGGAAGCACTGAGATTACAGCACTAGTCTGCAGCAGCTACAATAGGGAGGGGAACCTTGGCAGAACAAAAAAGTACTGCATTCAACCAAAGGTCTCCTCTCACACTGCTCATGCCAGGAAAACAATACCCTTGGATCATTTTGGGTGACCTTTGCAACGTCCAGCAGCAGGGAAGGGCACAGTGCCGCTGTGTGACTACACGGGGCTGGCTCGTGCGTGAGCAGCATGTGGTGACGGAGCTCTCAGCAGGACAGGAGAGCACGAGGCGGTCACCACACAGCAGGGACCAGCGTCAGAAATGCTGCCTTAGCACACCTCCTTCTCCCCCAGTTCCAGCCCAAACAGAGCTCATAACAAAACAGATGCCGCTTCCTAGTTGTTCTGCTGGCAGGTCTTGACTAAAGGCAGAGTCAGGTCAAAAGCCAGATAGGTTTAGGAAAGGCTCTGAACACAGCCTTGTCATCTGAAGTCCAGGAAGAAAATTCTCTGACTCCAATGTGGTGTTAGAGTCTTGAAGAACATTTTCTTATGTTAAACAAAATTACCAGAATATTATTTAGCAGCAGGAGCCTGGAAGAAACTATAAACCTTTGGAAACAGAGCCTGTTCCAGGCTGGCTATGTTTGCATTTCCTTGGATGAGCAGAGAATATAGAAGGTTTTGCAGAGGTTTCCTATGGATATTGAATGACATGGGACAAGCTAAGCACCTGAATGCTGCATCACTCCTTACCCCTTTTGCACTCAGTAGTACAGAGAGAATGAAAACAATATAGAAGTATTTAAACCACTCTGTAGTTTTTCATTGTTGTTGTTATTGTTTTAAAGAACTGATTTATATTTGTTTTCAGGGCAGAGCAATAATATCAACTTGCCAGGCCAGGTTCTGGCTGTGGCCCCACAGCAGCCCCCCCTCTCCTCTCTGCCCTCACTGCACCACTCGCAAGCCTTTGCTCATGCAGGAATGGCTCCTTGCCTGACCCTGGTAGTGCCCTGGATGGACATCCCAGCCCTCGGAACAAAGCAGTGCTGCAGGAATGGCAATAAGCAGCATCTCTTTCAGGCTGCTCTCTAAAAATAATAACAATCTTCCATTCCAGTAAGTTCACAGCTACCCTCTGTCTTCTGATCTCACAGATTCATCCAGCACCTCTGTGGGCCTTTTGCTATCCAAAACATGATTATGCATCAGAAATCTAAATTTGTTCATGAATTTGTCTTTGAATAAATACTTCAAAGATTGTATCAAGTTTTACAATATCCTATTTTCATCATATCTGCTTCATTTTTTAACTCCCACACCAGATTATTATATTAAAGGAAGAAAAAAGAATTGAAAACACATAATTCAGGTGAATGTGAAAGAGAAGCTGACACTGCAAGGTGCCAAGACAACATCATTCCTCTTCTCTTTCTTACCTCTCCATCTCTGGATGCTAATCACAAGATCCCGAATGCCAAACTTTGGAAAATATCCTTGCAGAGGTAGCATCTGCTCCCTTGGCATACTTCTTGAGCAGTTTTATTGGCAGCTCTAGATTTGTCCGAGTCTATCATATGACAAGACTGCAGATGGGTTGACTTGGATGCTCTGTCTTCCTGGATGCTGTTTTTTCTTTCACAAACATTTTAATCTAGGAAAACTTACGTGAAAATCTGTATGGGGAAGGTTCTATGTACATGATTTCACACCAGTCAGACACTTCACTCTGCCTTTGTCTAGATTTTCTGCTACCATTTAGCTTGGATTCTTGCAAAGGCCCTGACTTTTACTGGTCAGTATGTGGCATTGAGCAGATTAGGCCCTTACTGTGTGGATCAGCATTTCAACCAGCTATTTTTCCACATGCTATAACTTTTCCCATCTGTGCTGATCTTTCTTTGCAAATTAACACCTGAGTCCTCTGAATATTTGACATGGAGGAAAGCTGCTTATTTTGAGTTAACTTCTGTCCCCACTGAAATCAATGGGAGATTTTTTTCCATTTGTCCATTATTCCAACAAACAAATAATGCAGCAATGACAAAGTTGTTGCATATAGTGGAACTACATCTTTCTCTCTTGCATTCTTAGCTCTATGTTCCTTCCCTATGCCCCTTACACTAATCACGCAGCCATGAATATACATATACATGCATTTTTAAGCTGTAAATTAAGGCAGAGTTAACAAATTCCTACATAAATTAAGGTAAAGATTTCTAAAAGAAAAGGAGGAGAAGTTATCTAATTAAAACTGGGGATACAGAGCAAAGGAGAAGAAAAAACAAACACAAAAAAACAATAAATAAACCTTATATAACCCCAAGAACATACTCCTAACCTTTCTGGAAGATCTTTGCCTTGTCATGAGGGTATTTGCTTGAACGTTTCACGAATACAGTATGAAACAGCTTTAAAAGTTATTTTAAATGAAAAATAGAAAGTCAATGCTCTAAAACCAGTGCTTTCTCAGAGCATGTTTTTATACAATAATCTGTTATTTCCTGGATGGATAAAGGCAGAAAGCTACAAAAATACAAGCTGTCTTTCAATTCATTGTTACATATTGTTCCATAAAGCATACCAACTTGTGTCCAAAAATAGACTATCTACTACCCTACAGTCATCTTTTTGGGGAAAAGCTTGAGAAAGCCACAACTTACATTAGGCAAGAGACATTAAACATGGGCACCAGTGAATCAAAGTGAGAAGTTATTTTAAGAATATAAAGGAGCGAAATAGAGTCTTATAAATCAACAGCTAGAAATGATGGAGGGGAAAAGATAAAAAAGAAAAAAAAAAAGAAAAAAAAAAGGAAGTACTACTGGTTCTGCTGTTATTTTCACTCAGACTTGAGAAAAAGAGCATTCATTCTAGCCTCTCTTACTGCGTCAACTGGCAAACTCTCAGAAGATATTTCGCAAGGAATCAGGACTGATAAAACTGATCCATTATTTACCACTCCTTTAAAACTTCTTGAAAAGCAGAAAGCTTAAATTTTCTGGGTAAAAGAGAATGACATAGTGCACCATTTATGATTTGGTGAGACTGCTGGAATTTGGGCATAACCACAGTATTGAAAAAATCACATATGCTCCTAGCCCTTCTCTCATGGTGGCTTATGGCCACCTGCACTCTGCATCATCCCCATAGTTCCTCAGCTAAAAGATACACTTCTGACAGAAGGTTAAAAGTCAAGCCCAAGAGCTACAGAGAGGGGATCCTCCAACACTTCTTAGACTCAAAGAGGTCTACATTTCACACACCAACATGGGACATTCAGATCCTTCAGTTCTAGCTCATCTCTAGTTCATAAATACACTAAGGACCAAAACTTGTTTGAGAAAATCATACAGCCGGTTTGACTTGTATGTCATGTAGCAGACATACTCACCTTAGATTAAACAGCTCATACTTTTGGGGACCTCTCAAGAAACCAAGAGTAAGCAGTTATACACAATGTTTATGTAAAGGAAGCAATCAAATTAGAAATCAGAAAAATAAGAAGGAGGCATAAATTCGTCCATTCCTGAGCAGTGATTCTCTACATCTGTGGAAAATAAAACCTATGACTCCAAACCACAAAATGAATGAGTACTGAATGAATGCTTTGAGCTACTACATAAAATGAGGCACAGTCAATCACAATTTTTTTAAAGGATCTAAGCTGTCAGATGTTCTTCCAAACTAAAAATATGGAAAATTTGAACCTGAAAGTATTCGTTAATACTTTCAGAACGGCCAATATCAGGTTTTGGTGATAGGACCATCCACATATTTTCTTTAGAATAATGTACACATAAAACAGTCTGACACGTGTCTTGCAGGAGGAAAGACAACACCATAATACGGCTCCTTATCACAGACCCTTCAATTAAAAGAGGGTTTGGAATGTCAAGAGTCCTGTTGCTATTCTAAGATGTTTCACAGATGAGATAAGGCCTCTAGAAAAAACTGAATGAGGAAAAAAATAGGAAAATTTATAATTCAACAGATGTGTTGAACTCCTGAAAGATGATATTTAGAGAGATAACTAGGCTACATCTTGAATACCTTAAATTCTCACTGGTAGCAGTAAGAATCTAGAGAACTCCAAAAAACCAAGCAAGGAATAAAGTCAAAGCCCATCATCAATGATCAGTCCAGATCAACAATGGTCATTGCACTTGTTCTTTAATTTTTTATGGATAAGGCAACTGTTATTATAAAAAACAACTTGCATGTAATAATTCATGTAAGCACTGCTCTTTAAATTGAGATATTTGACTATACCACTGAATATTTAAATACATTTCAGCAGAAAGGACAAGGGAACCTCAGTATTGAAACTGATGAAATATTTGTGCTCCCTGTAATGTACAAATACACTGCCAGCTCACTGCATTTTCATTTAGTGTCAGAAACAGCTTTCCAGGGACTTAGATGCTGCTGAAAGTGTCAATATCAATGTTACTATTTATAGCCCCATAAACTACATTTTGACTTATATTGGTAAAGTTAAGCTTAGGTAGCACTTCTAGTATTAATATCTTAATACAGAAATATTGCTATAAGTGTAGTTTACAGTCCAGAACATAAACACAAATTCAGCGTTACTAATAAATCACCTTCTGGACTGCATGGAAACACGCTGCCAAAGTGTATTTTATGCAGTACACAATGGAGAAAATGCAACAATATAGATGTATTTAAATTTCCCATTTTTACACTGTCACTCAAAAACTTTTCTTCTTCCTTTTTTTTTTCTACCTTATCGATCTCACTGGCTTGTGATAGCATTTCAGTTGCTTGCCGAGCCATTTTTAGCTTTTGCTTCTTTTTTTAAAAGCTAAATCAGGGCTCAAATGATTCGATCAATGTAGCTTTTTCAATTAGAAAAAAAAAAAAGTTAAAATAAAACTCCAGGACATGATAAACTACAAAATTTTCTCTCTCCCTCCATTTTTTTTTTCCCATAGTATTAATAGTATCCTTTTACATAACAACAACAACATCCCTGTGGTATGCAGTAAAAAGTTTATCTACAGCAAGACTACTCCATTAACTTTTACCAGGAAGCACAATTTTATCAAAGACCATTCATCAGGAAGCAAAATGTGTGGACAGGCAACTCTGCACACCTTCAGAGTTATGGACTTCGTCAACACCCTGCTGCAGCTCTCTGACTGCAGCAGAGACTGGTAAAAAATACATGACTTTTGGCAACAGAGCATGCTGCAGAGGATGTCTGGGTCTTCTGTGAGTTGTAGCAAAAGATTCTGTCAGTCCCCGATTAAGATTGATGTTCTCTATTTGAACAGACCAAGCTTTTTAAAAAGGTACTTCAAGAAAATAGAGATGTTGCTTCAATGCAAATCAGGATCAACATAAATAAATGACATACAATAGGTAAGGTTCAAATCACCAGGATCATACTTAGATACATAAACCTCATCTCCGAAAAATCTCAGATCAGTCCACTTGTCAATGGTTTGGTTGCACTCAAGCAGTGTCTATCGTTGAATTTTAAAAGACAAGTGGGACTGAGATGCTACACAACTCCTACTGCTATGCTACTAGACCATGAAGGATTACATAGGAGCTAGGATTTCTGGAGTTTCTTTGGGACCGTTCCTGTCTTGAGCGACCTGCTCATATCTGTATCTGGATAGAGGCAGAGGCTGTGAGGACACTCAGTGCATCTCTCCCTGAAAGCTCAGCACAGCTTGCTCAAAGTCAGATCTGGGGCCCATGACACAGACTTCACAGCCATGCCCAAAGAACAACCTTCACATTCTGCATTAAAAAAAAAAATAAATCCTAACTGCAGCAACACTATATAACAGACTTATTCCTCATCTGTCTCAGGGAGCATCCTTCTCAAAGGGCCGGGTTCTCTTCCCCTTTTGTCTTCTCTTTCTCCAAGAATTTTGCAGTTGATTTTTTTTTGCTCTACTACTGGTTGCCAGACACTTCCTTTTTAAGTACAGCAAGCCCTTAACTGAGCAAGGGTGGTAGACTGTCTGAATACTTGCCCGTATAATTAGCGGTACCTAGGATATGGGAGTGAATTCCAAATTCACATCCTTCCCTGGCACTTACTTTAAGCAGGTCACTTGGCTTTCCTTAGGTACTTTTGGTACTCTGGGCAGAAAAGAAAGTCTTCTTACTTTAAGTTGGACAACCTAAGATAGCTGCTAACAAGAGAAAGGAGCAATGAATATCTCAGAGCTGAGACTAGCAACTTGTGCTTCATTTCAGGCTCCTCTTCAAGTTTAACTCCAGTTGTCAATTTGGTCAGTCATCACATAGATCACAGGATTATATTTAACCCAACATAGCTACACATTTGTTTTGCTTTTGGTGTAGAGATACACTGCTTGACTTCAGCTATCTGTAAAATAGGTATAAAAGCACACATAAATTCAAGAGAAATGTTTCACAATGATTAATTTACTCATGCAAGAAGAGCATTCAGAGAATTTAATGGGAGATACTAAAACATGGTTAAAAAAAACATTCTTTTAAATGTGATTTTTTTTATTACCTTTTTCTTTTCTTAGCCTCTTTATATTTAAGCTAAACACATACATCTATTTAGGTTCATAATAGAGTCATCACTAAAACTACTACTAGGTAAAGGTAGTTAGTTGACCCAAATAGTTGGGGTGGTTGTTTGAATACTTAATCAAAACTGTTGGGGGGCATCTCTCTAGGGTTTTAATGGCAAATGGCATCAAGCAGTTAATCAGAAAAACTGCAGACGCTGGAAATCTTGTCCTGAAATGCTTGCACCCCATGCACATACAATGCTTCTGAAGGTGTGTCAGAGGGAAGCAAATCCATCATGTTCTGTTCGTAGCTACAAGGAAATTCAGTGAACATTGTTTAGGAACTGGAGGATCTCGAAACTAATTGCCAGTACTGCAATGGACTACGCAGAGGGCGAACATATCCAGTCATGATTTAATGTAAATATACGGGTGATGAATGAGCACTGTGGTCATGGTCACAGATCTTAGAGTGGTTGTGAACCTTGAAGTCACATTTCCCTTCTGTGCAGGGGACGATATGCACAGAGTGATCTTTTCAATACCTCAGAGACTTATCCTTAGTGCAAGCAATAAGAATTTGTTAACCTCATTACTACTATTTCTGTTATTGTAGTAGTTATGAGTAATGGAGACAAAGGTAGGCAAAAGGAAGTAAGGCAGAGTGCAAGCCCTTTTTTTAACTGATAAAAAAGGAAAAAGACAGGAAAAAAATCATTTCTAAACTAATTTGATATATCTTTTATGTGCATATTTTAGTTACTAGAAGCTCATTTGTCTCCTTGATACAGTCACAGAGTTGCTTGAACATAAAAATAAAGCAAGTTCTTTGGAAATAAAATAAGGCACTTAGGGTTTCCATCCCCTTAATCCCACAAATAACTGGGTCCTGCAATTATTTCTCACAATGTCAATGCTTCACATTGCCCATTCTTAGTGCAGGTATGAGCATTTACTATTATAAACTTATATTTTAAGAACAATAAGAAAGTGATGAATTGGCCACTTGCAGTTTTCTTGACAGCAAAGTGCTATGGTAGCTGCAGTGACCAGGGGATGTCCTGGTTCCTCCCTGCAGAAAGGTATTCCGCGCACGTAATAATTATTCATCTATCTCGCTCACACTAAAGGCATCGGCAATGCAATTTTAGCCTGATAATCAAGACCATATGACAAAAACCAAGGCCATTAGGGACCAATTTCAAGTATTCTCTGCAAGACAATGATTTTCCAACTGCACTTACATATGCTGAATAGTTACTTCTGCACGACCGCACCTGCTCTCATTTATGTAACCCTCCATCCTCTCCCCTTTTTCTACCCCTTCCTTTCTCATAATGCAAAGAAGGAAAGTTTCAAAGGGTTGCTGGGTTCTTCCTAGAAACAGATTTGATTTATTTATATTTCTGGCTTGCCACATGCTGTGAGCAAATAAGAGTCTGGCAAATGTAAAAGTTAGTTTGTGCTAATGTCAGGTCAAATTCTACCCTCAACAGACTTCATGGGGCTGCAGTAATGTAAGTTGGAGCAGAATTTGGCCCGGCACTTTCATTCGCTTCCTATACATATTCAAATTAAATGAATATTTGGGAAAATCTCTTCCTCCTTCTTTTATACATACATAATTCTGTCCCAGCTATGATCTAATCTCAGTTACACCAGCGACTCCCTTGGATGTTTTCTTCTGGGTTTATGCCAGTGCTGCATGTCTGAATGAGATACAATGGGACTATTTGCTCAAGAAACGCATGCAGAGCGCGGCCCTTAGTCTCTGGGTCAAGTCTGCTCCACTGTAATAATTCTGTCCTTTAATTACTTTCTGCTGATTTCTGACTGTACCATTTCAGTATCAGTGACATAATAATGTTGCCTTTGAAAAGACTGTAGTGTAACTGTAAATCAGAGTTCCATAAGGTTAAAGACTTCAGTTGCCAGAGGGGAAAAAATGCCAAAATTATTTTAAAATTATAAAGGGTATAACTCAAAGACTCTAGCATTTTTAATTTAAATGCTTCTAAGGAAATGAATACATCTTCAAGCTTTTTTAGAGATAACACAAAAATTAAAAGCAACAATAAGATCCATTATTAATGATGTAACAATCTTTTCTGGAAGAAAAATTGAACCTATAAAATTAGCAAATAGGAAGCCAACAAGCCAAGACTGCAGCAGGAAATGACTCTATAATAACATATCGCAGATCCTAGTCCTGTAAACCTTTATTTGCATGAGTGATCTGTCTCACATAAGAAGTGCTATGGACTTCAACGGTCAATTCTTACAACTGAAAATTACTCATGAATTTGAATAGGAGAGTATAAGATCAGCTTCTAGCCTTCTCTGCCAATGATCAACCTTCTTGCTACAAACACTCCAAAGTTAAAAAATAAATAATTTTTTAAAGAAATTTTAAAAAAGCTTATGAAAACTGAAATACATTTGGATTTCTCAAAGAGAAGATTTGGTCTACTAATCCGTTATTAGAATGAGAAGAAATACTCCTGGATGCTGTCCTTGCTCATATGCATTCTAGAGCTGTAATTTTAGTCTCATTTTATAATAATTTAAGGCAATGACATCAGGAAGATCAATGTAGCTACATCCTATTATTGAATTAATCTTGCAGTACCTCTGGTGTCTTCAATAAACAACAGTACAGAATCCAAAGAAGAACCTTGGCTCAGCTAGATGTAGTCCTAATTTTTGACAAATAGATATTATAGTGACCAGTAAAAGCGACTACTTGATTTTTAAATTGTTTAGCTCTTGGCATGGCTGCCCTCTGTTCCCATCATTGTTTTATCAAGGCTCTCTGTTTGTGCATACTCATGGTAGCTCAGCAAAACAAAACTGAAGAGTAGGAATGCTATTCCTATTTTGCACCCACTGCATTAGTCCCCATAGACACAGTAAAACACGTCATATCTAAAGAAATCAAAACAAGGAACATCCTGAAGTTATTTGTAATAGTTTTCCAAATTTCAAGGGCCTTACCAAAGTGCCTAAAAAATTCTGTAAACTTCATTTAAATATCTTAATTCAATTGAACCCAGAGGTCATTGATATCTCAGCAATTTCAATTTAAAAACATTCATTCAAAATTAAGAAAACAAAAACTAAACTGGAGCAGAATCCCCTCTAGAGGTTATCTTCATTTTAAAAGAAATTACACTGTCTGACTTTTTGTAAGATAATTATTGCAATTGTTTTATCTAATTAATATTGTTTGAGTATTATAATGCCATGCTATGCATCTTAAATAAGCAATAATTAATAGAGCTTCGCTCTTTTGACATCCCAGGACCTAAATATTTGTTCCCCTGGCTAAACAGTGTCTTGAACACAGCAGAGGTAGGACTCAAAGACACTGCTGCAAACAAGAAACAAACCAGGGACATACTGTCAGTAGAGATTTTAGAGACAGATCCGATCGTTTCATTCCCTTACCACTCCTACAAATCTAAAACATACTGGAAAATGAAAGCTTTTTCTTCCAAAGACTTTGGGGCTTGATCAGAGAACACGAGTTTTACATATGTCATTCCAAAGCCTTCAGTGGGATTACTCTTGGTTTCTATCAGTGTAAGCAAGAGGAGATCAATTTGCTGATATTTCAGTTTTCATTGAGGTAACAAAATTGATCTTTATCAGTTTTCATACAGACAGCTAGCGCAGGATTCTAATTTCAATTACACCGACATAAATGTGGAGCAATGTCCTTGTCTTGTACTTAAGAACGTGCCTTTAAGAAAAGGGAACATTTTACCTTACTCTTTCAACATTTCCATCCTTTGAAAATCTCTCTTCTGCGTATAGCCAGAGACAACCACTTAATCTAGTTAATAAAAAGAATATTTGAAGAATTGAGAATCACCTGTGTACTGCTCTCTGTAAACCTGGATCTCGGGGAGGATTTGAACACCAAGATGTAAATAATCCATTCTACAAGACACGCCCTCCCTGGAAGAATATTCCTAAGTTATGGACAAGAGTTCTATATGGTATTTTCCTATGTCACACACTGTAACACAACCCTGGGAGAGAGATACTAAGTTGCAGACTGAAATAGCCCAGGAACCAATCCCACCTCACCTACATCTGAGGGATCACAGAGCCCATCACCAGCAAGTGTTTGGTGACCTGCTATATAAAGAATGAGATTGTACCAAACCCGTGAAAATCCAAACAATGCATTTCCAGTGTGATTTGCATCTTATGAGATCCATTAAAGCTAAGAACTAGAGCATCCATTGCATCTAAAACAGAAGCTTATTGTCAAGTCACTGGCATATGGGTGGGGGGCACTGCAGTGCTTTCCAGTGGGATAGCTTATCTTCAGGTATCTTAAACTGGAAGGTAAAAGGCCTCAGCTATGGTAAAGACAGGCCCCTGAAATAGTTCCTCACAAACCTCCTCAGACAGTTGTCCCTAAATTAAAATCAAGAATAATGCAATCTTTGTGAGCGTGTGGCCATGAACACATCTCGCCTTCATAAAACTTATGAGAAAATGACCACAGTATCATTTGGATTTACTCTGAAGCCTAGAAAAATAATAGAAAGCGAGGCTTGTCACTGTGTCACCATTTTCCAGCTCTACATTCGTGAAAGAAATAACATTGGCAGGAAAATAATACAAAAATGTATCACACACACAGGCTGCAGAAAGATATAATGTTATTTTACATATTTGATATAGAGCCTAAATTAAGCTGCAGAAAAGGGGCCATGAATCTTCGCAGACTCATTATCAAGCCTCCCTAAACCTCAGATACAGGAAAATACATTTCATAAACAAAGACCCAATAGGATTTTAATAGTACAATAAATTTCACTGACGTTCACCACGATTCACATTTCAAAATATATATTTAAAAACAAAGTTCATTCAACACAAAACCAGATTTAGAAAAGTAGAGTAGCACAAACATATGTTATACCTATTATGCTTACTGTAGCCCATTTTTGACCAAATTCTTCAAATTACCACTTTTCATATGGTAGGCTATAATTCCACAGCATTAAGCATAAACTCTCTCCCTTGCCCCTCATTTCCTACCTTGGGACGTGGACTCAGACCATAATGCTATTCATGAACAAAAAATTTATTTTCCATAGTACGCTGAGACAGCAAAATGGATCAACTCCTTACTCCTATCAAGGCACAACAGAACCATCGCCACTGAGCCTCTCCTCAGCATCCCTGAGGTGCTGCCTTTCAGATCTTATTGTGAGTCCCTTAATGACTAAGGAAATCAGAGCTCCTTTCCCCTTTCATACATCTCCTAACAGAGGAAAGTTTTACAAAGTTTTAAAGAATGGAGACAAATTGCAGAAGCATCTTAAAATAATTTTCTTTTCATGTTTTGATCAATCTTAGAGATGGTGAACTCATCCGGTGCTTCTAAATTCTAGATAGAAGGATTTTCTGAGTAGGGCATTCTTTTTGTATTTTGATGTGTCTGAAACTGTGCAGGTGGGACTGCCAGTCAGCCATGAAGGACAATGCGCTTTGGAAGGAAACAAACTAAAAACATGAATAGTGTTCCAGTTTTTCCATGTTAACAGGAACCCCAAACCAACGAGCTTTGAGTCAGATCACTTCAAAGCCTAGCAGCGTTAGATCTTTAAACAAAGCCTTATTTTTTTCTGGTCAGAGCCACCTTTTCAGTGCAGATCTTCCATCTGCTTGAATTGTTATGCTGGTATCTGACGTCAGAGCAGCTAAGTACCATCAGAACTGGAATAAACTCCCCAGCTCATCTGACTAAGCCCATCGAGGGCCTTCAGACGGTAATACCATTATTGACCTGGGCCGAATTCAAATGCATTTGGAGTGCTTGATATTTATCCAAATTATGCCCATTGAAAAATCCCTGGCAGAATACAGATAACATCAAATTAAAATGTATCATTATAATTACTTCAAAGAGATATCCAGTGTAGAAATAATTAGGTTAGTAAATATTTTTAATTAAATTATGATTTTTAAATTATGTTAAAACTACAACTTGCATATACAGGCACTGTAACAAAACTAAAATCCTGAGAATTCAGGGTCTGAATATGAATATTTGCATTAATCTAATACAGTTATTATATCATTAACTCCAGTGATGTAATTCCAAATTTACACAAGCACAATTAGGGCCAGATCCAAGATTCAGCAGATCAATACAAATCTTTCCATGTGATATAGCAGGCATGATAAGGCCCCGAGAAAACAACCAGAAACCTAGTGCTGTATTGCCTAATAGGACTTTCCCAGCATACCCTTTATCTCCCTAAAATAATGCTCCTGCTAATAACTTTTCTTCACCTATAGTGAATGTGAAAACACACATATGAAAGCAAGTAGGTATGAGAAAAATATAAAACATAGGCATAAATTCTATCTGCCTTTAGCCAGAAATATTTAAAGAACTTCTGAAAATCCCATGAAGTTGTTTTGTTGTTTCTTTTACCACTTCTGTCTTTCACTGAGATTTGATAATAGTCATGCTGGTTGGGATTTTTTATATACCACGTGCCTTGTTGATCAACTGAATCAATTCTTTCTGCTAACATATGAAAAATAAGAATGTTTTAAATACCATACTGCTAAAGACTGTAATCTACATTTATAATCCTCTTTTCTTTAAGCAGCTTGACACCTTGAACATAAAACTGTGTTTTACAGATGCTCTCCTCTTTTAATTGAAATCACATCTCAGGTCGAGACCACCACTTTCCTTCTGCTTCTCTAACCTCTTCTTGCCCGAAGGCCTGTAACTTGTGAATTATTTAACAATCATATTTGCTGCTGAAAATTGATTTCCGAGAGAATCCATATTGATTGAGATATGTGAGACTAATGAGTTTGAGGTTAAGGTGTTTAGGTATCATTATCTCTGATAAGTTTTGAACTAGAATCTTCATATTTTTGCATCTCTTTGTCAATATTCAGTTTTATGTTATATCTCTGCTTCAACCCATGCCTATCTATTAAGATAAAGAGCAAGGATGAATAAACATTTTAGGCAGTGGCTGTGAAAAAGTGTGTACCTGTGAAGGATCTGCCCCAGCACGTGAGACTTTATTTATGTTCCTGTGTAACACTCTTCTTCAGTACTGTAAGGGCTCTTGTTTTCAAAAAACTCCAAAGCAGGCAAACAATAATAAAAACCAGATACTTGACCTTGGCATTAGACCCTGTTTGGAGGGACAGATTTCAAATCAGCTATAAGTATGATTTTAAAATGATACAGTTCTTTAAATGACCCAGCTGGAAAAGGATATTTTTGGTCAATGATCTATTTTTATTTCTGCTCTGCTGTTTCTCATGAAGCCAGATGAAAAAGGCCCATCCTTCAAAGCTAGTTTATAGCTTCTGAATTAGCATTTTCAATTCCTTTCTCTGAATGAAATCTACTACAGTTTTGAGGTTTATTTTAGTGAGGAAAGGGAACAAAACATTTTGTAGGTTAGCTTTGCTTGCCTTTTAAGGTAAGAATCAACTAAAATTTTAAAGGTTCTTTTCAAACAAGTACCTAAATGTCAAAATAAGACCTATGCACTGCATTACAGTATTTAAGACACGTGTTTAAACTGTTGACTACATCCATTTTTGTTAACAAATTTATTTTATGTCACTCTTAATCAGTAGAGGTATATTTTTGTTACTATTATTGATTTTGCAGCCATGCCAGTTAATGCTATTATCTTGGATAGTACATTCTGAACAGTTACCCTTACAGACATTTTAAATAAAAACAAACATCAATTGGGAACTCAAAATGAAATCAGATCACTTTATGAACCTGAAAGAACAACCTTCATACTATGCTGCATAGTCTTCTTTGAATGACCTATCTTTTTACCCAACTCTGAGGATACATAGAATAAACTTGACAAACTACAGGGGAAGAGGGCACACTTTTGTTTTTTAAATCAGGCAAAACTGAGATACTGAATCCTCCAATTATTCCTTGTCAAATGAGGAACTGAAAGTTCTCATGATGGATAGTTGAAGATTCACAGATATTACAACCGGAATCATGATATGATCTAAACTTGAAGATAAGCATTCAGACTTTATCCACATTAAGATAAATCAGTGATGCCTGGCCAAAATTCAATAATTTTTTCCTAATCAAGATGAAACGACAGACAGATCCCCAGACTGAACTTCTACACACTGGAGAGATGTTGAATATCTGCTATCTTAATAAATTAGACTTGTAGAAACCACAGATTACAGAGGATCACATTTTTCTGGAGGGTGTGTCTCATAGCAGTTAGCTACCTGCACTTTGATGCTGTGCCCAAAATCCCTGCCCTTCCAGTTCCTCCAAACCACTTTGTTCTGAACACAGACTACCTCTCACAACATAGGTCAGCACACTCAATATAATTTTAAGGTACTCACAACTCCAGATATTAGAAGCCTGTTAACTCTGGACTCATTTAGCAAACTCAAGCGCATGCCTTATCAGAAAACTAACTTATTACATCTCAATAAGACTGCTGGAGAAATGGTAATGTGGGTGAATCTGCCAGCTATCCAGACTAAAATTCAATTCAAGGAATATTGGGTGTTTTTCTTAAGTAGAAATCTGTGCTCAAATTAATGCTTCTATCTTCATTATTATTTCATCTTTTTGACCAAAGAAGAAGACAAAACCCCTCAGCTCTATATTTCTAACTTAATTAAGAACAGGATATTTTTATTTATTTTTTGTTTAAATTGGTTTCTGGTGTCTAAATCTTTTTTTCCCCCCTAATATTAGTTTAATCATTGCAGAACACCCTAAAGCAGATCACAGTTTAGTATTCTAGATGTAGTAATTTTGTTCTGATTACTACATGTCTATACATATGTGTATGTGTGCACGTTTGTTCAGAACATTAAGTACTTTCTTAACAAGAGGTAAAGAAAATCCATAAGTGAATGTTAGATAGCCATGCTCTCATAAAGGGCATTAGATTATTCCTTTTGTCCTCATATCAGAATGAAGGTAGTGTCCCATATTATAACATGAGGAACAAAGAGTGGCTATTTTCTCATTGCTCACTTCACAGTAGCATGAGGCTAATTAATAGATGGGAAAGTGAAAACAGGCATAGTTATTTGTGAAACTAATTAAGATATGTGGCAGAAAAAACACGTGGACAGGCAATTTCTTGATTTTAAAGGTTTGTATAGCTAGACAGTTTTATTAGTCAACATTATAGGTTTTTTAGTCCTCAGCTACATAGTTGTGAGATATGGACTCCACAATTAATCTTTCAAAGGCTGACTTTGATTTATCTCAGAGGAAAGCTGGAGTAAAAAAGCAGATGTGCATTAATAAAAACAAACAAAAAACAACAGCTTGCTCCCTTTAGCTCCTGGTTACCAAAACAAGTACATTGATTTGATCTTCTAAACCTGCTCCTATATCCTCTCCATTTCATCTATTACTAAAGGAGGTGGGGAAGTGAATCTAAATGTCCGTTCCATTTAATTCCCCGCAGATTTAAAATGCACGGAAATTTTCACAACAAAAAAGCTTTGGTCTAAAAGACTTGTTCGTCAGCACATAGGAAGTCTGTGGCAGAGCCAAGAATAGTGTCCAATTCTTCCAAGCACTTATTCACTGCCTAAATCAAGAAGCACAGACGTAACAAAACTTACCTATCTGGAAAGACTGGGGTCTGAAGAGATCGTCCTCAGTGTTGTGATTGCAAGTTTCCAGATACCACTATTTCCCAGACAGTGTCACTTGATTCAGCATCTTTTCCTTTGTTCAAACAAACAGTCATCTTTGAAAGAGAAAGTCTAACAGATCTTAGGGTGTTTTTTTGTTGTTGTTGTTGTTTTGTTTGTTTAAAAAAAAAAAAAGAGTTCAAAGCAGTAAAAAAATCAGTGAGATGGACTATTCAAAATCTAACAAAACGCTGCTCGAATCTTTCATTTAGAGAAATGAATTTATGACCCAGATACCTTAGGAACCTCTTAGGTAACTCAGTCTGCACATCTTCCAGGTGACACAGTATTTCAAGACCTGTCCAACATAAATCCTGAGGTATATTAACAACGGGTTTTTTATTAGTGCCTGTATCATACAGTTCTCTGCTTAGCAGGTTCCACCTAACTCCATGCTAGGATAGGACTGGAAGCTTTGAAGGGATCCATAATACACATTCCCATGACAGCTGAAAGCAGAAGATGAGCATCCAGCCAGTTACTTCAGTACTGGTCCTGAAACACCATCCTGCTCATTTTCACACTTACACAGACCTCAGCCTACCCAGGCTAAGACTAGTGGGCCTTCCTGCCTCCACAGCATCACAGAGTGATTTGGGTTGGAAGAGGCCTTAAAGACCATCTAGTTCCAACCCCCCACTGTACAGACAGAACTAAACTCATCAGCAGATACCACTGAGGCCACAACAGCACTACTGTTCATTATCAGCCCATGCTAATTGCAATTAAGGGACAGGTTTGTGTGTCACCACCTCCATCACAACCTACCAAAACCATCCTATGTGCTGCCTGCACGGACGGTTCCTCTGTGGAGATGGGATGCAAGGTAAAGGAGGGGGCAGTGTGGTTTGTGGATGTTAAATAAACAATTTTTTCTTACAGCAAACCCTGGCACCTGTTCTCACCATGTCACGGCCTGTGATGACTTCGTGTCTACCAAGCATGACCAAGCGATTAGTGGAGCCGTGTCGCTGTATCTCAACAGTAATGGGGCTCTCTTTCCATTTGCCTCCTATTGAACTCTAAGCGCTCCATTGGCCTGTGCATTTTCAGCTTGATGAATTCATTATTCTCCAGCTTTTTTTTTTTTTTTTTTCCCCTGCTTTTTTTCCTTTCTTTTTTTCTTTTTCCTTTCTCAGGTCAGAGCTTCCCCAAAAGCCAAATGGCTGTTTTTGGTTTTCTCTCTCCACCTTTTTTATTAAAATAAATATATAAAAAGAGTATCTTTCTTCTCTCTTTCTAGGGAGATGTCAAAAAGTCTAGCAGTGACTCATTTGTTTCAAACAGCATTTCAATGTACATTTGGATCTATGTATATTAGACAGCAAACAATCATGACACTCAGCTCATTTATTTATTTATGTGGAAGAAAAAAACATGCAGTTGTCTAACATCCTTCAACTAATGATATCTGGAAAATACATTTTTGAATTCTGAGGCAAGGGAAGCATTCAATTCGTATTCCCTAGCAAACAAATGACACCACATAAATAAAATACAAAACTATTCAACTATCATCAAAAATATGACATTCATCCAAAGTAAGAAACGTTACAATGTGGCTGTTGCATTTTGTCTTTAAATATTTACATGGTATGAAAATATGATTAAGCTACCTGATGTCTGAGTTTTCCTGGAGATATTCTCCTTTCCACCTCAAAATTGTGCCTAGTCAAGCAGAAGGGACTTTGGTCATTTGTCTGGCACTTTTAGAGATCTAGAGGCCTTTTTTAGGACATAACTGGCACAACACGCTCAAGTAATAAAGAAAGAAAGGCATATTACACATCAACCAAAGCATAAACTGTTTTTAAAAGGCAAAGTTTAGGAATGCTTTCTAGGCTGTGCTCAAGCAGAGTAGAAAAGCCACAACTGAGCCTGGTGTTTAGCACTAGATCTGCTACAGGCGTTACCTTTGTGACTCTATTTTCTCCATTAGAAAAAAAAACACAACATTTTTCCATTTTAAATAAAATGATCGTTATCTGTTTGTACTGTAGAAGCCTCTTAGATGAGGTCCCCATTACAACAGATGCCGTACAAACACAGAACCACATGCTATTATAATGTGGGAGTGGCATGCTCTCAATAATACTTCAGGCCATTTTGAAACTATTAAAATTAAGATGTATTTAAAAATTCTTATTCATTTTCTCCATTTAAAAAAGAATGAAATTTGAACAAGGAGATTAGGAAGCTATTTCCAGAACATCCAAACTTCTTTCAGATTCTGAAGACAAAAATTCTGTATCGGTTGCTGTCATGGTAATGGACTAAAACAACAGAAATACCATATTCTTTTACTGATTGACACCAATTTTAGATCCTTTCAAATTGGTTAACTTCACTACTGTACAGCTTATTTACCACTTAAGTGAATACAGTATATCATGGGCACATAGTACAGTTTAAAGAAGAGCCAACCTAGTTAGATTTTAACTAGTTTCAGGGCAGGAGCGTTTATTGCACTTGATAGAATTTGGAAGTGGGGGAAAATTATAATTTTTCATTTATGTGCAAATTTGACATTATAGTTAACATTGGATGGACATATTTTGGAAATATCAAATCAATATGTGAAACAAGTGTTAGAAGAGCAATATCTTACTCTTGACTCCATAAAGTGCAACCATGCCTTCTATTAATACTAGAACCCTTTGGAACCATTATAGTTTATCAGCTAAATACATATTTTGGCACATTAACTAATTTTTGATTACCCAATTAGACTTTAACAGCTCCATCTATCATGTAAATTTTTCTTAATGTGCAGATTATGGACCCAATAGAACTTAATGGAGCTCCTTACAGCGTTCTGAGTCAATGCAGCTGGCACATGGACACAAAGGTAAGTATTTTCCTCCCAAGTGAGAATTGCATGCGTATCTTCCCATGTTGCTAATGGGTGTTGTGCCCTAATAAGTCCCTGGGCACTGACGCAATACAAGAGACCCAAATGGGAGCCAATTTATACCATTTTATACGTTGGTTCTCCTACACCTCCATTTCTACAACAAACTGAGCCACAACTGCACAAATGGAAACTAAGGACCATTGGACCAATACCTGCTCTTGTGGTAAAACATGGTAGCCATGAAAAGATTATCCAGTGGATAACCAAAGCAGTGAGGAACTGCTGGAGGAGTCTTCTTCCCATCAGCTACAACAGAAGACAGAGGTGTGCTGGAGATAGTGCTCCTCTGCTTTGTGCCACTGGGCACTTCCTACATCACTCCATCATCTCCCAGAAAACAGCATGTGGGCTGTGCCCAGCACTGAGTCACGCCTTCTCCTCTTCTCTTATGCGAGAAACACAACTACCATACCATTTTTCTTCTCCACTCTACTGCCCCATCTAACATCCCAATACTTACACTCTTTGCCCTTACCTGCCTATGGGAGAAAATGAATTCCCATTTCCTAATGGAAGCACAAGCACTTAAAAGCCGCTGGAAAGGAAAAGGTTACTCAGATCATTGGGATAACCGTTGTGGAGTAGACAGCCAGAACAAAGCAGTCTACAGAGAGCTAAAACATTCAGGTAACAAATCTGCACCCCTTAGCCTAAAGGCTTAATGCTTGGTACAGGCTTAACGCTACCCACATTTGGCATGAGAATGAATACAGAACCTTTGCTCAGAATCAGCAAATAATTAACTGTTAGAATGGAAATGCATAAGTGCAGTACAAGTTCTGCTGAGCTGGCTGCGTGCCTGCATCTGCCAGAACCTCCAGCTATGTGGGGAGCAAACGGGGCTCGACTGAGAGCAGATCACGCTCTGCTGCTGGAAGTGAGGCGGATTAACTCCAAAGAAAAGTGAAAAAGGATGACTCCATGCACAAAAGAGCAAATGTTTCCCATGTTGAAGTAAATTACTCTATAGTTATCTAAAGTACCATTGATTAATTGAATTAGTTTTGTATCTCCCATTTCTCCTGGCTTTGACAGTGAAACTACTCAAGCTGCTCCCAGTTAGTTTCACCTTCTCTCCTTCTGTACAGGCTGTGAGCAAAGCAGTGCAATGCTTTTACAGCAGGAAAACATTTATGTTAGCATTCCTTTACTTCTATGAGAAATCCCCTTTGTATTGCTTCTGTGAGAAGTAATTTTTTTTAACAACTTTTATCTTTCCTTACAGTACTCCTTTATCAAAGTGCATCTGTGACTGTTTGGAAAATGAGATTCTCATTTGCTACATGTGGTCTCATTCCTTCTGTGCTTCCATTCTTCCCCACCACCATCCCACCCAGACGTTTCCCTCAGCCAGCCACACTGCCCTGCACTCCTCAGCTGTTCCCTCTCCTCTATCTGACAAGGAGTTTGGAGGAGATCAACCTTGGATGTAGCCTAATGGGCAGGCACCTCAACACTATCCACTATGTCAGCAGGAGGGGAATAATATCATTTTTGTAATCAATTCCCACTGAGTCATAACAACAAAAACCACACCACAGCTACTGCTGGAAGAAAATTAAACCCTTTTTAATCAACCTGTGTTTAGATGGTGTGTTGTCCTGCTGCTCTCCTTGAATTTTGTGCTACAAGATTTAACTCATAGCCATCTCACTGTTGACTTTTTGTTATAAAGTTCATTTTTTTCTTAGTCATCACTCCTACCTAATTTATTTTTCCATCTCATTTTGGAAAGCTGGCCTCTCGGGCAAAAAACTCCAGATGTCTGAGAAGGTATATTTCTTTTACTATGCTTTGGTTCCACAAGGAAAAACAAATGAAGGTATACATTTTTAATCACACATAGGGACATTTCAGCTATGCCAATGCATGTTGCATTTTGCCCTTTATCTGCACATGTTGCAGGCTGTGCTCAGATCCTTACTTCTGCCCTTCCAGCGGTAATTTGCACCGACAAAACATGTGCCTGTAGTTTGGAGCCACAGAACAGACAGGTCATGGCAGGCACTGCTCTGCACAGCCACCCACACAGCTCCAGGGATAGCTCTGACACCAGGTCTGTGTCTGTGCCAAGCTGTGGGCATGGAGGGTTACACATAGGCTGTCCCATGCAGTGGAGGCTTCTCTGGGAAATCCCATCCCCTGCAACTGCATTGCTGCTGCGGCAGCTCCGAGATTGGCTTGGCATACAGAGAGTGGCAGGAACAATTTAGAAAGTCTGACTGGTGCTTTAAGATTTGATATTAGGCACTAAGTATCACTTACTCCTCAGTCAACAGTTTGAATATGGTTCCAGACATGATGACTAAAATTATTACCTTCTATGATAATTGTACCCCATTTGAACCAAAGGGCTCTGTCTAGTTTCCCCTATTCACAAAGAACAACAACAACAAGAAGTATAAAAAAACCCCACCTCAAATCCAAAAGTATCGTTTCAGTATTTGTGAGCAAGCCTTATGGGATGCAAGCATTACAGTATTGAAGTCTTCATCAGTGCTTAGTAGTGGACTTAGTAGCAGACTGAAAGCACTGCACACCAGCAGCTAGCACCATTACTTCTGCCTTACAGCAGGGGAAATGAAACACAGGACATGAAATAACTCTCCAGATGGGTATGATCTCCTATGCAGTTGTAAGGATGCTAAAATCACATGTGAATAAAATAGAAGGCAAGAGCTTAAAAATAAGTTCTATAAAAAGAACTGAGGAAAGGAAGAGTGATTCCCATAGAAATTAATGCTGTTTTTCCAATTATTCTTCTGCAATAAAATGATCTTTCTGAATCTTTTGGAAAATCCTTCAGTGCTTTTTGTTTACTTAAAATCAGGGAAAACATTAAATACAGAAGTTAGCATTGCTACATGTAGAGGAGCGCAGCCCCATTGATCAGAACACCACTTCCTCAAATGGAGGAGCTCAGAGTCCCACTTCGAAACATGCCCACTACAAAGGCAAAAGGCCAATCACAGAAACACCAAACTTACACAAAGTGAAACGTGACATACCTTAGCAGCCGAATACTAGATGCAGAAATTCTGTTTCCAGGTTCTTCCTCATAATGCTAACCAAGACCTCACCTACCAACACCTCCAACAGAGTCCATCGTGGGTAAATTAACCGAAAAGTTTGTAGTGACCTCCCCCCAAAGATAAACACGAGGCACCATTAGCAAACAAAAGGCGCACAAATGCTTTAGAATCACCCTCCCTCATCTCCCACCTCAGCTGTCCTATGCAACATGCATACCTCAGGGCTCTGGCCTGGCTGTGTCTTGCTTGCCTTTGGCCTCGGGGAGCCTAGCTCTCCCTTTAGATGCTCCTTGGCCTTTGCCTTTTATCGATTTAATGAACGTGCACAGACACGCCGCCCAGCTCATTCCTCTTTGTTGTAAAGGATCGGCAGTTACTCGCTTTGGACTTTGCAGCTTTCCATAACGAGCTTTTCACCCTCCTTCCTCTCCTCTTAGACATACCTTTGATCACACAGCTTATTAGCAACTTTGACAATTAAAGGCTTATCACTGAGTAGGTAAATCAGCATCCATTTAGATGAAGTGGGGCAGTAACACCTTTCCAAAATTGCATCTTAGATCGGTGAATTTTACTGCATCAAGTAGCCTCAGTGATTTATCCCTCTTTTACATTTGGTACCTTAGGTTACATCACTTAAATGAAGCCCTTAATTCCTGAGAAAGAAAACGCCCGATGAGAAAGTGCTGGTGTTCTATTCCATGTTCCTATTCCTGGCTGCTGCATGAACATAGTACATCTTTACAGTGAAAAACAGCTGGCTCTACAGAGCTGCTGTCTCCTGACAAGTACTTGCTTGGTTTGCAATAAAATACCGATGACTACTTTGTTCTCATTCAAAAGCACCTGTACTTGAAATATCCATCCTGCAAAACGAAGGATCTATCTGAAGTCAAAGGAAGAAAATATTTACCCCAAACTTGGGTTTCAAAAGAATTTACACACCTGTTATAAAAAGTAATCTTGAGAATCCAGCTGCTCCTGAACCCTGAAAAAGCACGAACTCCACATATTTTTCAGTTCGGGGCTTGAACATCCACCAGCACCTCACAGCTGCATTTTTACATACAGTTCAAATTGTGTCTCTGCAAAGAATTGGTTCAAGCAATGTATAACGTGACAAAAACTATATAGGAGCCACAAGCTGCCTCTGCTTATGTCCCTAAGCAGCAGCATTCATCGTGCCAACTTAAAAGCAGCATACATCAGCATGGTCAGAATTTGTCAGAAAGCAACTCAGTACTACTAGAATCTAAAATCATTGTCTTGTTCCACCTATGAGAACCTGCTTCATGTAAAATAAAACTCAAACAGCATGTTTTATCAGCTGCACTCCTCTCTCCACATGGCAGGAGGGTGCTCTGAGTCAGCTCCTTCTGTGTTTGTTTCTAGATACCTGAGTGCTCCTTTGTACAATGCCAAATTAGTGCATAAATGCTAAGCTCTGCCACTGGGCTGACCTGTAAGGTCTTTACTACCTCTGAAGCCAGGGACCTGGCCCATAATTAGTTTTGAAGCCATTCTCTTTATTCTGACATCTGCTGTACAGTGTAAAATAAGTTTGCAAGTAAAACACAAGGAACTTAATACTGAGTTGGACACATTTCCACCTCATTTTCATATATTTAATCCTAACACACATCAGATATCATCTTTTACATCTTGGACTGTAATGCAAACTTCTCGATTATTCTACCTTTCCTTTGCTGCTTTATCACATCACATTGCCTTTAGAACACTAGGTGCTAACTACTGCCTTGTGCGTGATCCCAGTCTCATTGTGGAATGTCTTGATTTAATAGAGAAATAAAATGATATAAGGTCGTAAGCTAAGACTATCATAAAGTGCATTGCAGGCACCCTATACTTAAATGCTCCCATGCTGCCTCTTAACTTCAAGTGAAGCAATTTGCCTAATGCCCATAGAAGTGACACAATTAATTCCCCTCCTTTAAATAATCCTAACCTTTCCTCTCTAATGTGCCTCCATAAAAGAATGTTTTCTAAAATAAAACCGATTTTGAGAAAAATCATATCCTTAAAAACCCTAGCACTGAAAATACTGTAACACAGAAAAGTACTTTAGAAAGTCCTTCTTGTATTGTGTTCAGATAATCACAGGAGATCCCCTTCTGAAGCGGAGACCAAACCCCACTCCAGTATAATGAGCACTGTAAATACACTCAGTGGACTGCACAAAAGCGACCTCAGCTATAAACAGCAACCTCAGCATCTTTCTGTTCATGTTTCCTGCTAAATACTTACAAAGGAACGAACAACATCCAAATGAGTCGTTAAGATTGGAACCTTTGTCCTGAAATTGCAGTACTTCCTCATTACTCAGCAATCTCATATTTGCCAAACCAGTTGATAGTTGGCTACATGGAAGAGGGTCCATATGTGCCACCCCAATCTAAGAGGCAGTTTTCATTTCATAAACGTATATTTGAAGCATTTCCCAGAGGAAAAGATAAGCAGGTTTAGGAGTATTATTTCATACAACATACTTTCCATATGCCCACGAGCATGGTCATTTTGCAGTACAGTTAGAAAATTGGACATAAAGTACTTATACATCAGTCATATGTTCACAACAAGGAATGGAAAACTACCTCTCTTCTTAACTGTACAATTCAGCCAAAACTAACCAACAAACAAACAACCCTATCATCAGCTTTCACAGGAAGAATTTATAGCGTATCAAACAAAATGTTATCCAACTGGATCGTTTCTTCTCAGTGTTTACTAGAAATATCAGCTACCACAGGAATAAAACAATACTTTTTTTTTCCTAGAGAAATTAGGAAGCATTATAGAAGTTGTTTTACAAGTATCTGAGTGAGATTTAGCTTCAGAGAAAAAAGAGAAATAAATAATGAGTATTTCTCTCAAAGAGGGAAATTAAGTCCCTAATCAACACATCAGCTAGGAAATATATTACCTGACATTTAACTCAGTCAAAAGGATGAGGAAGCTAAATCAGAACATGCCAAGTGTGCATTCACACTTGCTACTAGACTTTAGATACAAAAACACTGAAGTTAACAGTAAGCTCATGATGCTTGAAAATGCAATTATCCTGATTGTATTCATCGTATACTTTAACATTAAACAATATAAACTATGCCTGGAGTGAACAAATGCTGGTTCACAAAACAGGGACTTGCATTTATAGGCTAATACCAGTTCCATCCCAGTGGAAGTTTTGCCACCAGTTTCAGTCAGTGCAGCATCTGTCCTCGAGCCTTGATAGAAACAAAGAGTGTCAGCAGTTTACCAGACCTGTCTGGATGCTGACTCTTTCCACGGCCTTTTAGTACACAGAATTATTTCAGATGAGCAAACCATCTGTTTTTCTCTTGACTCACTGGTAAGCAAATTGGGAAGTCATCACCTTCTCACAGCCGTGATTCTTAAGCAGGTCCTTACACACCAAGGCACAGAAAATGGTTTTAGGAGTGTTGGTAAGATGTCTGATGTACACCCATGTGCCACCATGAAGGGCCATCTACACAGTTTTGCCATTCCTCACAGATATATCTTGTCTGTTCTGAAAAGCCTCCCAGATATGCCACAACTAGCTTGGTTGGCTTGCACTAGTGTTTTGCTTTATCCACCTTTGAAGGTTATTCCTGATCTGAATTTTGTTTGGTTCAGTTTAACAAAGTACTTCTCACACCCTCCCACTTCTCCCCATGCACACAGAGAATAAACTTTTTACTTTCTCTTTCCCCAGTCTTTTGTTCTTTTACCACCCATCATTTCTCTCCAACTTTTCTTTTTCCCAGGCTGAGCACTCCCATTTCCATCAATACTTTCTGACAGGTCACATTTCCTCTTATCATTCTCACTGTTTTTCCTTTGTACTTTCTCCTAATTCTCTGTATCTCCTTTGGGGTGCACCGCCCAAATCTGTGCATACTTACAGGTGAACTCCAAGCAGAGTTGAGAAGAGCCACAGGAGAATGTTGCTCCATACTCCTCACAAGCTATTTTTATTATATGCGTTCAGTCCTTGCTATCAATAAATGCTCTTAATTTCAATGTGCACAACATTTCTTCTGTAGGCTTCACAACTATTCTTAATTAACTGGAAGCTTTAACACTGTAAACAGTATTAAATTAGAAGAAGTCATACTTAATTGGGTATCTTCATCAGCCTACACCCAAAAATGACAGTACACTTTAGGATTACTACCGGAAATATGTAAACACAGACATACACAGCCTGAGTACAATTATCAGAGACTTAATATAATCTGTATTCAGATGCGGATGTACAGAGATAAATAATCTACAAACACAATATAAACACCCACACATTGAGTGGGTCTGTAACTGAGAGGTTTATCTAAGTGATTAAGAATACCACAGATTTTCCAGCATTAAAAAGAAAAAAAAAAAAAAAAAAAAAAAGAAAAGAAAAAAAAATAGATAATTAGATAGCTGAATGTATCTACAGTTAAAATCTGATTACCTCCTTTTATTGTTACAAGTCTAGATAAATGTCTATGTGAAGTATATCATACATATGTAACCATGTCATATTGTTCCTCGTCCACGTAAACACGTTCAATTCCTCCAAAGTCAGTTAAAATACATGTGACATCAGTACACGTGTGTGTGAGCTCATGTTAAATGAGAGTAGAATAAGGCGCCTGGCTTGGTTAGGTAGTTTTGGTAATAGAAAAGCAAGAAAAAACTAATATGCTGCAGTTACCTACTATGCAATAATTATAATGTAATTATACTGTAATTACAGTACCTGATTATCAGAGTATTGTAAAATAAACTGTTATCAAGGTTTTCTACTTCTATTTACAGTCGTCTGTGATAAAGACTAAGCCTTCCCAAAAATGCATGATAAAGCTTCTTATCACAGGTTTTAATGCCTCTAATAACTACTGTAATTCTGTATGATTTAGTGCTTTGAATAATCCACCAGGATTTTTCTCTAGATCTTTAAAAGGATTGCAATGTGTACAGAGGTGTCGCAGTGATTAAATTTACAGGACACTTACCAAAACAGTGATAAGAATGGATGTTTAATTAACACATGTACACGTTGTTCAACTGTACGATCACACGAAGATGGAAAGACCTGCATGAGACCCCTACCTTCTTTCAAAATGTTAAAAAAAGAAAATTAAACAAAGGATTATCCTCACAATTCAATATACGAGCAGACATTTTGAGGGCAACGGGAACTCCAGGTAGCACCTGAGTGTGGTACTGGCCTTCTGTTTGTGTCAGCCAAGGTTCTATACTAGACTAGCTGGACATCCCAGAGACAAAGCAGCACATGTGACAGTACAGGCAAGTTTACCAGCTGAGGCTGGATGCACCACTCCTTTGGCTGGTGGGTAGTTCAAGGGCACTGCATTTCTCTTCATCTATAGAACCTGAAAATATCAATGCTTTTAGGGCTCACTGATAAAAATAATTAGAGACAAAATAGCTAAATGTTCCATTATCAGATGTTTTTGGATTCCAAGTCTCCAAAAAGTGCACAGGCGCTCTCAAAAATCCCTTTTTCCTCCATCAGTGGATTTATTTAATAGCCAAGATTATCCCTTGGTTTTAGAACAGATACGCAAATTTAAGTTAAGCAAGAGACCGTCCTAGCAGACTAAACCCCAACAGAAAAGAGCAGCAGACTCATCCATATAACTGGCCCTGGAAGACAACCTTTATCTCCCTAAGGAAGCTTTCCATTTAAACTTCACCTGACATTTTGTCCACTGTGATGCTGACAAAAAAAAAAAAAAAAAAAAAGCGATAGAGAGATCTAAAGGTGTTAACACATATGATCAAAAGATGAAAAAGAAGTCAAGAAGCTCATGCAACCCACATTCCCACTGGGGAAATAACCTTTTTAATATTAGAATTGTTTGTACTTTGAAATGGAAATCCCAACATCTGCAAGTGCATGCAGTTGAAGCCCAAATGGGCAAGTGCCAGGAAGGAGCAGGGCAGGAGAACAGGCTTCAGCTCCATTAACAGAAACATCAGCTTTGTAAAAGCGATTCTTAATGATCTCATAGACCTCCTGATTTAGTATGGGAGACGAGTGCCACTGGTTTCTTTAGCATGAGTCCCACGTATTTTGTATCACAGTGCTGGCACGGGCCTGAAGAGATGAAGTCACTGCTTGACCATCATGGATATGCCTGCTCTGATCCGCAGTGCTGTGCAGGGGCAGGCAAATACTGGAAATGGTGCAACTACATTATTACTGTGCTCTGTGCAGGCTTTTATACCCTGGTTCTCAGCAAGACTAATTATTCTAAAAGAAGCTTCACACTACTGCAATTATCCTGCTCCCAAAACCTGAGTTACATCATTTAGGGCACTGTGCTTTGCTATTCAGGCAGATCCATGCAGCTTTATTTTTTGCAGCAAAGATTGTACTAGGGAGAGAAAAAAAAAAAAAAAAAAAAAAAAAAAAAAAAAAGATATTTAACAAGAACGAGCTCAGAGATCACTAACAGGGCTGAACACTTCAATATAACAGGAATAAGCAGTAGGCACAGATGGTGTCAAACATCACACACTCCTGAGTTTGATCAAATAACCAGTGGGCAAGCAGGAGAGCTTGCCTACCTCATCTCTTCTCTACAACAGATGATGGTGAGGGAACTTCTCTTTGCTTTTGCTAGCAGCATTTACTTAGCACTGTGGGGAGAGAGATTATGGTAGAAATTTATCTCTCGGTGCTGTCATCAATAAATTACTTCTTAGCCAGCTCTTGGGACTCTCAGAAAGTATTTGAAACATAACCACCTCTTGGCTGGCTACTTTGTGGATGGACTGGCAAATTTACTGCCATCCTGCATAAAGTTGCAGTTGTCCTATAGGAGAACTGACACTTTTGGTAGAATATATGGGTTTCTCCTTAGCACAGCCTTCCACTCTGAGCTCCAAACAAAGGTAGAACACCATTTTGCAAACCAAAAGGAAAAACACAGACATAAGACTAACAGGATCCCACAATCTTTCCTGCAAAGTTTATGAATATTATTACAAGTGTAGAGCTTGTAGAGAGAGACTAAAACTCTTCAAGCAACGCACTAGTCATCCCCATTACAGTTCACACTAAACATTCAAAATGAATCAGTAGCACTTGCAAAACTTGCTTGTCAGTAGGATGGGCGACAGGTCTGAAAACCAGTGCAAGTTCAGCACACGTTACATACAACATCCAGACTGACCTGTGGGTGAAGCTGAGATGGATTTTAATCAAAATCTTCTCTTCCTGGGAGAGAATTTACAGTAGTAAACATTATTAAATATACCCATTAAGAGAGACATTAACAAATAAGAAAAAAATAGCATCTGCTCAGTGACTCCAACGTTTTCATCTGTGCTTGTTCGTGCCTTCTGTGCGTCAAGACTACTAGCTGCTTCCAAATGTGATGGTTAATCACATTTTTGTTACATTTCAGCACAAGATGACGAACAATTAGATTTGCAGCTGAGAAATAGGGGAGGGGGAGGGAAAAAAAAAAAGACAGAAGAAAAGCTGCCGCCTCTTCAGCCAAATGACTCAGAGAGGGAATGGCGCATCATCATCTTCAGACCTCAGAAACTAAATCATTTGTGAAATCTTCAGAAATGTAGATGATTTAGCTAACTACAGCGAGGGTGGTTTTAAACTCAGATAAAACAATCTGTTGTAACCAACCATGCACCATCTTAAAGTTTATCATTTAAAAAAAAAAAAAAAAAAAAAAAACATTCATGTAAGCATCTCCAGCTCACTTTCCCTTAAAGAAGCTAGCTTACCTTTCTATCATCACTCTGCTCTTTGCCTCAGTATAGAGACAAGACTTTGTGGAAGGCACCTGAACACATTTCATCACAAAATGTAGGCCATATCCTTCATTAGCACGGAAACAAAAATGAGCTTGTTTTGATCTAACTCTGTTGCATTTAAAGAATTACCAGCAGAACGTAAAACGAAGCAGAGAGGTCTATTTAAGGTCTCAGTGTTCCAGCTATTTATACCAAAGCTGCCAGGGATTGCAGTGGGAAGGCAGCTTGCTGAATGGTGACAGGAAGCAGCTCCTAGGCTGGAGCAAACTGCAACTTGTGTACAAAGGAAAAGATGCTTGCTCTATGGAAGGCATATGCGAGCTGAATTGCATATGTTAAATTAAAGACATCTGCACTTTGGCAGAATTTGGACAATGACTCACTTATATTTAATTATGTAAAAATTTCAAATGGGACAAACTCCACTGTAGTGACTCACATTAGTGCTACCACATGATCTTCTGATAACTACATCAGTATATAACTCATGTCTCTGCCACACAGAGTTTTTACAGAGAGAATGACATATTACCTGACTCGCATTAAAAGGACTCCATGTTCCCAGCAATGACTGGTACATTAAGTAATGCTTCAGAAAGTAGCACATAGCACACGGAGGTTTTTTTTTCCTCCCTTGACACAAAACTACATATCCTCTAATGACAATAATTCACTGTCATTCAAAAATCAATTTTCTGTTTGTGTTTTATTTCCTTAAATATATATAGTTGTGGGGAAAGATTTCAGAAGTAGAAACTTACATCATTTCCTATTCCCAAGAATTATGTTGCTGCAGACCTCCTCACACTCCAGCCCAACACACTCCCTGCCCAGTCCAGGAGGTGGCTGCATGCACATGGGTAACAAATACACCTCCAGCACCTTCAGACACAGAAATTTCTGCCTCGATCTGGCTATGATGCTACCATGGAGTTTCTCATGGCTCCAGGACCACCCTTAGGCTTTTTCCTGCACTACCAACATATATTATTTTTCTTGATTTGAGTGTAGATGATCAAAAAGGACTGACTGTGCATCCCACGTCAGGTTAACAGCACTGATCACCTTGAACTAGCCACTGTAAAGAAAAGCTATTCTGTACTTTTTGCTTCACATTTTCAATAGTAGTAAACACCTTGCTTTGATATTCTTCAGAAAACACAGGGTCCCTTGCTGATCTGTATCAGATCACTTTGCTGATCTCCAAGTATCGCTGCATTTGTACCCCCATGTACCACTTCATCACACTTTCATTAAGAGTTTGAAAAATGATGTTAACCACAAGTTAAACCTCCAGGTTTACTACATGAGCTGACACAACCCTTAAGTAATAAAGGGATACACAAAAAGCATTTCAGCAATAGAAAAAATGTCTTAGTCTGACTAATGTAGGCTTTGTTAATGCTAGATTTTGACTACAAGTGTGGATGAGGAGTATGATGATTGAGTGCAGAGAAGACAGTACTCTAAATTGTGCAATTAGTTATTTTTTGTTTGTGGAATGTTTTGGCAGTACAGTTACAGACCACTAATGGACAAGGGCTCCAGAACAAGAGCTTTCCATAAGAGCTCAAACAGCTCAGAAAGCTGCTATACATTTTAAGCAACTACTTTAGAAGGATAATGAGAAATGATCTCAAGTAGCCTTTGTATGGCTTAAGTGTGAAGCTAGGCACTGAAGTGCAAGCACAGTGTGAGCAGCAAGAAACAGCAAGTGCAGGGAGCCCTGAGGGAATGCCTCAGGCCAGAGCAGTGCCAGAGGGGATGGGAGCCAAACTTGGCCTCAGAGAGATGGGGCTGGTAGGAAGAGGCTAAAGGCACTGTGACCATATACGTAATGAGCTGGATCAAAGAGCAATGAACAGAGGATCCATAGTATGTCCCTTCTTTTTTTCTTCACTTCTACTAAAGTAAAAAAGACATCCTAGTTATTCTAAAGTTTTTCATTTCATCTTTCACTTATTCTCTTTTTTGAGGCACATTTTACTTTTCCCCCACTCCCTCCCCCCCTCAGGGTTCACATAAAAGTTAGTTTAAAAATTGGAATCCATATTAAAGTTTACCACAACACTCATTCCTGAGCGTAGAGATAAACTGCACAGAATATGATAACAACAGAGGTGTTGAGTGATGATCTGGTCATAATATAGACATACCAGAGCACACAGGAGCTCATTTCATCCTTAGTATCACCTTAGGAATCCACACCAGTCACAACTGAGGAGAGGCATAAGACATCCTGCCCCATTAGCTCAACGCTTACTCAATTTGTACATTTAGTGCCACTGGGGGAAGATGATTTGTTATGCCACTCCAAGGTGTTGAGTGGAAAACATTGTGGTTATCCTGGTTCTCTTTCCAAAGAACAACTTAGATCCTCTGAAACATGTTATCAGCCATAATAGAACTTGCCACCAACAACTGAACTGTACATTAATAAACACGAATAAGCAAATAAGCAGACAGTCAAGGTAGGACCTGCGCTTGAGGCTTTATTTATTAGGATTCTTCTGGGCCTGACTCCCTGTTGCCTTTCAGACACAACAGTACAATGCCTTCCACCTCATACAGGCCAATACTCAAAACAACAGTTCTGCTAACAGAAGTGCTGTAGAAAATACCAGAAGCTTCAAGGTTGCAAACAAGATTCACTTAATTGCAAGCTAACATTCAATTTGAGGAAAGTATTTACTTTGACTAGAAGTAGGAATACAAGAGTATCTTATTCAGTTAGTGAAGAAAGATGGCGTCACATGACTTTTTACCCTAGATGCTGTTTATAAAGCATACTCAATTCACAGCTGGACTCTTACAAATTATTTACCATTACAGAATGATATTGGATATACAACTCCAGGCAGAATCACAGACAGCAGCATCATATGAACACAGAGCTAAGCTTCACATTTAGTTGCACCTCTTCCAGCTGACTGCAAGCATCGCTACAGTAAATACCCAGGCCAAAACACTTCTTGGAAATTCATTAGCAAGCACAGCAAACAGCAGTCCTGAAAATAGCATCATTCCATTCAGTGGAATGAAACCAACCCCACAATATTCTGTGTTCAAAGAAGGAAGGGCAATCCTCTTCTAAACCTAGCTTCTCATGAACCTGAATCCAATCACACATTCCCTTTGTAATAGCCATCTATATTGCCGCTGTTCTACAAAACTTACATTGAATCACGACCACCTTAAAGGTCGAGAGTGATATTTCAATAAATAGAGAAACGTTTCCTTAAATCACTTGTATTCCTCTTGCTGCAGTCTTTTTGGCTCTCATCTCTTGGTCTTGCTTAGCTCCCTTTCATATGAATGTCAAATTTTGCATTTGCTGTGTGCTATCATCTAGGCTCCTGCTGCAAAAGAGTTTGTTTTTCCCTCAGTTGGTGCACCAGATTAGCATCCCCCTCTCCCCCCAGAACAGAATGCAATTAAAGATCATGGGAAAACACCACACACACAATTCATAAAGTTAGAGAATTTCAGGTTTAGTTCTGCTTTCCAATATTACATGCTCCACTTCACATCTGTATATAAAGACAAATATAAATGGCTTTGGTCACTGAATATCTATTAACTCCTTGTGAATCAAATCTCAGTGAAGCACTGAGATGACAGCAAAATCCACAGCAACGTAAGAGAAAGAGCCTATACTCTTAAGAGAAAGAGCAGCATCCCATCCAATTCACAGAAAATAAAGCCCTTAGCCCAAATATTTTTCTCTTCACCCTATCATCACTAAACCCTTACCACTCAACGGTTATGATCCATAAACCAGAACTACCTCTATGTTTACAATGTACAAGAAAATGTTTCAGGACCAAGGTGAAATTTAAATCTGAGAAGCTTGACAGGATGATCATATTGATAGCCTCAAAGAAGAACCACTTGAGCTCTGCAAAGGTCAGGGCTGGAGGTAGCAGTTGTACAACGACCTTACAGCAGAGGTTCTCTTTTATATGGTCCCAATTCAGGTTTTCTGATGGTAGGATGGAAACATCGAGACATTACTTTGGCTACAGGGCCATTGTCACCAGAAGAGTAGTTAACTGCTTCTTAGCTATTATAAAAAGCAAACCAAAACACTCAATTTACTTTTACAGCATCAAATTATCATTTTTCATCTCAAAGAGGGAACAAGGTGCAACTTTGCATTTTAAGAACCTCCTGGCAGTGGGTTTAGGAAAGGAAAAACCTATCAGGTGATCTTTTACTGTGAAGGCAGGCAACAACTAGGAGCTCAGGACTCCACACCCCAAGGTCTACCACAGCTAAATCAGATGCCAGTCTGTCTCCTTGTTTAATAGGAAAGAACAGGTCACTGAGAAAGAAGATATCCATGTCAGATCTACTGACACACAGCATTACACAGCCAAAATTCATAACATATCTAATCTGTGAAGACCATTGTAGATCTCTAGTAAAGAACCCCAGATGTTGTGGTGCTTCCTTAACCACAATATTCTTCCCTCTCCCTCAGATAGGGAAGAAAGTAGATATTCACCTTCACTGATTTTCTACTGAAATTACTTTTTATGGTCAACCTCCTCCATTATTTAGAGGATCACAATAGGATAAATAGAAAAATGAAGTCTAGCCCAATTATTCTGCATTGTAATCTAAATTAAGCTAATACAAATTTGTTTATATATCTCAGTGGAGTTATGCAGTTTAAAAGTTACTTGCTGAACTTGAACATATCTCCTGACACTATATTACCCACTATATGCAGTAAAATATATTCTAACGCAATACAATAAAACTGAAAAACCAATAAATGTTCCTATTTATTGAGAAATTGGACAAAAAATAGCTTATTGTCAGTTTTTAAAGACTGAAAATCAATAGATGATGAAAGGTTTTATTTTTTGTTACTAATAGACTGTTGACTCTAGCAATAAGAGAGACATGGATTAGAACAGGGGGAGTAAAGAACTGGTGAGATATACAGTTTGGAACTTCTTGGTTTTTTTTAGATGCTGAATTTTCAGTATTTGTGCAGTAGCAGCCATCTCAGTACAACTGCTACTGAATGGCTCCTCCATTTTGTTGATAAAGCCAATTTTAAGTATTTTCCTGCATTTAAGAGCATTTGTAAATCAAGGAAGTTCTTGAACAGACTTGATTCTCATAAGGAGCATAAGTAAAGGAGATCCAACTTTAACTTCCATTCACATTCTGCCAATCTAAAAAGTCCTCAACCAACAGAATGAGGAAGATAAATTCTTTCTGCTCCAGATGTTGCAGAAGTCTTCATATTGTGCTAGAACAAGCTGTGATAAGCTTGCTTACTAAGGTACAATGAGTGCACTGATGGAAGAGCTCCAAACCATGTGCCTTTCCCATGCATGTATTTTCTAAGTCTCACATGAATTGAATCCACTCAGATAAGCCTCTCAGTGGATTCCCTATGTCTGGCACCAGTACTGTGCAGCCTTCATGTAGCAACAAACACTGCCAATACTGGATGAAAATGAAGTTAAAACAGCCATTCCATTTACAAAGACCTTAAGCTCCAATGTGTTGTTTGTTTGTTTGTTTTTTTGTGTGTGGTTTTGTTTGTTGTTTTTTTTTTTTCTTGTTGCCCTTCTTCATATGTATAAGGTTTGTATAAGGTTTTCAGTTCCAGAGCTGTGACTGCACCCAGAGTCCCTCCTTAGTGATCCTGCTTTGGCAGCAGGGTTGGACTTGATCTCTGGTAGTCCCTTCTAACCCTTATGATTCTGTGATCTATACCAACATTATTCTAAGTGTACCAGTAGGTATGGCCATTACAAAGAAACCCAAATATAGGTGTTCTGCACTATGTTTCTAAGCTCTGGAACAGCTCTCGAAAGGATACCAATTATTATAAGGAGTTGGGGACTGCTTTGGGATTTATATTCTCAGTAGAGCAGCTGAAATCTTGCTGGATTGGTGTAAAGTAGGAAAAAGACTATACTGCTTTCAGATACGCAGATGTACATTCAGTATGCTCCTCATAACAGTGGTCAGTATGAAAGAGAACCAGCAGAGTTGTCAAGTGTGCTTGCAGTCAAGCACAACTGTGCAGCACCTGACTTTATAAGTGCACAGAGGTGTGCAGCTGTAAGCCTATGGGAAAAAAAATGATGTCCCAAGACATTTAACAAGACAACAGTGTGCAGAAATGGATGTCCTGCTGCTGGCCCCATTCCTGCACTTCTCTGATGTAACTCTTTTGCTTCAAACTGAGGGCAACACAGATATCAGTGATTCCTACAGCATGATTTCTTCTGTTTTACCAGGTAGAAAGCTAGCTGTTTCTATAAAGGGGACTGTTACCAGATATGCATAATCCCATACCAAAAAAGATTCATGTTGTTCCTGTAAGCTTTCGCTTATGTACTCCATGGAAAATAACTGTGATGAAGTAATTTGCCCAAAGCACTGCCTGTCTGGAAGATTTCTATAATTTAACTGCAGTTCTGTAAATAATTTGGTGATAGACAGGTCATCAGCGTAATTAGGTGCTAGACCCATATAACATTAAGGAAATGGCCAGCAGGTCACAAATTAAATCCGTAGTGAACCCTAGTACATACATTAAAAGCATTAAATTAAAAAATTAAACACAGCCCCAGTATATTCTTTTTTGAATCTGCTCATTCAATCTGGAGGAAAACACTGAGTTTTGCTTTGGAAATGAACACAAAGTAATTTCATGGTGCTTTTCACTGAGAAAAAGGGCACTCACATATGTTACACCTACAGACTTCAATAAAGATGTGCAGTATTTTTGCACAACAATATCCCTAATTACAGTAAGTTTCACCAAATTGTAACAGTTCTTCCCCCCTCCTTCCCTTGTAAAAAAGCAAATACTATTGCCCTGATTTTTAGTCAAGCCTTAACTGAGACAGCAAGATAAGAGGTACCAAATCGTATGCATGGTACATTGCACCTTTAATCATCTACCTACCTGAAATACTCAAGTAAGTAAATGTTCCAACTGCAGGCTTAAAACAAATGAGATTTGTGGCACATGACTGTGTCCACATTACTTGAAAATTTGTGTTTATAGCCCCTGTAGCACTTCAGCCACAGGCAGACCATGGAGAGTCCAAGTTTGCAGTGGAGCCAAGAGGTCTGAGATTAACATTTTTCAGCTGAAAAAAAAGAGGAGAACCAACAACCTCAGGATGCTTCTCATGTCATCCGTGTCGGGATGACCATTTTTTCCCCATCAGAAATATCCCCAATCAGCATTTCCCTCCAGCATGATAAGATTGCAAATCAAGATACGTTCACCATGGCTGCTGGAAGCCTCCTATGATTTTTCATGAGAATGAGAAGAAAATGGAAGGGGAAAAAATATATATACAAAACAAGGCAATAAAGCTCTACTGGAAAAACACCACAAGAAGCAGACACGTTTTTACTTCTTTTTCAACCGAAAAACAGAGAAGGAGGTAAAGTAGTTGAGTTAAAAGCCTGCAAAAAGTACAATAAAAACCCCTCACCAGGTATTGTAGCAAGAACCCCTAGATAAGCATCTTAAATCAGGGTAAATTACACACCTCATGCTGGTGACTCGGTCATGGGAAATTATGAAGCTACGTGATGTCTCATTTGTTGTGCTGAAAACAAATGTAAATAAATTACTGAGAGAATCTCATTTACATTTAGAAATTCATCCCGATGCATGACATGACTGCTGATTTTCTTTTAAATGACACATTGAGAAGAAGTGCCACTATTAAAAACAGATCATAACCACCTCAAACAGAGTCTGTGTGTGTGTGTGTGTGTAAGTGCATGAGTGTGTAAAAGTAGCTCTTCTCAGGATATCTTTTGCATCATTGGAAAAACGTTTCCTTTTTACTGTCTGACAACCAAAATGGTGGTATCAGAAGGCAGAAACATCAGTCTGTGTTCTTCAGTGTCTTTTTGCCCCCCTCAAGAGAGAGGAATAGAAACATGTTATGCATTGACTGTTGCCAGCTCAACAGAAATTGCAAATATTAAAATCACAGTGACAAAAAGTGTGGCAAGTCTGTCCATCACACAATAAAACTTCTCCTTACATACACGCACAAAGAGCATTTTGCCTGGCTTTTATCTCCTCTCTCCAAGCCTCACATTTTAAGCTGTCACTAAAACAATTGAAAAGGATATCCAGAAAGCTGTAAGATGGACAGAAAGCTTAAACGTGGTTAGCTAAGCAGCATACACGCAGGCAAATATCCAAATGCTTAGGACCTGTCATTCTCCATCCCAAGTGGGAAGGCTGTGAAGAGACGGAGTTGTTCGTATCATGATTGCTCTTATTATTACAACAGTGAAAACACTGCATACTAATGGATGTGTTTTCAGAAAGAAGGCTGTGTGATGGCTTTTTAGACTCTGTGCTTGGCTGCCTGGGCTACAGGCTCCCATACCTCCAATCCCTTTCGTTACTTCCCAAACAGAACTCTAAAAGCAAGTTTCTAACATGAAGGCAAAATAAAACATATTTCCAAATGGGGACATTACAGTGTTCTACAACCCCACATACGGCAGCATATTTACATAAGCCTGCATAGGTCAGAGAGTTTATTTGTTAAGGGACAAATAAGCAGGCCATGAAATAATTATTTTTCATTGTGCCCTGCCAAACCTATCCAGCCAAAGGCTAAATTGAGCTGCTATTGTGATTATTTGAACTGTGGAGCCAAAAGTCTTCACTGCAAAGCATCCCAGCTGTCCTAAATTTTATTCTGATGGCTAGTTTTCACGCTAGCTTGAAACTTGCCAAAAATGCTCCACAAAATAGGCAGGCGGAAGGCTTGCTTTATCCAGACCTACATCAATTACAGATTTAGAGCTGTTCTGAGAACTTGATTATTAACAAATCACTTCCTGACACTGTTATCATAAGATTCTCATATGCAAATAGCAAGCTGCTCATATGTACACAGCTAGCAGAAGAAATTAATACAAAGATTCCCAGATTTATTTATGGATATTTCCTACTGTGCTTTACTGTAAATTTCACCTTTAAAAAATTCAAAGACAAGAGAGAAATCCAGCCACAGATCTGACGTACAGCAGTGTAGAAATGCAAAGGCCATTAAGTGCTCAGTGTGCCCTTCCTACAGAGGTGGGCCTGCCAATGTCTTCCAGCAAAAGAGAAAGAAAAGCCACTAGAGTTCTCAAGCTTCAAATTTTGCCAGCACACCAAGGAATAGGTAGGATTATCCTGAGAACAGCTCAGCTCAATAGCTTGGGAGGATATTTCACACTTTAAACAAGGTGGATAGAAGAGGAGGAAGAACAACAAATATTTTTTAAACCTCATGCTTCAAAGATTAAATTAATCCCAAATAATGAAAGATTAGGAGGATACCATGTAGAGAGAAGATTATCCCATGTCTGCCCATTGTGAGGCTCTTATGACTTTCCTTGAGGCATCTAGGACTGCTCATGGCTTGAGACAGAACACGAGGTTAGAAGGATCAGAGAAACAATTTGTTTCATACTTCCTACATTTCTATTTAAATAACTAAGACACAAACTAAAGCAAGAAAACTAATTTTTCTGAAGGGAGCAGGCATAAGTGACATCTCCGTCCCTTGAAGTCAGGCTGTACATACAGCAATTCTGAGGAGGCAATTGCATCTCACCACAGCTCCCCTCCTTCTCACCAACACCTCTTTTTTTGTTGTTGTTTGTTTCTTTGTTGTTTTGGATTTTTTTTGTTTGTTTGTTTTTAATATATATATTGTTTGCAATTTCACAGGGATATCCTCCAGGCAGCAACCACTCCACATTTACACATGAATTAGAGAACAACACCTAGCACAACAGTGTACCAGTCCTGATTGGATCTGGACCACTCTAGGGAATGCTATTGGGAACACTGCTATAAAAAGAGCTCATAAATGTATATAGTACAGCACAGCGACACACACACATACCTTTTATCACAGTTAACATTGCTGGAGTGTTAACTCTCTCTGTTCCCAATAAAACTGCAGTTGATTTTGTGTATTTCTAAGCTCCAGGATACATAGGTAAGATACAAGACAACTTTCACCAGCACAATCTGTGGGGTTTACTCTGCATGCCTGCATTTAATATATAATAAAATGACAGAAATATTATGGAGTCTCATTACAGATGCATAAGAGTGAATTTTGGTTAAGATTTACATGATCTAATCATGAACTGGGGCCATTCACATTGAGGAATCAAAGGAACCCTGAACTGGCATCATCCACATCTGTATGCACTGGTTACAGACCTACTGTGTCTTTACATGCTTAATCCAAATTCCCTTTTAATTTCCATCCTTCTCTGGGAAAAGCTTTTGACCTTTGTGCTAATATTTTAATATATTCTGTAACTTGAAATTTTGCATGTAATAAACCAGTTATTTTCTGTTTCTTCAAATATTAACAACCCCAGTAGGTAATGTTAAGTTACTCCAGTATTCAGTCACTTTGCTTTTAAATGAAAATACAATAAATGGATTTGAAAGTCTTCATCTACATATTTCCATTATTTGTAACAATTCTGAATTGTAAATTTTTTTTCCCCCATAAAGGACCAGCGTGGTTTACACAGATCAAGAGGGAAAGGGAGAGGTTGCATATAAGTTGACAAATCAATGATATGAGTATCAGTATAAATTCAGGCATTTGAACTCCCTCTGAGATCAAGTTCTGTGTTGGAATAATTCATTCCAATAGGTGATATTGGGGAAAAAAAAAACAAAACCTGAGGAAATGGCCAAAATGTAAAATTTTTCTTAGAATAGGATGGCCACATAACTAGACCCAAATTCTATGTTTGCATGGCAACAAAAGTCCACCTTAAACATTTATCATACAGTTTGCAGATATACTATTTCATCCCTCCTTAAAGAAAAGAAAATATATAAATAACTTTTCTTGACTATCAGTTGATGAACCTCTTATTTATTAAACCAAATATAGCACACAGTCAAACTCTGTGGAAAATCCAGGTTATTTTTCTCTGAATCCTGACAGGTTTGTAGCTTTACTGGCCTTCACATGCTGTCCCATAAAACCTTGCACTCATCACAAGTTGTGCCCGTGACATAAATACATTGAGTTTTGCCACTTGGAAACATGACCCTCCCTTTGAATATTCTCAGTCGGAGTCCTTCAGCCTCCCCGTGGGCTTCCTGCAGCTTGTGTCCTAATCCTCCTCTCTTCTGCCCAATGCACCTACAGCTTCAACCAAAGTAAACTCCAAAGAATGCCACACTTCTGCTTCAGAGGAAAGATCACTCAGAAGTGATTCTCCTATTTCTACAAAGATAGTAAGATTCAGTGATCTATGCAGAAGAAGCTATTGGCAGTGCTGCCCACACTTGGTCATAGTCAGATACGTGAGAAAGTCCAATGAAATCTTATTAAGGACTAATACAAATGACAGAGCTTAAAGAATACAGTTAGCTCCTAATTAAACAGCCCATAAATTCTGCTAGTTCTGAACAGATCTATCACAAGAACAGGAATCTTAAGACCTCTCACAGAGTCTCATTTCAACAGACCTGTAGTTCACTGGACAAAAAAAACCTCTTGCTTCCACATGAGGTACTTCACCAACCTAAGTACTATTAAAAGATGACTATGCACTGAGCTTTCCTGAAATTGTATAACATTTGCATGGTATAACACATACTCTTACTTGTTCACTGCAGTCTGATTCAAAGTGCTATAAATATGTTTGCCCTTTCTGCTAAGCCTGCCGTAGGGATTAGCAACCCCCCAAAAGTTCAGTTGAATATTAACTGCATTAACTTTGCAGACTGTAACATACTGTTACACTCAAACAGCCTACGGTGCAGTATGGATGACTTGCTTAATAAAAAAATGTTTTCATGCAAATCCCTGTTGCTAGAAAAAAAACAAAAACAACTCCGTCAAAGGGGATGACCTCTTCCATTTCACCCCATTATAAAAAAAAGGGGAGATCTCCACATTGATGGCCAGAGAAACACCCCTCATTCTGTGTGTCAAAACAGATGGACTTCCCATAGCAACACATCTCCACTCTATGTTAGGAATTAAGTTGGTTCAACGCAAAAACCCGTAACTGTGAAATATGGTAGAAAGACATCATCTACTGCAGTATCATTAATTAAAGAAAAAAATAAAATAAATCACAGAAGAGTGATGGCTTGCTTACTTATTTTCTTAAGTAGTGCTTTATATGCTGACTCCCATAAAAAGTACATGGGCCAAAAGATTTTCCAGAGTGAAGTTTCACAGCAATGAAGAGAAATAAAAGGAACAGGATATATTTAAAACTTCGTAAAAGGGAAAGTAGATAGGAGTGTAAAAGGAAACTGACTTGATAGCTAATGCCAAAAGTCAAGGAAGAACAGGTTCTTAAACCTCACAGGTAGAGAGATAACTGTCTGTATCTGATAAAAAGAAGGAAGTAAAGCAGAAAGAGGGAAATAAGAATGGCTAGAACAAGTAAAGCAGAAAGAGGGAAATAAGAATGGCTAGAACAAGTTTCTGAAAGTTATACAGAATAAAGTAGGAGCAGTAAAGTTGTTTGAGGTATCCAATAACTTGTTAAGATAATGCTAACGACTAAAAAAATGGAGTAAGACAAAAAATGTAGAATACTATCTATTGAAAATAGAAATAGGAAAAAAAAAAAGAAAGAAACAATACAATTTCAATTTCTGAGTTTCATTAAAACAAAAAGATGAAACTTTCACTGTGTTGCTGTTAGAAGACAGAACAGCTCTCAAAAAGAGCTTAACGCTCCAAGCCACAATAAAACTTTTCCTCACTCAGTCTTAAAAATCATATATATTTCAATTTGTAAAAATGCACCCTCCCAGACAAAGAGCTTTGAGCGTAACTGGAAACAAAAACATAAAGAATTAGAAAGCATATTTCTTCATAATGCTGTAGACTTGAATGCTTCCGCCATTCACCTGCACCATTGCACTGTCTAGAAATGGAGACCAACAAGCAATGTTGAGATTATGAAGGAACTTAAACCACAGAGAGTTCCCAGACCACAATGTTAAACTGGAATTGAAGCTTTACAAGAAAAAAATCTTTCTCTCCCTCCAATCCCCCACCCCCCCCTCCCACCCTCCACAACATGCACACCGCACACCTGCTACCCACCGGCCAGATGGGAATGAATTCTCCTGAATCAGATCTTGGATTTTCAAGCTCAGCTTGAGTTCAATTAGATTTCGAGACATCAAAATATATTATTACTTCACAGATAAAAACTACGTTGTTGCCCAAGATCTCCTAGTTTCAACATTGTTTGCACATTTACATATAAGTGGGATTATTGCTCCAAATTTACTAATACAAATAAATAAAATGAAGCTTTGCAACATTTAATTTGATTACACGCGCACATTTAATGCATGAAAAAATAGACAAAAAGTTGATTTTATATCATCAGCATGCTAAACAGTACTGGAAATTTACCCTGTAGTTACCAGCATTTCTTTTAAAAAGTCCACAAAGCCAATTTTAGCATTACAAACTGACTTAAATACAGTAAGAACTGGCCCTTAATGCGCAGGTATCATGAAATATTAACATGGGTTAAGAAAACACTGGAAAGCATTATATTCCTAGAGAATTTGCTAGGCTTGCGTAATGTACTGTTTAACTTCAATAAGGTTTTTTCAGTTAAGAGACCCCTACCCTGCTCCTCAGAAGGAGCTCTCTCTCCCTCTGCACCAGCAGCACAGCTCTCCTGAGTTTCCATCGCCTTCATTTCAGTCGGCTTCTTGCCCACTGGTAAAGTCACATGTTTAACTGGGGCCAGTCTCTGAACAAGGCTTTCTCTACTTTCTCCATTGGTTCTGAAACCAATCAGAGGCTTCCAGGGGGCTTGTAAGCAGTCAGCCAACAGGAGGATATTCTCTGCAAAGGCTGTGGACAACTGGAAGCTGCTCATGGTAGTGTGCAGCCAGGGCTGATACCTGGCAAGCTTTGAGCCACAGAAATGTGAGTCCTGCTTGCTTGGCCAGCCTTGGACTGACCTTTAGTCATCACAAAGAACAGGAGTTTTGTTAGTGAACACAGAGTTCTGGTCTACACATTTTTGAATTGATTATTTTATTGATGTAAAGTGCCCAGGTGCCCTCATGACAGTTACTAATATAGATTTTGAAAATAAAATTAATTAAGAGCCAGTCTGGACCACCTTTACTGTCATCACATAGTACCCTTTTCTACAAGTAACAACGCTATCAACTAGCAAGCACAAGTTTGTGGAGTATTTCATTACATCTTAAAGCACTTTGCTATGGAGGTCAAGATCATCGACACCTACCTATGCACACACACAGCACACCCTGCCCCCCGACTCTCCCCTCTTCTCTCCTACCTTCCAAAAGGGAAACTGGAGTTTGGAAAATTCAGGTGACACCAGTTTGTGCAGCCACGTTGTGCCAGCGGCCACACCAGGCTCTGTCTTACCCGACCACGCGAGAGCAAGGCACGGCACAGTTCTGAGAGGGAGCAGAGCAGCCTGGCACACAGGCTAATCTGAATTACACTCATCCAGCCCTTGAAATGGTTCCTCATTAGCTGTGGGTTAATGGAGTCCCAATGAGTAGTGTTATTTTCATCCTCTGCCTACTGAACACAAAATTCATTTGCAAATATCCTGTAAAATACTGCAAAGCAAGCCAAAGAGATATGACAACATAAGAGGCATACTATTTATGGAATGCACTTACCGTCATTTAGAAAAGGAAGCTGACATGAGCAACAGCCTAAATTTAGCAGCACATTTAGTTTTTATTCACTAGTCACAATGACAACATTTTAGAAGGATACTGCACACCTTGTACACCAAAAGGCTCTGCTGAAATCAAGACAGACTTTGATCTGAAAGGAATTCAGGATCCGTTCCTTAATGAATCCAACACTGAGTTAAATTAAGGCAATCACCATCTTGACTTTCTATTCCAAGTAGATATAAAATTACATTGATTGCAGGAAATGGTGGCATTCAAACAATATTGCAATGGCCAAAGCCTGAAAGCTAAATTCATTGTTGAGCTAAACTAGGTTTTCAGAGGGTACCATTTGATTTGAGGGAAAAAAGCATCTACAGACCACATATTTTCAATTAATAGTTTAAAAGGCACAGAGAAAGAAAGAAAAAGCAGTCGTCAATAAGCCACGTGCCTCTCAAACAAGCAAAGTCTATGCACACAGATGTATATACTGTGCATACATAGATGGACATGCCCATGTGCTTTTGCTGATTTGTTTTTTTAAGGGAAGCTGCACAATAAAGACCACATTAGAGATCCAGAGAGACACAATGTATTTTGCACCAATCTGAGAATATTTTGTTGTGTTTTGTTTATTTTTTATCCATGCTATCTTTAATGCAAAAGAAATTTCAGATCAACAGCATTCAAAGTTAAATCTAGTTCTCTTGAAAATTCAGAAAAAGAATTAATTCTAAGCCTTACCTTTTGCACCTTAAAGACTTTTGGCCATGACTTACCTGTATAAATAGAAAGAACTAATTTACTACAGAAATGCCCATGGGCAAACATGTTCTGGCTAATGAAGTGTTCAGCTTTTGCATGATTAACCAGCTGGTGGGGGTGGTGTAAAAATCACAGGGCATAAAATAATAAGAAAAATTGATTAGCAGTTCTCTTTAAAAGAACTCTGAAACATTTCCTTCTTTTTGCTCAGCAGTTTGGAAAGTGGCTGTACAGAAAGACAGACTCGAATGACTTACCAAGGAGACAGGCAGAAGCTGCACCAGGCGCTCACTCTTACAAGCCTTAAATTGCAGAGATGTTCAAGAGAAAAGCAAGATATCAAACAGCACTACAGCTGGATTACTTACACAATAGGTCTTGTCACTTGTCATACAGGCAATTTTCTACTAAATTGCAAAAGACATTATATAAAGCTAAAAACTCTGACTATGCTTTGAGTCAGTTCAGTTTCTTTCTGGGATCCCTATTCTTGAGCATCCCAGCTAGCTACAAGTACCCCTCTGAGACAGTTCAAGAAGCACCTCCATATGAACTGAGGTGTTCATAAGCTATTCAGAAATAATACACATATTTATGTGCTGCTATGTAAAGAAGGTGGGTTTTGCACTCACCAGGACAAAAACCCTTTATCCTTCCTATCCTCTTAAAGGGGTCTGTTACAAGCTCACATGCTCTATCCTCAAAATAAGTTCTAATTAGTATACAAACACTTCACAGAGAAGTCACAAAAATTTATCATTAACTATCCCCTAACCCAAGGCAGGTTGTCCTTAAGCAGTTTAACTTCATATACATTTGCCTTACAACACTTTACCCCAAACACAACTGGCATGTAACGCTCCCTTTAAGAACTGTTAAAAACTGTACTGTTAAAAACTGGTTTACAGCTATGTACTGTGGGAAAAGTGGACAAAGGATCCCCATCTCCTGGATCTGTAGTGCGCTCCAGTGTTGCAGATGCAGCTGTGAGATGAACTGGGGAACTACACTGACTTCCTTTGGCACTACACAAGCATCCATGGCTGATCTCTAACCTCAACTAGATACTGCCTTCTAGAGCTTCTCTCCTTAGAGTGTGTGATGGTAAATATATACCTTCATACACCCAGGTACCTCATATGGGTCCAGGTCCTCATGCCATGCTGATGCATCACATGTACCATGACTCAAGCTATTCATTTACACCACATGGTTCTTTGTGCAGAGAATCAACTTTGCCTGAAATTAGAGTTGCTGCGAGAAGAACCAAAACTGAACTATAAGCCCTATTTCTTTCTTTCCATGACTCATCCATTTATCTCAATTATCGCTTTCTATGGAAGAAACACACCAACTACACTAAAAAAGAGCTGATTCTGGACTGGTTCCCTACAGGAGCCAGGAAGGTTATCCTGAGAACTGATCTTTCACACAGACACTATACGCTCCAGTTCACCCAAAGGCTCACACCAATGACTCGGCCAGGCTTGCAGAGATCAGATAGCTGCACAAGCACTCCACAGAGGTCTGCCTTTCTTATCACGTCAGTTCAAGAATGCTTGTCAGTAACTTCACAGTCAGACGAGACTTCAGCATCAAAGAAGTTTTTGCATATTTTCAAGGCTTTGCTGGATAGGTGAATCTATCCACACTTGCACGGTTCTTGCTTTTGAGCCTCCCCTAACCTTTTGGAAACATTTCTACATATTAACACTTAGGGAAGTGGGCACAGAGCTGACACAAACAAACAAAAATAGAGGAAAACTGATAACACTGGCATGAAGTGACATTGCCCTCAGCACATCAGTTTGGAAAGTGCTATCTCCAGACAGAATTCACAATAAAGTATAAGTTTCTAGTTAAGTGAGGAGTAGTGTTAAGTTCTAATTTATCTTCATTTCCATGGTCATATTTGAATCATTAGCAATTTCTCAAATGTCAGGTGTTCTTAACTCTCATCTGCTAGGACCCATACAGCACTGGGTCTTCTAAATCCTATTTTCTGCAACTTTCAAATATGGATACACCTGACATGAAAACTGTTATTTACTGATTGCATTCCTCATTAAAAAATAACATTGTTTGTACTCAAAATCTTACTTTAATTGTCTCTTTATTTGCTTGAATGCAATTTAGAACAGAACTACAGTGAGTCTTGTGCTCTGCAGGGGGGTCAAGCACAAAATCTTGCTGCAGGCCTCAGGTTTAACTTCCAAGACCATGCCTACACAAAGGTATTTTGGTGCCTAATTTCACATATATCAGCTCTCAGCAAAATGTGTAGAGAATAAGCACCTTTGAGGGCATGGTATTTTGACATTAACACGGATTCCTCATCAAATCCAGATCTGTGCTTTCAGGAAAACAAAGAAGCAGAAACTAGGAACCATTTTGCTTTGTGGCCTCCTTTTGAGTGAGTTTCTCTAAAAGTTGACCACAGTCCCCAGTAGAGGACACAATCAGCAAACAGGCTGGCTAATTAACTGGAGTTTTTCCTACTAATTAAGCAGAAAGCAATCAATAGGACACCTTATGCCACTTCTGCTCAAAGTCTGCTTGGCCTACCACTGGCACAGCCGTACCCTTGGAGCACTTGTGCAGCATTCTTCCTGCCACCCTCCCATGCTACATGAAGCTGTAGTCAGCTTATGCTTTCCTATTATTCACAAAACTGACAATCAACATAGTTAACCTACTTGATGCAGCTAAAATTAGGGGTAAGTAGCATAACGAGGAGCCACAAATTTTTAATAAAATGTTTTGACAACCTGATGGATTTAAGTCTAATTGCATATATGGTCAGGGAATAATAGAGAACTCACCCCACTGCAAAAAACAAAAAAAAAACAAACAAACAAAAAAAATATGACTACAGACTTGTAGGCCCTATACAGGCTCAATGGGAAGCATGCTTTATTGCTTCATTGTAGGTATAGCAATTTATTTCTAACTTTATATTAAAAAAGCAACCAACAAATAATTAAATAAAAGAACAACTCAGTGATGAATTCTGAATTCATATTGAGCTCTTCCTGAATAAATTCTGAAGAACAGCTGGAAAGAAAGAAACATCCTTAAAGAGAGGAATGCAGAAAACCAGTGTACCACCTTCTCCAACACAGAGACCAAACCGCTAAAATTAGTTACTGGAATTTCTCCTTTGCACAACAGTTTCATAAGTTTTGTTGCAAACGACCACTAACCAACAATCCTCTTGACTTTGAAATGAATCACAACTAGTCACAAAGACCTACTCTCTAATCAGACGCATGCAACTCCCTCTCAAAACATCGTATTCTTGTGATCTCATTTTAAGAAACGCACTTTTGTTCCAGTGTCCTGAAAGTAACTGTACAAACACAGAGAACTCAGATGCCCTCCCAACCCCCACTGGAAGTGACAAATGAGTCCTTCTAAAATTGCAGACACACACTGTCAAGTGCAGGTGTTTGTAAACAAGTTTGGAAATGTTTCTAATTATAAACCATAAGAGTTAAAATTAGAAGTCCAATCCGCTAGCTTTAAAAAAAGAACTTCCAAAAAGGGTTCAACCAACAGAGAGCAGTGAGTGATGTTCAATTTAGTTGCAAGAGCAGAATTTCTGTGCAGAGAGGCACACGGCTCTTCATGAAACTTGTTGTTACTGTAAACTCCTTTTAAAAAAATAAAAAATGAAAAAAATATAATAATTAGAATTTTAATTGCTGTCATATCATGATAGTGAATATTTGAAAATGCAATCTAAAAATACCCTGTCCACAGGTCTCCTGTGCTTCATATAATTAAAAAGAAGAAAAAAAAAAACCCACAAAACTGTTCTCAAGAATTTGGAACATGTCTTGACTGCCAACATCAAAGTTCAGCTTTTCTGGGGAACTTCCTACGCTGACTTTCAAAATACTACAAGCCGGCAACTCTGCTTGAAGAAGTCTGGATGAAGTTCTCCCTGATAACCTCACTTACTGCAAAGCTTGGCTTACACCTCCCTGGCACATCCTGCCAAGGGATGAAACTGGGGAGGGCAAAAGGCATTGGAGGTCTAGAGGTCTGGCTGATACAGATCTCAGGATTCTGGCACTGAACTGGTGGTGTCTCAGCCTTGCTTCCTGCTCTCTGGTGCAAAGGTCAGAAATGAAGCTCTAGGCAGCCAGGTACTTTGGCCAACACCTCAAGGAGAGGTCAGAAAAAGGCTAATCGTACAGTCATTTTACACCCCAGATTAAGCTCATAATGCACTATGATGAGGTTGACCAGGTGAAAAGATGGACTTTACCTCTGCAGAAGCTTTGGAAGAAAACAAAACAAAACAAAAGTTAATATTGCAATCTCTTCATGCTCCTGTATTTCTTAAGGGAAAAATAACAGCATATTGGAAGATGTCAGTACAGCTTTGCTTGATCATATGAGTAAAAATGAAATCATTTCAGAGATGCTTAACTGCAACCTCACTTCAAACTTGAACAGAATCCAGCAGTGAGGTCCTGTCCCAGCAGCAAGGTGGGACTGCCCAACAGACGGGTCTCTGGCCTCCTTCTCAAAGAGCCCAAGAAAATCAGCTTCTAAAGCCAGGACAGAAAGTGAGCTGCCATCATCCCATCCCATTTCACTGAAAGAGCTATTTCATAGAACACCGCAGCCCAACTCCTCCTTATTTATTTATTTATTTTGCTCCTTTCCATTTCTTTTCAAGATACCCTTCATAAAAAATAATTCTGGTTCCCACATTTTTTTCTGGATAGTGTTTTGCATCTCAACTTCAAACTGAAGGTTTGTTACCTTCTGCATGACCTTATTTGTTAGTGCCAGGCTTACAGTTTGCAAGTGCAGTGCTGCACCAGGATGAAAATAAAAGCATGCATTTAGCATGGGGATCTTTGCAATCTGCACTTCCCATGCTTTAAGCCATGGATATAACCCAGAAATAATTACCATTTGAAACACCTTCCCCCTCCCACATACACTTGTTTATGCTTTGTTTGTTATTGGCATATGGGATGAAGAAGCCCAGTTCACCATTTTGGTTAAGAGACCAGAGCATGCATCAAAGGGTGAGGGCATATCACCCCTGCTCCTGAGAGCAGCTGGTGGTCTCTCTCCTTTTTCTCTCCTTGGGTGACTCGTCCTCCCCTTCCCTGCCTGGTGCAGTGAGAGCTCCCCCTCCTGTCCCAGCCTAACCCGTGGTAGACCTTTGCTCTGCTGGAAGTCCCCCCAGCCAGGAGATCAAGATCACAGGAACATCAGTGATTTTGACATCCTGCTTGAAACTGGCACCAGAATTAATTCTCTCGTGGTGAAATACGATAATCTTTCACATTAAATGCAGCTATATGCGGACACACACAGATTTGTATGCATGCTAATATGTATACTATATATATTTTGTATAAGCATATGTGTATGCACATACACCATAGCAGGTCTTCAATACTAGCAATGTTAATGGTTTTTATACAAAATTTGAATTGAAATAGCAATATTTCCCACAAACTCACCTAACTCTTGAACAATCCTGCATTCAGCAGGATGATTTTTTTTCCCCCAAAATGAATTGATATTAGAACTGTGCTTGCAGATTTTACAAACCTAGGCTTTTCATAGAGCTATATGCATATTATAATTAGCAATATGTATCTATTTATGAGAGTTAGCATCCAATTCTAGATCAGACACTGCAATTAGAATGTTACAGGTTCTTTGGAGTTATTTTTTTTCCTAAGACATTAGATTAAAAACATATATACACAGTTAGGAAATGCTTAACTGGACTTCAATTAAGCATGTGAGTGTTAAAATAGTCTCAGATAGATATTTATTCTAAATATTTTCTGTGTGACTAAAATGACAGCATGAAGAGCAGCACAAATGCATGTGTCTTCTACCAAAAATAGCTGAAAAATACTATAGAAGAGTGCCTGCTGGGCGGGTTATAAAAGTAAAGTATAATCCATTAACTGCTAATTAGAAGCATCAGAAGCAGGCTTTGCTGCAATAAGAGCTGGCCCCTAAGTAGATGTTTCTGTAACCATTTAAAGGCACAGGGTTTCTCCAGTTGCTGAGAATGGAGCTTGGATGGTTTCAGCATAAAGGCCATGTGAAAAGAGACTGTGGCACTTCGCCATGTTACCCAGCTGTTTTCTAAATATGATGACAGGTGCCATTTTTTCCATTTGATCGTGGAACGTAATACATCTTCAAACAAATTTTCCCCAACTAGCCTGGTGCAGTTACATTTCAGAGATTCAAATATAAGAATGTTTTTTTTTTCTCTGACAGACACATATTGCAGCGTCTTTGGCAGATATTTCATTATCTGCTTTTTCCTCACAGCTGATCTGTATTGTATGTATTATTTTACTTTTTATTACTAGTAGGAGGAAAAGAGTAAGCACTTGGACAAAGGGCTTCATTTTAAGGGAGAGTTTCTTCAGAGAAAAAAAAAAAAAAGAAAGAAAAAGAAATGCTATTACTCATAATTAGACTTCATAAATCTGCCTTGCAATAATGAAGGATTCTATTCTTCTTTGTCCTCTGCTTCCTAAAGGATGAGAAGTATCCCCACAATTTATCCCATTCTTTATCTGACAGACAAAATGGTCAAACCAAACTCCTGCACAACTAATGAAGACTAAAAAGACCTACTGATCCAATTGCTTATCAGAAGGCTTTAAGGAATTCAGGACCAAAAAAAGAAAAGGTGAAGCCTAAAGAAATGCCAATACTAAGCTCCCTGCAGAAGTAGCCAAGACAGGAAATAGCAACTGTGGACATGAACAACAAAGAGACAATGTCCCATGGTGCATTACAGGGCTCCAGACCCACACCACTCTGGTTGTGGAGCCAATGCTGCTCCCACTCCAGCAGCCTTGAACAAGGGATGATGACAAGTTACAAGTCCGGCTGTATAACTCAAAGAATCGAGGAAAGAAAAAAAAAAAAAACAAAAAACAAGCAGATAACTAACTTCCTCTCTTAAAAAAAGGGACGCAACTAACATGATGGGAAACATTTCAGGTCATAGGTCTGAGCTTTTTATCTACTTCCATCAATCAACTGAAAAACAAAGGAAGAAAGGTTGTGTGGGGCAGGAAATAAGAGCACTTTTTTCTCTCTCTGCCCTACCTCCATCTACAAACATAAGAATTTTTTGTTTGTTTTGAAATAGTGAAACAGCTCCATTGAGAAATACTACAACAGCAGAAAATTATTTTCTGAAATTAAACATTTAAGAAACAATAATAATACCATTATAATAGAATGGTATTATTATTTATTTAAAACAATGTCTTAAGTATCTGTTATCACTGTCAACAACTTTTACAAAGTAGATGAGCACTTCTGTTTTCATTGTGGATATAAGAAAGCCATAAAATACCCCAAAGCCACAGAGGGAGTCAGTGTCAAAGACGTGATTAGTAGTTCAGAAGTTATCTGATTCGGGTCACATGGCGTTCCAAAAACATACCTAAATATAGCATGCAAGAGATCTGCACAAAGAGCAATCCCATCATGGGAGCAAAGTAAACTCTCCTTTCCACAAAATTAATTAGAGTTATTTTGAGGCAACCCGATGAAAGCCAGGAGGAAAGATCAGTCCTTTCCCTGTCCAGTTCTGCAGGAGCAGATGCCACTGCTGGAGAGAAGCAAAAGTTTACAACACAAGGACATAGGGAAACTCTTAGCAGCCTCCTATGGGAAACTGTGCATGGTGCTAGCAGGGAAAGGAGATGGAGGACAGGATCAAGCACACAACATGGTAGAGGGAATTATGATCCTTCTTGAAAAGAGACCTTAGGTAACCTAGGAGCAAATACCCTGCCCCTACTTAGACTTCTTTACAACTGTTAGTAGTGTGATTCTAATGGAGAAAATAATCACCTTTTTGGAAAAAGAAGGTCAATCCAAATCTTAACCTCAGAACAGACAACCAAAACTCTGGGAAAAGCTAATTCTTCTGAAGGCTAAATCAAAATAAAAGGCCTTTTGGAAGACATTGCTTCTAATACCCTGTACTTTTGATCTTCCATAAGGCTTTTCCCTTGCCAGGGAGGAGGATTTTCTCAAGAAATGCAGCGTATAGAGCTACATCTAACAGCCTTCCCTATATTTATGCATCAGAAGTATCTATATGAAAAACTGTAAAATACCGTCAAAGTGCAGCAGGAGAAAGGACGGAATGTTCTCAGGCTTCTTTTGGTCCCCTGTAAAGAGCAAAGGCTGTTTCCCACATATCCTGAATACTGAGTTTCCATTTAAGCTTTGTTTCCAACCATCACTGCCCAACACAGTCATTTTAACCAGCATTCAAAGTTCAACATTTCCCAGTAAACAGTAAAACCTTTTCTCTTTAAAAAATAAAAAATAAAATAGTGAAGTCCATTCTGAAATGGCACAATGAAACACGGTCACTACAATGACTGCTTTACCTTCGTATCTTGCCTGGCTCCTTTGTACCCAGGGAAACCTAGATGTTCTTCATTGAAGCATTACAACGACTATACCAATACTGACACTACCTTGAAGGAAAAGCTGAATCCCAGGGTATGGCATGGACAGAGAATAGGTGACAGCAGGACAAAACCAAAGAGAGGTGCTTTTGTAAAGCACAAACTCATGCCCACATAGCATAGCAGGTGCTCCAGAAGGCAGGTGCTAACAGTCTGAGTGTGTGTGGTACACGAACTGCAAATTTCGGCTTGAATGCTTCAGGCCATTAGCAGGTGCTTCAGGCACTCATCCAAATCAAAGTAAGAAAGTGGAAAGAGCCAAATGCTGGTTAAAGAGGTTTGCAAACCTGAAAATCCCAGTGAGGGCAGATGAAACGTTTCCTGGGTTGTGGGAGCAGGCAAGTAGGAAAAAGAAACAAACAAAAAGCATATGTAATTTTCGTAAAAAAGGCTGTGTTGGGGATTTGAGTGTCTTGTACTCAAGCCCCAAGATGCAAATGTTGGCTAAGATGCTGAGATCAGCAGTTATATGTCCTCAGGTGGTTAGAGACAAGGCAGAAAAGAGCTCGCATTTGGGGAAAATTGAGGGCCCATTTGATAACGCTTCACTTGAGCGTATGAGGGTTTCCCCTATGGGTATTGTCCCAAAGAAAGCTCCAGGCAAGTTTAGACTGGTTCATTACTTGTCACATCCAGAAGGTGAGTCAGTTACTGATTACCCTGGCTCCCTTTTGAGTTCCATTTCACATGCTTTCAATCAGAGAACTGCACTCTCATCAATGCAAATGCCACACACAACAAACAGAAATGCAGAGGGAAGCTGCTTTTTAGTTGCTCACGGCAAATCTATACTTACTGCATTAGTCAAGATTTCACTATCAGCTTGCAAACCATGGTTTTGGTAGTTAAATATAGAACTGAAAACCCATGTTATTGGATGGCACTTTTGGATATAAAAGACATAGAAAATACAGATACCTGACACTGTTTTATTTATTTATTTAGCTTGTTGTTTTTTTTAATTCGTTTCCAAAGGGCCCAAGACATCAAGATATTAGGGCCTGGAAGCTGGTGTGGTTTCCTTACACAAACTGACTACTTAGTTCCTTAGGGGTTAATTCCCTGCAGTCTCCTCAGCCTGCAACAGCGTTGTTTGTTTTTAGCCCTGTTACATGAACACTACAGATAGGATCAGCTCCTTCAAACAATTGTGGCCAATGTTAATATATTTAAATCAGATGGTCACTTGAACATTATTGGTAAAGTTCTTCTCGCTGAGGGTTGTATCCTTTGCCAGAGGCTAGCAGGCTTGACAGAAGGGGAGAAACAAATTCCTTTCATCAGAGTAACATGAGTCAATATGTGGAAAGATACTTCCATCTGCTCTGTGTTTCTGGTGACATGACATTACCGTATAATTTGGTATACATTTCTAACAGAATACATTAAAAAAGATAGCTCAGTGACTACCGTTTATGTCCCACATCTATGGGAAGTTCTATCAAACCATTTTCAACATACGGAGATATGTGAGCATCTAAGACTTGCAATAGAAATGCTGGAGGGAAAAACATGTTGCTGTTTATTTTGAAGAGTTATGGCACAGACAGACTCATCTATGGTACACATCTAAAAGGAAGCACATTATATTTTCAGAACCCTCTCCAAAAGGACACATTTGGTCAGCCACAGACATCACCAGAGAGAGGAACCCACTGTGTCCGGCAACTTGCAGACACACGTAACTCACTAGCTGTAACCAAACCCTAGAGTGGCCTAGGCTGTGTCCGCAGTAATTTTGTGTCCCTGTGTGTTACCAGAGCCCTGGGACTTTCATGGTCTGTGGGCAGCAAATCGTCTGAGCCAAAAGGGAAGGTTCCACCTGACTAAGCCAGTAAGAGCTATATTAAGCTTTGTCTCAGCTGGAGGTCATTCTGCATATTTTGAAGGCTTCTTTCTTGGTTGTTGGTCAAGCAATCAGTGCCCAGAAATTAAGAGCTATTTTTTGTTGTTGTTTTTTGTTTGTTTGTTTTTAACAACCACAATAATACTTGTAGCACTTCTGAAGTCTAGCCTGGCCTCCACATACATTTAATTTCTAGAACGTTTGATCATAACCGTTACTTTCAGGACAAAACAGGCTCTTAAGTTTATTCAGCAGTTGCTTTGTTTCTCAATTCTCACTGATATCCCAGTAGCCAAGAATTCATTTCCACAATTTCAAAACATTTTTTGATACTTCCTGACCAAATGGGTTTGCAATGGGAATTGGCTTCTGCCACCATCTGTTGTTAAATACTTTGGAAGTGTGAGAATTTCCCTTCAAGAGGGAAGAAGCTGGGGAGGACTCATGGACAATCCCAATGGAACAGATATTCTTCTCCTTACTGTCTTTTTATGGGGAAGGTTTGGCCTATTTCTCAACAGCTGTGAAATTGTCACCAGTAGGATTCTTTACAAAGCTTGGTGGCATATGGAATATATTGCTCATTTCTTAGTACTGTTAAAACAACCTTGCTGCATAACTGAGCTCAGCAAAGAAAGCAGGTGCTTGATAAAATATATCCATCATGCATCAAGCATTTATAGACATTGTGGAAACCCTAGACAAAGATATTTTGGAGACAATTCTGTTTACAAATTAACTAAGCATTTTGGAGAAGCAGGTGAATTCACTCTGTTGAGGTGAACACAATATTCTTCCATTCTCTAGTGGGGCATGTTCATGTTCCACACTTGAAGTGTCACCTCCATTCTGCAAGACTTAATCAGTGCAAGCATGCAGTCTCAATTTTTGGTGCTAGAGGAGACTATTTATCTTGCATCAGGTTTAGTCTTATTCTTACATCTGTGGACCAGTCAACAAGTGAATTAAACAAAGTAATAATGATATTGGAAAAAAATGGCATTTAGGCAAACATGAAGTTTTGTAATTCTACCCCATTTCTAATTTGGTTTAAGTTCTCCCAGCAGAAGCAGACAAAAAGCAACAAAAGATAAATAAGCATGATGAAGTTTCTTGAATCTCAAACATGGAACAATCAACAGTATTTTCATACACTGCTACAAAACAATACCTCTACAGAAACTGTCAGAAAGGAGATTATGAAGATGAGTAGTCAATGTCCCCACTGTTGTACATCCCGTATATATTCCAAAGTCTACTCAGCTGAACACAGGCACGCACACACACCTGCATACTCAGAGTCATCTGTGTTCTGCTGGACCACTAAAAGTCCATTTAAGCTTTCTGGATGGTTTGGGATAGCAGCAAACAGCAGATACCCAATGAAGATCATAGGGCAGGCATATAGTGACAGTTCCCCACACTACTCTTCCCAACTTCCATCTATTTGTGGCTCAGAGACTTCCTCTAGCACAAAACACACAATTTTTCCAGATTAGCAATCTATGTTTAGAACACTTCACTTGCAGTTACAGACAGCAACGCTGCACTAAGCAAACCACTTTGTACCAGTGCAGAGAAACCCAGCCTGTCACACTGAGCCAAGAGGAGAAGGTAAAACAAGCATCTGGACAGCACGCACTGCCTGAAAGTGCCAAATGTGCCTTCCACAGCCAGCCAGCAGAGAAGAGGGGGTCTGATGCAGACATTACATTGCACAACCAAAGATCTTTTTATGATGGCGATTGCTTGGAAGTCTGCACTAAGGGTTATAGCTTCAAGCAGCACATACACTAATAAAGCAATAGGTCCTGGTCTGCCATGGACAGGGCTCTGAATCTACTAGACTAATTGTCTCCTGTCACAGTCTGGAGAGGACAAAAGTAGTCTTTCAGCAGAAGGAATCAGAAGCACGTCACAGGACACTGAAGTACCAGTTCCATGAACAGCCATAAGACAGCATGCACCCATTCTCTCCTCACGCTTTCACACTGAGTCAGTATTCTTCCAGAGGTGCCCACAACCTAATTTGTTCATAGCTCAGTATCCTTGCTATTTAAGCACCTCCTTATGGTACAAATAGCTGCTGCATGCCTTACCACTCAAGAACATGTGATTAAGCCAGAAAAATTGAGGCCAAAGGAAAGAGCCAGTGTGCAAGAACAAAAGGCTCTCCTAGCTGCTTTGCACTCTATTCATGTAACACATAAACCAAAAAATAATGCAGACTAAAGCCCACTGTCTAACTAAGCAGGCTTAAGTAACACTTAGCTCTTTTGTAACGCTTTTCATCCAGAAGTCTCAGAACACTTTACAGAGGCGTGCAGACAGGGTAAGAGCCAGAATGCAGCCCACTGCTCCTGACTCTTAAGTACTTGCTCTTTTCATTAGACTACATCTCTAACTTTAGGTACACACCACCTATAGTTGCCACAGAAAGACGCAGACATGCATCAAAGGAATCGTTTTTCCTTAATTTTCTCTGCACTTACTGCTTTTAAAGCCTTGTTTTAATAACTCTTCAAAAATAATAACTCACAATGCACCTATGTTGCTCTATTTATCCCTACAACAAATACCACTCATAAGATGCAATCCCCCTTTCTACTACAGTGAGAAAACAGACAATAATCAAACCGGACACACCTCTCCTCAAAGATTTTTTTCCTCTCCCACATATAAAGGAATAAATAGATTTGCCAATCATCAACATAAAATGAAAGTGACTGTGTTATCTTATACAAAGTGAATAGAAAACTATGAAAAGCGTGTTAGAAACAGGCAAAAGTCAGCAGTACTCTTTCCCAAAAAAGAGACAAGCTTGCAGAAATCATCACAGAAGCAGTTTCATTACAATGACCAAATGCAACTCAAATGACTAAAATGGAACTATATATATATATATATATGAAAAGCTCAAAGTTTTACCTCCACTATAAGCTGTCAAAAATCAGTACTGAGTGCAGCGCAAGCCAATAAAATATAATAAAACACTCATCTGCATTCTCAAATCAGAAAACTGCTCAGTCAAATAAGATTTGAACCATGCTCTAAGAAAGGAAATACACAGTAACTCCTCAAAAGAGCAGATAAGTTCTAGATTTATAGCTATAAAGCATCAGACTCAGGACTACATTTCTGATTTTTAAAGCATTGTTGAACAAACGATATTCAGCACGCATCAGTACCTATGGGCTTCTGAACAAGAAAACTCACAGAAATAAACAGTGTGTGAAAAAGAATGCATGCCAAAGCTCTCTATTTATATATTTTTTTAGGTTTTCAATAATAATAGTACTGTTCAGGAAAAAAAAAAAAAAAAAAAAAAAAAAGGAAAAAAAAAAAGGGAAAAGCTCTACCAAAACATATTGAGGGGTGGCCAGCAGGGATAGGAAGGTGATTGCCCCTCTCTACTCTGCTCTTGTGAGGCCCCATCTGGAGTACTGTGTCCAGGTATGGAGCCCTCAGTACAAGAAAGACAGAGAACTGTTGGAGAGGGTCCAGAGGAGGGCTACAAAATGATCAGGGGGCTGAAGCACCTTCCCTATGAAGACAGGTTGAGGGAGCTGGGCTTGTTCAGCCTGGAAAAAAGAAGGCTGAGGGGTAACCTCATTGCAGCCCTTCAGTACCTGAAGGAAACCTATAAACAAGAGGGGAGTAAACTCTTTGAAAGGGCTAATAATAGCAGGACAAGGAGAAATGGTTTTAAGTTGAATGAGGGAAGATTTAGGTTAGATGTCAGGGAGAAGTTCTTTACCAGAAGAGTGGTAAGGTCCTGGAACAGGCTGCCCAGGGAGGTTGTGGGTGCCCTGTCCTTGGAGGTGTTCATGGCCAGGTTGGATGGGGCCCTGGGCAACCTGATCTAGTAAATGTGGAAGTTTGGTGGCCCTGCCAGGCAGGGGAATCAGAGCTTCATGATCCTTGAGGTCTCTTCCAACCTGGGTCATTCTGTGATTCTGTGATTGTGTGTTCTTGCCGATTATACCTACTGGCTAATGAGTTAAGTTCGTGTAAATTCAGTTCAAAGAAGACATAAATAACATCTATTTTAGCTGGTGATTTTCACCACAGGCAATCTAAAGCAGGAGTTAAGAATGGCCCTAAAACAGAACCCCTTCTGTGTTCACATGAGTTCACTTATTTTAGTTTTGCTCTACTTTAACGTATTGTATACATCCTGTTTTCAGCTCGCCTGTTTTGCCTCCTCCCATCCTCCGCACTCCCAATCTGTCAGGAAGACTCAAGGGAGAGGTATTAAAAATGGCCACATTTTAGTACTGTATCTCACTGTGTAACAGTCTTTCCAGAAGCAAAGGACTAAAAAGCTGAAAAGTTCCCCACTGTCTCTGCCTATTAAAGACCACAGTTTGCTGACAGCAGGCCACATTTTAGTGTCAAAGAACAGGGCATCGTCTTGTGTTTCCATGTGATGGGTAGCACTGGTAATCCTGGAATAGATCACACTGTTTGTGGAAAAAGTCAGCAATGCTAGGATGCTCAAAAACACCCTGTAGTATTACACAGGGGATGCAAGCTGTATGCTGAGACATGGCACTGACACCATAATATGGGTGATTCAGCACCAGTGATAAAATTTTATTTTTGGTTGGCTCAGGCAGTATTTGATTAAAATAGGATGAAGTCCTCACCAGACTTGCTTCATCATTTTGCACCTATCCCATTGGGCCACACCATTCTCAATCTTTCTACCATTAAGAAGAAAGGTTTCTATTCATCAAATAGGCAAAGAGGCAGGGAAAGTCCTTGAAAACAGTAATTCAAGGAAGGAGAAGGAAGGCTTCTGTCAAATGGCAACCAAGCAGAGGTCTTCTGCTATTTGCCACAGCAAAGTAATAGTATCTGGGCTATAGATATGTTTGCCAAACATATCTATAGCAGGGATAATTAAGTTAGCGCAGCAACTAGATGCATGCTTTGAAGTGCTCATGCAGTTGCTATACTAACCTTTCTTTCACCTGGTAGGTTAAGCTCACCAATCTCCTCACACGTACTTGCAGATTCGTGACCTATACTCTGTCCTCATTATCACATCACTTACGATAGTCAAACAACTTGGAATGATATTCAAAGGTTTTGTTATAAATAAAGGAGTCTACCAGAAGCCCAAATGCAGATTTCTGTTAAAGAGAAATAACTGCCTGAAATTTCTTACAGATCCTTTCTATTAAGGAGTTCAAATATTTAACAGTTCTGTAAAGCACTGCTATTTTTCCTCTTTTAATGTCTTCCTTTCAATTAGTGCCCACAGACTTGATTCTCAGTATCTTGTCACTGAGAAAAGTGATTAAAAACAACAACAACAAACAATCTTTTTTACCCTGCTTGGCAAAAAGTCCCACAAACATTTCAGTTTCTATGCTGGTATCACTCAAAATAACAGTGTCAAAATATAAAATAGAGAGCATTAAAACTCCTGTCTTCGGCAGTATTTTCTTTTATTCTGTTATATTGCTAGCATCATTACAAGCATCTTTCCTGTAAAGATCAAACCTGACATTACAGTGAGGATTCTGCTGAAGTCTGTACTGGGCTTTCTATCACCAGCAAGAAGAGCACCAAAGGAGTATACAGAATATACAAAAATAACAACACAGGTTCCCATTGCTTCAGTGAGGCCAAGATTTTATCTTGCATGCTTTTCCATACAGCTGGAGAATGATTTCGTATGTAAAGATCCTCACTTAACTACATCCTCCTACAAACCAGAGCTTCCAGCTTCCTGTTCTTCATGCAACTCCACAGGAGCCTATTGTCAGCCTTACTTTCTCCACACTAGGTTCCTATGGAAAAAAATATATTACCTTCAATTCCATTAGTGTATTTATAACTAGAGTAGGACTCTGTGCCCACAAGACAGTCTCAAGACATTGACTCGTGCTGCAATGGAGCAGATCCTGGACTTGCAGCACTGGAAGACATGCACTCCTGACTTTTTGTCCACACAAAAGTAACTGGTACTTCTTAGCAAGAGCTAAAATGTTGATGAAAACTGCATTGTGTATACTCTATGATGCAGCTCCTGATTATTTTGTCAGGATTTTATTTTGTGCATTTGGAGCAACTATGAATCTGAGAAATCCTAGTTCAGCCACAACCCCATGTCAAAGACACCACTCTAATCATCCTTACAGTATCTGTTCTGTGGGAAGATACAGGCCCTCGTTTTCCAGCAACATCAGCTAGATATGTTTTAACCTATTCACTCTGAAATATATATATATATAATATAATATTCACTCTGAAATATATATATATAATAAATATATATATTATTTATATATATATATATAAATCTAACCCCTTGATGCATCTGATTGTTCCCACATTGTACCTCTACATATATTACCAAACAAATTCTTAGTTATGGATATTGTCCCTAGTACTTTTCAAAGTGTTCTCTGGATGGCTGAAGTCTAATCTTCTGAGTATGTTTTATATTACCGCAAAAAAGAACTTCACCCAAGTACCCCAAGTTCTTACCTGTACCCATAAAGCAAAAATCACCAAAAAAAATCTCTGAAAAGAGACAAGCAACAGACTTAACTCCTACACTTTGGCTGCTTCTACAAGAGACAAAGCAAATAAGCATTACAAGTCTGAGAACCTTGTTTTGAAAATAAGGCTTCTTGTTTGCCTTGAAAAATAAGACTTCTTGCTTTTATGGTGGATCTAAGCCTGCCTCAGAAGCAGCATTTCTCCTATACCAACATGAAACACAACAGCTGACAGGTCATCAGGGATCCCAGAAGCTGCTTTTAGAATTAGGAAGTTATGGTGAACAAGGGAGACCAAACTTCCTCTCACACAAACCCAAGATTCAATTTTCTGCCAGATTACCTCCAATAATTAAAAGGTTCTGTAATTTATTTTTAAAAGCCAGGGACTATGGGATCCATAAGAATCGATCCATTATCTTCACCTCTGCATGTACTGTGCATATGTATATCACATGTAATATCGTTTACCAAATGAACACTAGCTATGTTTTCCCACTAATTACAAGAGTAACTAAACTGAACTTTAACTAAAATTAAGCTATTAAAAGCTCAGTGAGTAACCCAACAAATGAAAGTGCTGTGCATAGGATTTAGCAAGAATGCAAGTGATGTGGCAACCACGAAGACACAATATTTGCTGAACTTCCTATACCTAAAGTTGGTCACATACAATAGCCATATATTCATTATATACTATGATTTAACACAAAAAATGCAATCTCCTTCCTGTAATCAGATAGCAGTATATTTCTTTCTGTCACCTTAATATGCTATATCTGATTTGTCACTCTGTATAGCAAGACTTCAGAAAAGTCTGGGAGCAGATCTTCTGCAGTAGAGGAGGTAAAGCAGCAAAAGAGGAACACTCACAGGACTGCCCCTGACAAACTTGATCAATCTGACCTTGAAATGCCACAGTGTGATTGTATGACAAATAATTCAAAAGTACAAGTGAAATTATGAAAGATGTGCCCAGGAGCTAACGTTTGTATGCATTAAAATACTCAGATAAATACGTTGCTATTCAAGCACACTATGCTGAAAACGCAAAGTGAGTGGACTGAAAGGTGCATGATAGTTTATAACACAAATATTCTCCATTAAAATAACAGATCTCCCCGTATCGATTTTAAAAACACATAGATAACATTCTTAGCTATTAAGATGTCATTATATTAGACAGTCCTAAAAATGTTATCTACCCAAACATAAGCACAACTTGTTCTTGTACAATACACATAACAATCACTATTAGACGTTAATTTTGTTCACTATATATAGGTTTCTCCTGATCGCAGTTTCCCAATTTTCAGAGGACATCTGACTGAGTGCTTGTATAGTTTCTAGGCAATACCTTTATAAAAATGTTTTTGGCTCCATACAGTTGTTTATACAATTGCATACATACATAAATTAAAAGCAGCAATAAACAGCATTAAGGTTGCACAGAGTCCAACCATCTTTGACAAATTAGAAAGCTAGGAACTTTCCTGAGAAAAATTCTGAAATTTCAATGGGGAAAAAAGGCTTACCTATCAGTGTGCAGAAAAATGTGTATCTGTACAACTTCTGACTAAAAAAGGGGATGATTCTGTAAAAATTCTGACAGATTTCCTACATATGACCCCATCAAAAAAACAAACAAAAAAAACCCTAATGTTTTAAAAATAAAAGGTCAAAATGAGCCTATGTAGAGTTAAGGGAAAGAGTTAAGGTTATTGATTAAAGACTATTTGCTGATAAGGTTTCATCTATTTGAAATGGGATAGCATTTGGGACTACTCCAACAAAAGTCTACAGAAAACTGATACATCAAGGAACTGAGCAGGATTTAAACAAACAGCAGACATGGCTAAGAACACACAAAATGTCATGAGTACAGCTGAGAAATAAGTGATGGCACAGGACCACTTACTCAGCTGCTAACACATTATTTGCTTTCACCTTCACAAAACGAGGCACCCATCACTCCACTCACAGCTCAAGGAATTCAAAAAGTGATTATTATTTCCAGGTGTGCACATGGAACACCCCAACAAGTCTGGCTTTCAGAAAATGGAACATTTGCTGTGTGTCACAGAGACAGGTGGGATTCTATGTGATTCCTTGCAGAAGAGAGTTTTAAAAGGTTCTTCCCTATAAAACTGCTACTACAAAACAGCAAGCCTAGATTCACCAAGGTGTGATAAATTAACAACCCAGTACTCAGATTTTAGATGCTTTGATAATGTAATGGAACCCTCAGACCTGAAATCTGCTCCTGTGTTTTCTGCTCGTAAATTCACAAGAGGTCATTACCCATCAACAAACAGACTGAGACTGCCAAGAGGTGACAGCAAAGGCCATGGCTGCATCTGAAGTCTCACTTCTTCTCCAGGATTTTAGGCTCAGTGCAGTAATACTCATATTTCTAAGTTTTGACATCTTTTTCAAGGTTCCCAGATTACTCCTGACAGAAACTTCCCTTTCCTTCAAGGGCACAACTGGAGAAGGTGAGATACATTGCACACACAGAGCCACAGTCCTGCAAGAGGAGCTCATTTTTTCTGAAGTCTGCTAGGACATGGGGGAAAAGATGGGAGAAGGGAGGCTCAACCTTGTCAGGCTGGAAATACTTGAGAACATCCAAAGCAGATATTTGGCCATCAGGGAAAGCTGATTATTGAAATGTAGGCATTCACATAGGTTAGGCAACTTCTAAGGTTAAATGGCAGTTCAGTGGGAATATTGTGGATCTTGGTTTGGGCTTTCAATGCCTAAATCCCACTTAAGTCCCACTTAAGGCACCTAATCCTTTTGTGGATCCGAGCCTAAAGCTTCGCCAGAAAGAAGAGAGTCTATGCATGCAAAAGCTAATGGTCAGTGGCAGTCTGGTTTTATTAAAACTAAAACATACAGAGAATGACCTTATTTTGTACAAAGAATAATACCGAATAATGAAAGACCTTCTAGTCACAGAAAGTTAATGGAAAGTTAATCTAGCCAGTTCTGACTACAGTCCTGCCTGTTGACCCTACAACACATTTGCTAACCTAGAGAAATTTATAGCCTGTAAGAGATGGTTCTTTGATAACCCACATACACAACTAACACATGTACAGTTAGAAGAGTGGCGTAGTTAGGATGGTATTTTACAGTTTTAAAGTTAGAAAGACTATTGTGGTGGAAAGAAACAACCAAAAATGAAATGCTTACCTCAGGCTTGCAGTAGAAAACTCCAAACAGGTGGAACTTCAGAAAGAAAACCTTTCCCAGTGGCAGTCAGCCCTTAAATGGGGTCTAGGAGAGGTGCAGCCAGGCTCCACCCCTTCTGTTCACACAGGTGAATTGCATTCACCTGTACTCCCATGGCTGACACAGTCCTTGCCTCAGGTGATCAATCAGGGGTTCAGACTGTGACTCAACAGTTTCCATACACCCATGGGAAGAAGCACATTAGGAAATGCTCATAAGACTGAGCGAGTTCTCAAAAAAGCTTCACTTACATCTGCTAAGAAATAAACTAGAAAGAAGTAGAAACGTATTGAACACTATACTGTTCACATTGAGTTAATAATTTAAAGAGGTTTGCTATGCTCCATGAATTAAGTAGCTTCAGTCCAGTTCTTGATAGCCAGTAGTCCACCTGAGGAAAAATTAGCAGTTTATTTCTCATTTACCTGCTACCAGAACTGGCAGTCTCAACAATTAAGTGCAAGCAGATCTAGGTACCATTTTACTCTCTATTCCTTATACTTAGTACATCTACATCAAGATTGCCTTTATTCAACAGCACCTGAATTTAGCTGACAAGACTATTTATATGATACTTACATATCCAAGAACTACCCAATCAATAAAAGCCGTTTAAATTGAATTGGTAGCTTAGAATTACAATCATATAATACAATTTATTATTAATTATTATTTTTATTATTATTATTATTATGTATCAAAGGGATATTGCCATTGTTACCAATTATCTTTATAGTATTTCTGCTAGTCACCATGTATGCTCTCCATAGCACTGCAATATTTGCCTTATTGCATACACTGAGACTTCTCTACAAGTAAAACACCATGGTCTCCATTCTGGGTACTCAAATCCATGGTTACAAGGCTCTGCTTCCAATGAGAATTCTAGCCTAAATCTTCTGCAAATACCCAATACAGCACCTGAACTTTACAAATTAAGAGAGGAACAAAGGAAATTGCCCTTCAGCTCTTCTTACCTGCAAATGGGGAAAGAGTACTAGTAGCTCATCCATTAACTGCTCAAAGTTTTAAATTACAAAATGAGTTTTTGATGCTGTATGGGAAACTGTTGATCACAGCCTGAATCTCTGATTGACCACCTGAGGCAAGCAATGAGTCAGCTGTGGGAGCACAGGTGAAGGTAATTCAACTGTGCTACCAGAAGGAGTGCAGCTTGGCTCCACCTCTCCCAGATCTCATTCAAGGGCTGACTACCACTAAGGCAGGATCTCTTTCTCTGGAGATTACTCCTTTGTGGAGTTTACTGCAAACCTTCAACGTCAGTGAGCGTTTTCCATTTATCATAGATTATCTTTCTATCATGATAATCTTTCATACAAAGCCTCTGTTTACCTATCAACTGTGTAATTATGTAACTGTACAAATGCAGAATACAGGAAAGTAGACTTGTGCATACATCACAGATTGCAAAGATACCAAAGATGTTCTGAGCAAAGGAAAACCATCTACTGTCCCATGTTAGATGAGTACATAGAAGCATTCTTGCTCCTTCCTTCCTTAATATTTCACTGTCTTTCCAGATTGAAACCTGGTTCTTCAGCCAGGCACAGCAGTTCTCCATTCCCACAACTGTTTTTGAACAGTTGCAAGAATTATTAATGGTACATAAAAAAAACATAGTAGACAGTCCAGTGTGCCTTCCCTCGATCACTCAGATGTTGGTCTCAACTCTCATTGTTTTCATCAGCAAGTTACGTTCAGTTCTCCTAGACTGTGCATGCAAAGTTAAGATGGTGCCCTTTCTGTCCTCCTTCTTGGTAATGTTGTAGGTCTGATTTACAGAAATATCCTCTCTATGACCTGTCCTGACAGAAAATGGTTTGCATTTTGGCTTTCCCCCTTCCCCCCTCCCAAACCTTCCTTTACCTCCTTATCAAAAAGTTGGTTGCTTGTTGTTTTGTTGGTGATGGAATTTTTTTTTTCCATTATAAGTCAGTCTATTTTTGTCTGTATTAGGTGAGTGACTTGCTGTTAATCTAGGCATAAGCTAAATCTTACCTTCCTGACTCACACAAGCAAACCCACCCAGGTTAACAAATCATCTCAGAAGAACAGGGAAAGCAAGACTCGTCCTGTATCTACCTACACATTTTCAGTTGCAACCTCTGCTTGGCAGAGACTGGTCATCTGTAAAAGACTGATGAGAAATTCTTTAAAATATGTCTGATTGAAAAACACAGAAAGTCTGGAACTACTCCTGGCTTTTCCAAAAGATGTAAGTTCTAAGAAATTTGGTACTCAAATGAGTCAAGTTGGTATGCTGCAAGGTGACAGTTTTGCCTATGGAACACTAAAGAGTTAAAATTTTTTGAAACATTTAGGGTGGAAGTTGTGAGTTTAGATTGGTACTGATTTGAGTTGTTGTATTACATAAAGCACAAAGTTATTTTTGTTTGCAATTCTGACCAACTGCTATTATTATTCCAGGTTCCTTCTTACAAAGGACGTGTGGTTAGCAGAGGCATGACAGGGAAGCAGCGCCCAAGAACAAATTAATGGAGAAATATTAGTGGAATGCAGCAGGCTTGGGGGAGAGCCCAATTTACACAGAGAAAGCACTTAAAGCAGGGACATTTGTGCCTGCGCACACAGGGACACAGCAAGGTTTGGTTAGCGCATGCACATGGAAAAGGATTTGGTTATGGTTAGAATTTGTGAGTGACAGCCATGTGACAGCTGGGAGTCAGCAAAGATTTTGTAGGGATGGAAATTCTTGAGATAGGACACACGACTGCTCATGCGATCTGCATGTGCCTATCATCATGCTGTATTATAATAGCTGACACCCCGGTGTACCAGTTATCCAAAGGAGAGAGGCTATAAATTAGGGAGAGGATTTGAGGAATGGTGGATATGAGAAATGAAAGTCATAACATTTAAAAATGAAGGGATAAATATAACTTGTTTTTCTGTTATCCAAACAAGCAAACAATTTCCAACCGAACCACACAGTGCTAAAACTCACATTTCCATGATTTATCATTAGTGACAGGTTATTATTTCCTTACAATTTAAATTCTTTTTTTTCCCCTTACTAACTTACCTAGAAAGGCCTCGATCCTGCAAACACTTATACAACTACCTAATTTTAAGGACGTGAATAATCTCACTGATTAGAGTTACTCATACGTTTTCAGGATTGGGGTATAAGTCATAATGTGCAATTAAGCAGAGGCATTTCCAAACACTGCTTCATTTTCCCTTCTGTGGGTCTCATGCAAACATGAAGCTACCGGAGATGTACAATTTAAATCAAACCTGCAAATCTGAAATACTTTCCCTTTAACACTGAATTCAAGCCGATACAATATCACATGACCTTTACCGTAATTTCTATTAAAATCATTTCATGTCTGGTTGCTTCTGCTATCCTGGCTCATTTGTATTGTTTACAACAAGTCATTGCTCTCGACAGTTAGTGGTGGCTGAATCCATGGTTACCAGTTTTTACATTCACTAGTTAAATGGAATGCAGCTCTTCTGGGGGGTTTCGTGGAGAAAGCTCTTAAGAAACCACAATCCAGCCATCAATCAGGCTAACCTGGGAGAAATTAATCTTATAAACATAAGGATTGTTGCATATTAAAAATTTATCAAAAGGGAGCTCTGGGCTTTTATTAGTTGTAGTCACAAAAGCGGACAGGTTCGTCGGCTCTGACTTAGTGCACAGAGGACTTGGTTCTGTGGTCTACATCTGACATTCATCCATGTTGTGCCTCCTCTGGTGCTCACTGCTAATAAAACTATACTGTTTAGAGGCTTTAAAAATAAATAAATAAATAAATAAAAATCTCACACACTTATTTTACCAGAAATGTGCTCAGAATATAAATAGTGCTTAAATACAGGTTTAACCAGACTGCAGTCCCAGCAAAGTAACTTAAACAGACACAGACAAGACCGTAAAACACAGAACAGACAGCTCTGAGTAGAATTCAATTAAGACAAAAAATACCCCCAAACACTGGAATGTTACTAACAAGTAAATTAAGCCGCAAAAACAAATATATTTTATGGCTACCTAAGAACAACGTGCGCTAATTCCCTTTGCCCTGTTATTTATAGTTTGTCGTAGGGTGGGGTTGCCAAAATGAAAAAGCAAAGGAAAAACTTATCTGCACAATGGCTACCAAAAATCATTTAAAATCTCTAAAAACATAAGAAAAGTTCTGTACAGGATGATGGCTACAATCATTGTCCCACGAGAGCAACGAATAGTTAAATCAAACACATTACTAGCTCATCTACTGCAAAGTCACTGTATCAGAAGCCCGAATTGATTTGTTTCCTTAGAACAAACTGAAAATGAACGTAACATAACATCGGAAAACAACCCCTCCTGCACTGCTAATCGGATATTGTATAACGGTTGATTGCAGCGCTGCTCTGTGCTATTGTTGCCTATAGCATACATACTTACAGGTTCTGGGTTCTTCCAAGAGTTTGGTGCAGTTTCAAGGACAAATGTCTTAAGGAAGTCTTTCTACTGTGCAGCAGTGATCCTAGCTCTGATCTCATTACATGAGCAAAGTGCTAAATCTGACAATATAAAGGAAACTTCCTGTGTGAAGAAGAAATCTTGGAAAGTCTCAGGGTTAAAAAGGCTCCTTAAATGTGCTGGTTGATTTGCTCCCTAGTTGTGTATACACAGTAGCAGCTGATCTCTGTTTGCAGCCCTGCAGAAAGAAACCTTTGCTGAAAACCAATGGCATCACATTTCAGTGGAGCTATTGCCAGGCTCTGGAGAGCAGAGCAACCTTTGACAACTTCACCCAGTCTGAATCACTGGGGTTTGCTGCATGTCCTACAGGACTTCAGAAACCCACATTTAACATATTAGCGCCATTAACATTATCTGAAACCCCTACTTGTCACAGTATAAGCAGGAAGTCTCTGTCACAGTAAAAGGAGGTTTTCGTCTGTCAGGACTACAAACTGCAGAATTCTCCATGAGATGTTTTGCTTTATCTTGATCCTGGTATTTGCAGATGAGAAGCTGTGAGCTGCACCCAGAAGCACTTTATGCCTCAGAATTTATCAATATGTACAGTGGGCATCCTGCTTATCCTAAATATAACCCGAACCTGCCCTTCATCAGCTGCACACACCCCAGCTGTTTTCTTCTGATACGGAATACAAACCAACAGATTTGGGGAGTGGGAGGAAGCCAGTTCTTTCATTTAATAGCCAAGTTAGACCCTTTAGCACTGTGTCAGATCTGTGGAGCCCAGTGTCCTCAATTTGGCAGAGCCTAGGAGTCCAGTGCTGTGACTCCAACTACACATTAGTACTGCCCCAGCTTGCAGCTTGGCCTCAGCACCACGGGAGACAGGCAGGACCCAGCCCCACTCCTACACCTCTTACTGCTGTCCACATGAGTTGATGAAACCAGAAAAGCAATATATAAACATGCTAGAGCTGTTTCAACACCTAAACTTGGCAGCAAAGTTTGATTTTAAAGAATTACCAAGGATTAATTTCAATTTAGTTGCCTCAGCACTTAGCCCAGAGTAATGCTCAAAAGAACAATCGTGACCCATGTCCAGAGCATGACTAAGACCCTGCATGCTGCTTTCTGGGGGGGGCTACCACTCTCCGCAAGATAACAACCAAACCTCAAAACAATGTTTAGAAGAGCACTTTTTGCAAGTGCATCACTATGGAGTTGGGTTAGGAGTAGCTGAGATTTTATTTTAGGCATTCATAAAACAGATTATTCACCACACTCCTTTCCCCTTGGGCACTATGACTATCCTAGCTCCTAATATATTGTGTGTTATTTCTTTAACATTTTGAACTTTATTCCAAAGGGCAGAAAGCAAAACTGACAGTACATCAAGACAGCCAGCTCAGTGATTCAAACAGGAAAATAATTGAGATCCTGTGCATGCACAACATCTGAGTACGCACGTTGCACATGCGTGCACACTCACAAGCACAAACAAGCGTAAGTGTTGGTGGCCCAATTTTCAGAGGTACTCATAGTTCACACCCTTTGAATTAAAAAGCACCAAAAAGAAACATAAATCTTCCTGGAGAGGCAAGGAAAGCAAAGGAAATGCCATCCTGGTGGCGAAGTCAGACTCTTTCTGGCTTCTACCACTGCCTGGCTGTGTAACCAGGAACATACCACCTCACCTTTCTGTGCTGAAACCAACACCATAATACATGTTACAAAACCAAGGTTTCTCTGCTGCCATTGCTCAGGCTGTGAAACGATGACTGCACGTTGGGGAGGGAATAGACTAAAATCTGAGTTTCGGAGTGCAGCTCTGAGCTGTGCCATAAGAGCAGCAGTGTGACCTTGGACAACCTGCTCTCTGTGCTCCAGTACCCAACCTGCTGCCCGTGCTCCGCATACTTTGCTCCCAACCTTTGTCCACCTGGTCTCATTTGTCCTTAATTCAGCATGAAATGTTTGGTGTCACTTTTCTTTTTCCTGTTAGAAATTCAGCACAGAGTAAAATAAGCTCTTTTTGGCAGATGAAACTCAAAACATTCACCCCAGCAGAAACAGAAACGTCAGTGAATGAAGTTTCCTCACCAAGGGCCCACATGTCAACACAGATGGTTTGAATCTTCCAAATTCTGCAGAAGAATAACTCAATCATAGTCAGCAGCTCCACCTCCTGCTTACCCTAGAATTTGGTCAGGGCTGGAGAATACCCACCCAGGAAAACAGACTCCATTTCTCTTTCCATCCCCTACACAATTATGTCATATCCCTCACAGTCATGTAATTCTGTATCTGGGACACTGCTCCTTCAACTCTTTTTTGTACAAGTATACACTGATTCCAACACAGGATGCACAACAGCAAAATCCTTGTTCTCCCAGCCGTGCCAACTATCCCTCAACCTGGCACATTCTGCCTTATTTGCCCCTTTCTGATTTTTAAATTGAGTTTTCAGGGGACAGGAAGAAAAGTTAAGAGAGAAATGAAGGGAAGCCAACCAATCCATATGCACATTAACTATGACTACTATACTTTCTTCTTAACATTTAAATGCATTTGGATCCTTGTCAGAATAAGGGAAGCCTTCCTCATCCTCATTCATCAATTCTACTCACTCTTCTCATGGGAATTCTTCCATCGTAGCGTTTTGTTCCTTTTCATCTATGAAGGATTTCAAACAAAACCAAACACAGTAGCCAAGAAACTTGTATTCTTAAGCTTGGTGTTGTTCTCACTTGCAGCTCTGCACCACCTGATCAGTCACAATTCTCCCTCCTGTTCTATTTACTACAGTAAAAATGTGACTATGTGCACAATTAAAGTTCTTCTTTATCCATTTGTTTTCCATAACATTCTTGTCTTTTATTTGCTCCCTAACGTAATCAGTATATTTTGAAGACAATATAAAAAATAACACAGATGTAAATATTACCATGGAGGTATTACAATAAATGTGACATTCGGAATAATTCATTTAAGGTTTCTAGATCACAATTTAAATCCTTCCCCAATTTTAACCAAGCCTTCCCTCACAGATGAGCTTCAGCCAAGGTGTACGACTTCACGCTAGTCTGGTAAGCCACGCTAACTAGGAAATAAATTTTCAGTGATTAAGTTGAATTGTTCATACAAAATGCCAGCTTCAGCTTTTCACCCATACAAAATAGCTTGGAAAATATATACTGCATGTGTTTATTATAGCTACAGTTGCTATGAACATCTATAACTCTCCAACAATTTCTTTGATTTATGTTCAAAAACATACAGGGCATGAAATGATGCCTGCAACCTTACATTTCCCTCAAGAACATTGTGGGGAGAAGATATATTCCAAAACATCATGTTAGATTCCTTGTTATGTCTCCTTTTTAAAATAAATGTATGATAATCAATTACACATGCTTCAAAGCAACTGCCACTAGATTCCCCAACAGAAAAACTGTTTGAGAAAAGTTCCATTTCCCTTTCCCCTAATGGCTGAGTTACAATAAGAGATTCAGATATTAAAGGTAGAAATTGTGTTACAAAGGATGGGCCCTGCTCAGCCTGTATACGCACATACAGGAGCATGCATGCCCAGACTTGACTCAGGACAAGGTTTTCAGCAAAGGAATATCCCAACCGATCAGCATGTCGTCAAAGGCACGCACGTGTGAAGCACTTGCATGAAGAAATCCAGTTGATTTCAACAGAATTAAACAGGCAGCAAGCTAATGTATCAGCCTTGGCTTTTCCTTCAACCCCAATATGCAGAACATTCCTTTAAGAAGCCCATCTCACTGAAGCTTCCACTAGGAACACAAATCCGCAAATGCTGCTAGCAACATCAACCAAGCTAAATAGCATCTCTGCCATCAGTGCTGATGCACATAAGATTTGACTCCGCAGACCTGCCTGAACTCCATGAAAAGGTTGAAGAGCGCATTTACCCTGAGTATTGGAGAGAATGGGCTGTATGCCATTAACAGGAACGTACAATAGGGGTGTCAACTCCACAACCTGGCACAGGGGGCATGGGCAGCATCCTTCCCATGATGGGGTGGTTTCCCCATCTGAGCAGGCAGGAGTGCCTGACTCAGAAAACATCAGGACCTTTTGCCTCCCTGCACCAGGTCCTTGTGCTGCCTTTATCCCAAGAGGCAGCTCCCATTCCCTACATCTCAGGGCTTGATTGCACTGCAAACAGCTTGGGACCCAGGCTGGGTGGAACATGGCCCCTCCATGCAGGGCTGACTACTACTGGCACCCAGTTTCAAGTACGTATGGGATAAGATGGATTCGAGACTTGTTTCAAATAGAGCATGGCCCTGATTGTCAGCACAAGAGTGCAAAATACACATGCCCACTACGGACAGAGAAATAAATTCACTCACTACGCCCATTTTTTCTGTCTTTCTTTGACTCAAACCCTCAGGGATGGAAAAGTGAAGAGAGAAAATACTCGCATGCACCCCCTTAAATATAGCACTACCATACCCATTAGTAATGAGGTCTTCAGGGAGGAGGGGAGTATACTGGATGTGCCCAAACAGCCCCAGCTAGATAGCATCAACAGTTGTTCTCCTATTTTCACAGCAGGAAATAAGCAGGTACTGGCCGTATAGGAAGAATCCAGAGGAATCTAGGTCAAAATCAAAGCAAGACTGCTCTGTCCATTTGACAAAACTCACAAGCATACACAATACCAACGCAAAAACAAAGAACTGGCTTGTCTTGCTATCTCTCTTAAGATTGCTAAATAAGTGTGCAAACATTGAACTACTTGGAGGAAAGACAACATTCCTTTTGTGCGACTTCTGAAAAGGCATTTAAAAATCAATCTAAAACGGCAATATTAGGAAATTTTAAAGGCATTATTTCAAACGGGCAGACTTGAAAGGGTCTCTTGTTCATGAGTAAATCTGCAGTTAGTTTTTCTAGTACTGGTGGTTCAATCGAAAGATTCGCCAACTGCCCCCTGGAGAAAACCGAAGATCTGCATTTAAATGGAGATATAGTATTTCCAAATGCACAGTACCTGGAAGGCAGATACTGTCAAGGTTTCTTAGCGAGTGGATCTCAAATTGTATTAGGTACATTTCAGTGCTGTAACTATCCCCATTCCTCTGGACTAGGACTATTTCCATATCATTTTGCCATGTGCGTGCTTTGTAATATTTGTCCTGATAAGCCAAAATTAAACCCCCATCTGCAACACAGCCTTCACAGACTAACAAGGAATTACAGCCGTATATATAATTTTCTGATGCGCACAATGAAGACGATATTAGATAGCTCGGCTAGAAATCTTAAATAATTGAAAAGTATGATGACTTAATAGAGTAGTAAGCTTGGTTTACAACGCAGCCAATTTAGAGCCATAAAAACACTGTGTAAAATTTTTATCTTGTGGTTGACCATTACACATCCTATTTATTATTCCAAAGTATTTCAACAGCATTTTTTCTTCATTAATGCGGCTGCTGGCATTTAGCACCCACTCTCTCCATGCACGTGATTTTCCTGGAACAGCTTTGAGAAAAGAAAACAAAAACGGAGCAGACCACTACAGGGCTGTTGCTCAGTACAACGTGCATCTTTTCACTGTCTGACCCGAACCGGTTTCACATGCTGTAAACTATGTTCAAAACCTCCAAGACTTAAATCTAATTAATCAAAGACTTAAAGTTCAAAGGTGCGGTCTAACTACTGACCCCCACACAACAGCGAGGAAAAAAATAAGTTAAAATATATATATATATATATAATCAGACCTAACGAATACTTTGTTGCTAAAGCACTGCAGTTCAAAGAGTGCAGTTCCTTTCAGGAATACATCTTAATTTTCATCTTGGAAAAATCATAATAACCTTCCAGAAAAGTTTTCGCGAGTAAGCAGCGTGGGGAGAGCAAAGGTTTAGAGTGCAAAAGACACTCGTGATCAGCTTCAAGCGCACAGGCATTAGTCCAGGCAGCCTCGTGCTGAAATTCAGGTTGCAATTGAATCGTCCCTGTAAACAAGGTTACTGTGAACGGCCCCAGATCTCCTTCCCGCAGCACCTTCAGCACAGCCCTTCAGCTGTCTACTTAGTTTGTCCCACCTTATCTCGCAGCCCTGACATTCTAATGCTGATTCAAATTCAGGATTCAAAATGAAAGATGAAATCATCTTCAAGATCACTTAATATTGAAATACCGTTGCAATAATAAGTGGTGCTGGGTTTGAGATAGGGACACGACACACCGGCAGTAACCTTTTAATTTCTGGGGGAAATTAAAAATAAAACAAAAACAAAACACAATGGGATGACTGAGATACCGTTAATGCAATCGATTTGTTTGCCTTATTTTGATAATGAGCATGCTGAATGCCATGTTTGCTTTCTCCTGCCCCCGGCACATCTTAACTGGAAGGTCCTGGAGAGGAGCACGGGCAGCCTGCAGGGCCCCCCAGCAGCGGGGACGCGGCCCTACGGGGCACTTCTCCACGCTCAGCCCTGGCACACGCTCAGCGCACCATCTATAAGCTAATGTAGGTTATACCGCAAAGTGCTCCCGTCCTCACCGCGGCCGCATGCAACGTGTGCGGCACGGGAACATTCTGTGCTCGGGAACAGGGGGAAACATGTATCAGATAAGTTTTATACTTTGGATCTCAGACAGGGCTGCTGCTACATGCTTAAAACTTCGGTGCTTTCAGGCAAAGGGCGTTCGGGTTCTCACCTCTCCCTCCCCCCCCCCCTCCATCCCGCGGCCGCAAAAATGGCACTTCGAGGCGCGGGGTCACCCCCAGCAGCAGAGAGGAGCGGGGGGCCGGGCCGCCTGCCCTGTGCCATTCACCTTCACTCGCACTCGGCTCCTTCCCACCGCCTCCCCCATCGCAGCCGCCTCCCACGCGCAACCCAAAGAGCGTGAACTCCGCGGGCGCTCCGAACGCCGCCCGGCACCGCTTCTCCCCCCATCACAACGCAGCCCCAGGCCCGGGGCACGCAGCAGCGTCCCTCCCCCGCCGCTCTCTTCCCGCACGTGTGCCCTTGTGTCCCTCCCCCCTCCTTCAGCCCGGCGGGGTCCGGCCAGGCCCGGCGGCTCCCGCTCGGCTTCGGGACGGAGCTTTCCTGAGGGGAAGGACCCCCAGCGTTAAAGTAGCAGCCACCCCGGGACCCTAAACTCTCACTGTGCCTCCGTCACTTCCCCGGCACTCCTGACCCTGTGAAGGGGGGGAGGGCAGAATTGCGGGGAAAGCGGAAAGAAAAAGAAAAAAAAATCACACATATACAGCCCCCCACCCCGCTAATTGCCGATGACCGGGCGGGCCGGGGGACGGCGGGTGAGTGTGCGGGTTGGGGGCGGAGGAGGGGGGGAGGTTGGCCGCAGCTCGCCTCTGCGCCGCCCCCGCCCCGCCGCAATGTCAGCGGGTGGAGAGGGGGCCCCGCGTTACCTGGTCAGCGCGGAGCCGCAGGCCGGCTAGTCAGGTGAGTCGTCGGGGATTTTAAAGAAGCCGAAGCCGGTTTCTTTGCTAGGAAAGTCTACAACACCATGCAGGGACATTGCAAAATCTTTACGCACGCCTCCTTTCCCCGGGCTCCCCCGACCTCCGCCGGAGAGGGGGGAGCCGCCGGCGGGCGCAGGCCGAGCGGCGCCGCTGCTGCGAGGCGGGGGGCCGGGGGGCGGCGGCGGCTGCGGGCGCGGCCCCGGCGGGCGCGGGGGCGGCGGAAGGAGGGCGACGGCGGCGCCGGACCCGCGGCCCCGGACCCGGCGGCAGCCCCGGGCCACCCTGCCGCCTTGGTAGCGCCGGTCCGCACTCGGCCTGACCCGGGACGTCACGCCGCCTGTCTGTTTTCTCAATGATAACTTGGCAGCGGCAGGGGGAAGCGGCCGGGTTATGTATTTTATTTTATTTTTCTTTCCCCTGGGCTCGGTACCGGGTACGTGCGCCTTTCTCTGCATGCGTTTTTAAGCGAAACGAAGGGAGGAAAAAAAGCCGAAACAGGAAATCCGGCGCGCGGCGGGGGCTGCCGGCCGCGATGGTGGCGGGCGCGGGGGAGCAGGCATGCGTTCATCTTTTTGTCTTTCATTTTACCTTCAGGTTGACGCTGGGCGCCGGGCGAGCCGCTCTGGTCACCGCCGGGTCCCACCTGGAGGAGGGAAGCACACGCCAAAAGGAAAAGAAAAAAGAAAAAAAAAAAAAAAAGAAAAAAGAAAAAAAAAAAGGAAAAAAAAAAATCACGGAAACGGCCGGGGGGGGGGAGGGGGATGGGGGTGCCACCCGGATGCGGCGGATGGGACAGCGCAGCCCGCGCAGAGCGGGGCCCCGCCATGTCCCTGCAGGGAATGGGACTGACGGAAAAGGCACCCCGAGTCGTGAGGGAACGCAGGCCCGTGTGGGCTGCTCGGGGGCCACCAGGCTGTTGTGTGGAGGCTGGTGGGTGCTGGGCCAGGCTGGGTGGTGGGTGACCTGCATGTGGTGACAAGGCCTGCCGTCACCAGGTCAACCTGTGTGACTGGGTGTTGCTGTGAGCAGGGCTAGAGGTTGGCACTAGGCTTAGCTTGCTTTCCTTAGGGTTTGTGCTCTTAAAAGGAAGACCATAGAATCATTGAGATTGGGAAAGACCGCTAAGATCATCTAGACCATGCCCGCTAACCCATGTCCTTCAGCATAAGTATACATGGTCACAGGGACCTTTTAGTTGTGTGCGTTTCTTCCTGCACAAAGTTATTTCCAGTGCTAGGCCTTGCTTTCAGGTATTCATTGTGGCACAGACCGCTGTGCCCTTTCAGCCAAAGATAGGTCATTGCAAGCATACACTTAATATCCCAAACTGCCAACTCACCACAGCACCTGCACACTGACCAAAGTGCTCAGTAAGGCCCAATGTCAAGTGGCCCCATCCCACACTGCGTTTTCTATTGCCTATTCTGACAACAGCTCGCCACGTATGTGTAGCTAGTGCGACAATGGAGCAGCTGAAAAGCTGAAGCAGCACAGGGCTGAAACTAAATTATTGTTGCAGCTTCAATTAGCATTAATACTTTCATTTTCTTCATTTAAATACAACAAAAGAGAAGATTGTCTTTGCTTAATATTGTTACTAATCAGGTTTTGCTCTTCCAGTTTTTTAAGAAGGTGAAGCCACGGAGAATTTAGCATGTACCTTTGCTGCTGTCAGATTTGGTACTCTGGAACAGTGCCTTATTTTAAGTGGAAAAAGTCTTTGCTCTTTAACTGGGGGGGGGGGGGGGGGAGGATAAGTCCTCAGAATACAGTGAAGTCCAAGCACTATTTTAAGGAGAATGAAATTGAAAAAGTACTTTTTATTTTTAAGACAAGCTATTCGAGCTGCTTTCTGTCTTGTCTATAAAGACAAATTTGCATAGCGTTTCTGTTTCAGAATTGTTTTGAGTGGCATCTGGACTAAGGTTTTATTTGTCTTAAGCATATGGTCTCAACAGAGCTCTGGAGAGTGCAGGGTACGTTACTGATACATAGGTCTTGGTAGACTTAAAAAGCACTTTGTGCAGCTTGATTGTTGTCTGTATTTTGCCATTTATTTTTCAGTGAGGCTCTTCTGATTGATGTGGGGAGTTTCTTTAAAGAGATTGAAGTTATGGCATAGCTACCCAAGATGCTCTGCGCAGTTGTTCCATACCTCTCCTAAGAGGGAGATTTTAGTTGCGATTGTTATGCTTTTAAAAGGGAATTAGTTAATCAAATTGCTGGTTTTGGAATGCATTGAAAGGAATATTGAAATGCATTAACTTCATTAAAAGAAGTGAGCAGATAGGCAACAAAACAAGTATTAGTCAAATAAGCATGAACTTGCCTATGGAGCCAAATTGAGCCCTAGTGAAATCAACACAGTTGTGCTTGTCTACAGCATATTTAATTTGGCCTATGCAGCTGCAGAGCCAACTCTTCATTTGGTTGTCAAAGGTGTGTATATTAAAAACGTATGAGCCATGCGTCTCCTTCGTGTGATTAACCTCTGAAGTTAAATGCCCAGCTTTCTACTTAGTTCAGCTGCACAGTCCTATCACATATGCAATATTTGCTGTGTGTATGCACCGAGGTGCAGGGAGATGTTCCCATTCCAGCATTAGCATGGGGATGTGAGCTATGTCTGACACAAGGGCATGATGAGGTGTGTTGCAGCAGAGGTTGCTCACAAGCAGAAGGGTTCCTGTGTGTAGGCCCCAGCTAATGGGCTGCTCTGAGATCTTTGCCACCATCTTTCATTACTGCTGTTACTCACACCAGCGAGAGTAAAGGAAAGGCTGGTACGTGTATAATCACATGTTCATTTGCTATGTAGATCCATCTTAAGAGCCTCTCACCCCAGGAAAATTCTGCTGGAATGAGGTAGTGGATGGATGTGAAACAGAACCGTGTGCAGGTGGCTTGTTCATTCTGGAATGACGGAGCTTCTTCCTGGTTTCACTTAATCCACTTTTAAAGTGGATTAGGAGAATTCAAAAAAGTGAACTCTTACACTGGCATGATATTTGTGTACATATGGTTTTGGTTAAGTGTAATTACTGCAGTGTAGCTAATAAGTGTTTCGGAATAATTTTGTGTGTAGACAAGTCCAAAATCGCACACCTGAAAACAACACACTGTACGCAGTCATTCTGTATAACGTAAGGCTAATTTAGCCCAACATTTGACCTACTTCTTTCCTTGTGAGGCATATTTAATTCATTACAGGTTTTTCTTTCTTAGCAGAAACCATACAACAGCCATGTGCTTGTGATCAATTCAAGGACAGTGCTTCCATGTGCACTCCACAAGATAAATAAACAATTTACACAACGTATACTCTGAGTACATTCTCAGCCGTGTTGAAGCAGACAGTTGTCTCTCTACTGCAGAAAATATCAGGTTCTAAATTGTAAATATTTTGAGTAGGCTGTTAACAAAAGGAAAACAAAAGCCAAAGGTCTATGTCTTCTTGAACACCTGTGATCTGCTTGTCCATTGACTACATAGTGCTCAAAGCAGCAGTGTCTGTATGAAGCACTCGCTATAATTCAACAGCACTAGTTCCTGTATGAGGAACCTCTCAGATTAGCACAGGATGGCTTGCAAAACAATGGGGTTTCCAGGAGGTACCTTAGGAACAGGGAGTTAGTTCATTTGCTTACAGAGACCTGAACCAGGAGAAGCCTACTGCAGTCTCAGGCAGTTACTCTGCTCTGAATGGATGCAGGAGCGCTCAGAATCAGCTGTGTTGTATCACTGCTGGTTCATAAGAGAGTTACTGAAATGATAGTAAGAAAGGAATTTATTTATTTATTTCAGTTTTGTGCCAAGCAGAAAGATCTTCAAACATTATTCTGTCTCATTCTGTGCCACACACCTCCCTGCAAAGAGAGGTGACTCTGACCTGAATTAAGACTCCTAAACTTTAAACTCAAAAAAGCAAAGAAGGGGGGTGAAGGGGAGGGGAATAACAACAACAACAACAAAGATGTAAGCTCAGGTAGCAAAACACATTTTGAAGAGAAACATAAATATAAAACTAGATGGTACAAATTGCTGAACCTTTAAACGCTGGCATGGGAAAAGCCAGTAAAAGCTGTGAAGATATGAAGAAAAAACCCTACTTTTTGTGAAAGGCGGAGAGGTACCTAAGGATCTTCCTGCGTGTGGATGAAGTCACCCTGCTAAGTCATGTATCAGCAATCATGCTGCAAAAACAGTTGTCATTCTTAAGCTACAGTTGTGATGATGAGCATGGCTTTACTCTGCTGTGCTGGGTCTTGGCTGAAGGATACGGGGAATGGATTTCACGTATGTCTCCTTCATGCTAAACCTGTTTATTTCAGTACAAAGCTTTCTGATAAGAAAGTAAGCATTGAATGAAGAAGATAAAAACATAGATAAATGTGATAAAAAAAAAACAAGCTCTTGAATCCTGTTGTGGTGTAACATCAGCCATGGGCCTAGTCTTGATAGTAAGGCTGAAAGTAGACTGAGATTGGAGGCAAGGAGGGCTTGGGGACCATGCAGGAGCATGTCTAAAATCATTATCGTGTCAACAGCTGGGTTAGATTGCTTTACACTGCTGCCACTAGGAGCTCTCTGAAAGCAGGAGCCACCTGTAGTGAGAGGGTGTCCAGGATCTGCCCGCTCCTGCTGGGACAGGGGACTGCTGACCCAGCGAGAAACAGGTCTGTGAAATGGAGAGGTCTTGGAGACAGCAACAGAACAGAAAGAAGAGGAAACCTCAGCACATGGCCAGTGCAGAGAAATGAAGGATCCTCTCTGGAAATTGGTTAGTGGCGCTGATGTTTAATATTTGTCATAACAACCACTGACTGTTTTGTTTTTTGTTCTAACAATGTGAATTATGCATTAAACATTAATACAAGCAAGTGTACTTTCCTTTTGATCTTCAAGCATAATCATTTCTAATGAGAGTTTATACAGAAGCATTGAAACAAATCCCTGAGTCATGTGAATTTACATTAGTTTTACTCTGTGTGAAAGATATCCCACATGGGTTACTCATGTCTGTTAAATATAACACACTTACAAATCAGAAAAAAGGGGAAAAAAAGAACTTGCATTTGGCTTAACAGAAGTACCAGTGTAGACATTTGGTTCACACACTAGCAATAATGCAGTACTGAAAAGTGAATGTATCAGAGATTGGAATCAGGATGAGGTTCCCACCTAATTAACGTCAGATCCAAGTCCTTACAGAAAAAAAAAAAAGCTCACCTGATTTCTGCAGCCTTGCTTCTAACAAGACCTGGGTCAAGTATTGGAGGAGTTTGAACTAACTGCACAAGAAGGTGGCAAAGCAGTCAGGCTTTGGCTTGCTTGATGTAGATAAAATCTGCCCAGGTACCATCTGCAAGCACCAATACTACATATATGCAGCAGACAAATTCTATGATGCTCAGTGGCACCTTCCTTGATGCCCTTGACAGACAAGCTGCAGTGCAGGGATGACTCCATCTGAACCAAGGCCAGAACCATGTCTCATTTCTGCTCTTTTAAACAGTATCAAACTGCATTTAGTGAAAGCACAAACTGCATAACTGCTAAATCAGTTATTTAAAGTAAAAATGGAGTTTGAGCCCTTCCACATGCAGTATGTGCAAAGTACATACAAGATAGTAAGGGTGGAACAGTCTGTAATGAGCCTGATCCCTCTGTATGTGAGGGCTCATTACAAGATTTCTAAAATGCCTCTCCAGAACAGATCTTGAAGGCAAAGGCTGCAGAGCAAGAATGGCTGCCAAGAAGGTATTATGTTTAATGGCAGATAGGCTCTATCTGTGATCCAGAACACTCCTCAGGAATTCTCAAAAGCCCATTAACGTATTTTATTCTTAACATATGAGTGCTACAGAAAGACAGGAAGCCAGAGACCCAGGATTACCCCATGTAATACAGTGTTCTTGCAGGAGGCTGTAGTCGTGCTTCCTGCTGCTTCTCTGACCTGAATAAGCTTAAAAGCTAATGGTGGAGTTTTGAAAGGAACAGCAGAAGATGCCTATGTGAGAAACAGTTTACAGACTGGAAGAAGAGGGAACATGAAACCCTTCATCCCTGAATTTGATTTCTCTAACTGCTATTTTTTTATAGGAAGACAGAGGAACTGATACCACTGCATCTGAGAAGAAGGCATCTGTGACACTTGATTATGGAAACCCAACACTGTATGAACTAAATCTTCCTTGAGATTACAGGGCTTCATATATGGGAGGCACCTGGTATGTCAAGTTGGAAGATGAATAAGTCAATACTGGATCTTTAATAATTTTCACCCAAAGGACCCCAGCTCTATTTATATTTTGCTAGCAGCCCATTTTCAGAACACAACCTTAAAAGTTCAGCATGTTCTCTGGCTTTTCACTATGCCCAAGTACCTCCCCAGGCATGCACAAAAAGCCTTGCTTTCAATGATGTGGGTAGAAAATGGTATACGCAATGCATAGGGAGGCCTTTCTCAGCGTGGTTCAGCATTACAAAGCCTGTCAGACCACAGGCTCCTGGGATGCCCTCACAGCCCTGGAATGCTAGCTGGAAGTGTTCCCCTGTAATTTAGCTCATTTGGAACATTAAAGATGCTCATTTCTAGGGACGTAAGTGAAATGCGCTGATACTGAACCCATCCTTTGTTTTACACCTGCAGGCCTCTAGCAGCCAGCATAGAGGCTATTGGGAAGGAGAGGATACCAGTTTTAATTTAGTTGTTTATGACAGAAAATGGTGAAAGAAGTGGGAAAAGATCATATTCTGCGCACTAATGCACTTATTTACATTTAACTGCCTAACCTCAGTCAGAACCATAAATTCTATTACTGACTACAGCTGAAGAAAGCTGACAGAGCTCTACTGACATCAGTGGAAGCATAGCAGCTTACACCAAATAGGAACCCTGTTTGCAACTTTTAGTGAATAAAAAAAGAGAGGGGGGAGTTGTGAAGAGAGAGAAGATGCATTTTCTTTTTTCCCCATGAAATAGTGGCCATAAAGCAAAAAGCAATAAAATAAAATGTAATAAAGATTTACATGGTAGCCAAGACAGAAGCAGAGAATCAGAACAAACATGTAAACCTTAGCAGTGAAGTTCTACACTCATGTTACTGCATATTTCAGCATCGGAGCCACAGCAATTACCACTTAACTTCAGGACAGGAAGGTGAGCTCATTTTCTTGCCTCTGTACTTTTGGACCCCATTAGGGCTGCAACCTTCCCATCACCGTCATAGCTCACCTCCTGGTAACACTCCAGGGAGAGGGGCAGAAGCAACACAATAGGTGATTTTCCATGGGCGGATGTGTACATGTGAAGGGAAACAATCAAATTTTAATGACAATTTGGAGGTTCTTGAAGCTAATTTCTGGGCAGTGCAGAAATTACTGCCAGGAGCCACATGCTCCCTTCTCCTGCTGATGTAAGCAGGAATCACGGCTGTCCAAATTTTGTAGAAATAAGTCCAAAACAATCGGGTCACGCCATAAAAGGCACAGTGAGAGTCCAACTGAGCTGCCCCATTGCCAACGCAGAGCAATTCCTACAAAACTGCAAATGAGTGCACCAGATTAATGCTACCAGAGCCCTGTTCTCATTAGGTACTGATAGCAGAGTAGCACTGTTCAGGGTAAGAAGCTAATTTGGTTAGGTGCTGTACAAAGCATTTAACCAGATGAAGTTCCTGCATCTAAAGCCCTATGAGAAACCTTGCTGAGGGAGTGCAGCAAAGGGGATATCCTGGGGAGAAAAAGCAGCAATGATAGTAACAAAGGCAGCTACAGAGGGTTTTCCTCCACCCAGCCTGATGATAACTGCCAAGGAGATAAGCAGTTTATTTCCTTTCTAGCTATGATACTACATTGCATTACTGAAACACAGTTCATTAATAGCTTACAAATGAGGTTTATAAAGCTTTAGAAACCTTGTTGTATCTAAGACAGCATGTACTGCTTAAACCCCCTAAAATATATGAAAGCCAATAGGGTTTATTTAGATCTTTGTTTTTGCAGATACCTCCTTGTAGGCGATTAAATTCAAAAAGAATTAATTTTTCAAAATAGCATTAGTCATTTAAGTTGCTCTTCAGTCAGGTGGCAGAGTTGCAACCACTTCTACCAAAACAAGGGGACTCACTGAAGAGAACTGTCTTTTCACTGTTGAGCTAGACAATCACAACATCCAACAGGCCAGAAAAAGTGTCAGTCCTTCCCCATTCACCCCTCTGCTCACATTACAGCTCCAGCCATAAAAAAGGAGTAAGAAAGACAAGTCTAAAGGGCAGATGTGCCTACCTGGCACTGCCTAAACACTGGGAAAGGCACAAGCTTTGAGACTGGCTTATGCAAGGCAAAGCACAGAGCAACTTCCTTTGGGAACTTCCTTGCGGACACCTCTGTATCACCAGCTGCCTTCCGTGGATGAGAGCCTACTGCAGCACTTTGGTGAGGCAAATTGAACAAACTGTTCACTTTCAGCTCTGTGGGTTGTCTGTTAATGCTCACGTACCCAGCACGTTGCATAAAACATAATTATTGGGCACACTTTTGAAGTTCCTTTGGACTTAAACACCTTCCCATTTTCATTTAGAAGAAACCTCAGGAAGTCTGATGTTAGTGACTCCAATATCACAGCAGCTTTTTCTCAGTGACTTCTCTGTATAAGTGACTGAAAATTTTGCTCTTTGTTTTCTCTATTCAGCCATTTTATAATGTTTGTATGGCTCTTCTTTTTGCACCATATGATTGTATACTATAGTACAACTCATCACATTAGAGCAATTTTACTACTATGGAGACAGCACCATAGTATTTTGCAACCAAAACTCTGTAAAAAATAAAAATAAAAAAATATTGCTGCTAGCTTGTGAACACCTAATCCAGCTCCTTCTGGAGCCATATTGAGAACTTCACTGATCTATCTGAAGCCTCTTTTGTAAGAATAATGACTCTTAAAAAGAGATTGGTGTTTCAATTGTATCAGTTTCCAATAGTTAGACAACCATTGTTCTGTATTCCTACCTTCACTGGTAGGGTATCACATTCCTGCATAATCACCTCTATATGCCACCCAGAGCAGCATCCAGAAGCTTGTTGTTTCTCCTATTCCACTTGTACACATTGCTTCTTGAGTCAGCGTTTTAGGTGCAAGCCCAACAAAAGTGACCCTTCACTATTTTTCCATTGCATTTCAGTTTTTCCTCTCAGCTGCACACTGCTGCGGAGAACAGACAACATCAGATGTTGGTTTTGCTCCCCATGGCCTCAGTACAACGAACTGCTATGCCAGAGGAATTCCTAACGATTTAGGTATTTCTGCTGTTATGCACACACATACAAGAGATAGTATTCAAGGAATTATTTGGGTACAGGGAAGGCAAGTGAGTCTTCTCACTCTCATACAGGTATGAGCTTTATAGGCATTTAATAAACAAAATGCTGCTACTAAGCAAAGGAGGGTCACAAGACTCTCGAGGAAACAGCTGGAACCAGGTTTTAGCAAGTTGTGAAGGTATCATAAGATGTTTGTCCTTGATGAGACCATGTATATGTAGCAGTTCTATGACACCTGCTTTGTAGTCTCACATCAATCACTCACATATCTTTGGGATCTTGGGCTCTTCTCCCTCTGTCCCTCATTTCACACGTGTGAAAATACAGATGAAATTTGCTCTTTAAATGTCAGTATTATAATCACTCACAGGTGTTCCATGTCTGTTTCATCAAAACATTTTAAACCATAATGCCAAAATAAGCCATTCATAAGAATTCATCATAGCTGCAGTAGATCCAGAGTGCAGAGCACAAAGCTTTGTGCCCTGAGCAAAAATAAAAGCTACAAAAAACAAGATTTAAAGATTTAATCTATTGTATGTTTTTCTCTAAAAGAATTCTAATTAATTGAGGACAATTTATTTGCTAGAGAACAGATGTATGAACCAAGAAATAATTCAGTCAGCAATTGGCTGTGGTCATTGTCACTTACACAGGAATATGACTGGCGATCCTTCCCTACAGAAACCAAGTTGTACTTGAGAAAAGAGGGATGCTACCATCTCAGTAATTTCTTCATTCTACCAAGACAGACAAATTAGGACCCATAGAGTCCCTCTCTTACATGGCACTTCCTTTAAAGTAAAATTGTCACTCTGAGTAACTTTTTCCCTAGCTGTGAGACATTCCTATGTCATTTATTCCTTTAGATAGATGTTATTTCAGACTAGGAATATTAAAAACAAAACAAAACAAAAACAGCAAAAACAGTTTGCCCTCTGAGTTGAATATCATCCAAGTTAGAAATACAAGCTCCATTTGCTTCACATTTTCCCTGAATACACCACCAGAAACAATACTGTATGTACACGCGTAGCTGCAAAATATTTTCATTTCCACATGTCAGTGGTGACCATCACTGGATTACACTATTTTTTGCTGTCTGTAAAATATTTTATCCTCCTACTATTTCTTAACACTTTCTAGTGATGAAAAGGCATCGCACATAGCTCTGAATGCCTTGCAAACACTGAGGAGTCATTACACAGAATGCTACTGAAGTACATGCCACTTTCAGCATTTTTCAAATTGACAAGTTGAATAGAACAGTGCTAAGAAGAAAATTCTTCAGGAAACATCCATACGTTGAATAGTAACAAGTTTTCCTAATTCCTAATTCAAAATTCTGCTCTATTTTCATTCCTTGTGTAGAGATTTGTATCTTTTTTTCTATTATATTTTAAGCAAATTTTAGATGCCTCTCTCTTTTCTTGAATACAGAAATACAAAAGTTAAAAATTCTAATAATCGTATAATTTGTTCAGGAAACAGACTGATAAATAAATGCAAGAAAGTTCCTGGTTCCGTTTTGTTTTCCTCTACTCAAACATTTTTCTAACTGAAAGAAAGTGTGCAACTTCCCCATCCATTCTATCATTCATCATGAATGGGAGTTAAACATTGTGACGTTTCATTGGTAACTTCCCCCTAAACACACCGATATAACGTGCTGCATTTGACACTGGTTAAAAAAATAATAGTTAAGAAATTATTGTCATCCTCTACTTGCATGTAGACTTGAAACAATTAAGCACCAAACACCAAATATCCCACTTGTGAACATGACAGTGATTTCCACAGCAGCAGGAAGAAAGGAGGACAAAGGGTGATGGAAAGCCTCTAACTACAAGATGTCAATAGTAAAAGCACTAAATAGAAATACATGAAAAATAAAGGCCTGTAACCATAAATTCCTACAGAGAGGTGGTGTTATTTTTACATATTTCTGGATAAGAATTCTGTGCATTTCTGCAGTCCAAATAGTAAGAGGAAGCTATTCAAAGTCACGAGAGTTTTCACATCAACTGCAGTGGAAACAGAAATGAGCCTTTAACCTTAATCAGTTACTTAAAGTGAACTTACAGTGAGTTATCTCTGTGCTCAAAGACAAAGCCATTATTTGTACATAACTGATGTTCATGCTGAAAAAACATGCACAGGCATATTACTATTCTTGCAAGTATTTTGAGAGAAGGAATTTGTGCTTGTTATTTCTGTGCTACATCTTAAGGTCTTGGTTTACTAAGTACATATCTTTGTGCTTTGAATGAGACTTTTTTTTTTTTTTTTAATGTAAATATGGTGAAATCATTTCAAATTATTCCTATTCTAATTATTAAAAACCAGACACATTTTGAAACATTAAGTTCTTAGATAGAAATACATCACTATCACCAGTATTTGTCACAAATGTGTCTAATAGAGTGAGTTGAGCTGCTAAGCATTCTTCTATACCTGCGTGATGAAAAGCGCTCCAGATCTATGCATACATTAAATAACAGGAAAAATACACATATATTCTAAATTGGTAATTATCCAGCTATTGAATTTTAGGCAATGTCTACTCTTATTTACCACGGCTACTAGCAATCTTACACATGCAGTAAGCATTGAAGGCCCCTGTAATAGTTGAAAACTTGAGATCTGCATTAATCTGTAGCCTCAGCAAAAACAAACAAACAACAATAAAAAAAATTAAAAAGCTATTTAAAAGGAAACAAACTTTTAATTTTGGAAAAAGAGATAAATTAATAAAAGAGAAGAAAATATTAAAGTTGCAAACTTCCACTCTCAAAATAACTCATATAATTTAAATGCTCTCCTTTCTGTTAAGTACTAATTTTCTGCAGGGATGTCCATGGGACTGCTGCTCTGTGTTTGGATAAAGTTAGCATGCCATCATTTGCTAAATGCCTGTGACATGTTGTTTTACCTTTCTTGTCAACTTAGGGCTCTTCCATTTAAGAACTGTTTAAATAAACCAGTATACATTCACACCTACACCTAGAAGTAACTGCCTTAAAAGAGTGTTTATTTTACACTTCCTCCTTATTCTTGTTTTCTGCCATATGCTGTTTCCTCAGTGCTGTTCTGATATCATATACAATAACAGGTGCGAGTGAAGTAAAAAGGAAAGCAATGTACTTTCCCCCTCATTTGTCTCAAGTATTTATTGACAGACAAAGGTGATAAAAATCGTGAGGGAAATGGTCTAGCCTGACATCTCTTTTAAAGAACTCAGCAGTGTACTGAACAACCACAACTCAGTAGCTTGGTCTCCTGCTCTGAAGAAGCAAGACAAACAAAATCCCAAAGTATCTTTATATATGTAGGTTTTCCTTCCTTATGTTTGGGAAGTTATATGTGATGGCAGAGTTCCCAAGAGATTCAGTGGAGTAATGCTGCTTTTTTAATACACATTAGTTGACTTCATCTATTAAAGTGCATGTATATCAGTAAAAAAGTGTTAAACAAAAAAAAAAGTGAAAGTTAATCAACACAGAATAAATGTGTTCATTATTACCACCCTTTCTTCAGTGGATTCTTCTAAGTCAAAAGAATGAATATTTTTCTCACACTGCAGAACCCCTTTATTCAAACAACAGCCCAAGATCAGCAGTGCCCTCCTAATCTTCCTCACTAGCAGAAGGCAGAAGCAAGTGCTATTGATTAAACACAGCGTTCTGTAAGATGCAGTTCTTCCATCCAAATCTGTATTCTCTCCCTTAGACGTGTTGTTCTGTTTAGTTCTGAACAAAATTACAGATGTACCTTTGTTAACTCCTGTTCATTTCCAGAAACTGATTCTCTCGGTAATGTTAGCTATTAGTGATTATAGTATTGCTCAAGGCAGATTCCTTGTTGTAAATGGCACTGAACGCTTTACCTGGATATTGCAACAACACATTATGAGCATTGGGATATAAACAGAATAATGAGTAATGTGGCCAGCCTCTGAATTTAAGCAATAAACTAGCCGACTTCTGTGTGAAGACACACTCAGCTAGAAAATTGAGCTATCATCAAAGCATCTGATATGATGTCTGCGTCTTTTCTACTTTGCTAGTGACTGATCGTTATATTCAACTGTGAACCATGGCCCGAAATGAGAAAGGTCAGAGTTTTCAAGGACGGCTTCTGGATTCAAGTTTCCAGCTTGAAATACCTATAGGCAGATTTCCCAGGTGCAGGGTTGCCTGACGTTTTGCTGGAACCATATTCCCTTAGCACCAGGAAAAAACAACGCTGGAAAAATCCGCACACTACCTCAGATAAAAAGCCATTTCATTAAAGAATTGATCCCGAGGTTTAACATCTGTCAGAAGGATGGTATGATCCCTACTAGCATATGCATGTTAGAAAATCCAGATCTAAAATATTTATTTAGACTACTCAGCCTTTTCTCACCTCATTTCTCAACATGTTTTGTCTGCTGTTACAAAAAAAAATATATATATAAATCCACATAAATGTTGGAGATTTGGCTCATTACCATAAACAGTTTGGGCCTTTTTATTCAATACAGGAACACTATGGAAATGCTCTCTTACAAAAACAAGGTTTTGTCTGATCTCTATGTATATAAAAATAGAAAATATACGCTATGCTGGTATAAACATTTATGGGCTTCTCCTGATTACAAAAGAAAATATAAGAATTACACTCAAGTATCTTTCGATGAATTCCAGAGTTTTACATTCATCCATTATGTCACTGGCTACAAAAAGAGGAGCACAGCAGCACTGTCAGAGAAGTCTGCCACTGAGTTCAGGGCACAAACCTGCCACTGCCAGCAACCTGTTGTGACCTAGTCCAGCACACCATCTGAAAACTTCATTTCATGTCTGCTTTTCTAGAAACAAATGCACCCAAATGAATAGTCCCGCTGCTTTCACATAACAGGAGCAAGGCGTGGGTAATCCATATTTGCAAAGTTATGGACGATTTCTTAAGAAAGGGAAAATAAGTGTAGTTCTCAATCATTGCACCGCTATTGGTAAAGATGGGATAACGCATGCCATTCTGTACTAAATGAAGAGTTGTTCCTATTCCTTTTATTGCCAGCACCAAGTGATACTATATGATCTCCCAGTAGCAACGCTAAGACTGTCCTTTTTGCTGCTCCGTGAGGTTATTTCATCTGCTCTGAAGCTAAGTGCCAACTTGTTTAACTTGTGACATTTTGCTACAGTCCCGTCGAGCAAACAGGAAGAACGCTGAAAAGACGGCGATTAGGCCGAATGCCTCCCGGCTTGCGCAACTCAAACAAACGAATACACGTCCTGCAAAATCCATCGTTCAGAAATCCGTCATCCCTGTGACCTCCCGCCTCATCTCATTACAGCGCGTCTGCCGACTGTCTTTGCCCTTTCGTGCCAGAAAGGGCAGAGCGGACAGGCGCCCGCCGCAAGGCCGGCAGCTCCCCGCGGTGCAGAAGGGGGTGCCCGGACCCGAGCGGGGCGCAGCACCCCATGGAGCCTCCGCGGTTCCTCCCTCCCCGGCATCGCTGCCGGCGCGGCCCGCTCCCAGCGCCGCACGCCGATCCCGCGGCCAAGTGACACAAAGAGACGCGGTTCATGGACGGGCTGAACGCCGGGAGGGAGCCCTGCCTGCTCTCGGAGCTCCGACAATTTAATTCCGGGGATTTCAGTAACTTTCACCCGCGCCTCCCGTCCTCTCAGAAACTTCGTACGAAGCCGAGAAGCGGGAGAACAAAGGGTCAAAGAACAAAGAGCCCAGCCGGGAGGGGAAGGGCTGACCCCTCCTCACCTGCCTCCACCGCGGGGCATACGTCAGGTGCCCCTGACCAGGTCGTGAACCCCCTCCGCAGCATGCGTGGGCTCGCTCGGGGTCTGCTTCGGGCCCGACCAGCTCTGCTCTCGGAAAATAACTCGGCCAGAGCTGTTCGTGCTCCCCTAAAACGCTGGAGGCCCCAGCACCGGCTGAGCACCGCGGAGAGAAGCGATCGGGAAGACAAGGAAAAACGTCCCCACTGCCCTACTGCAGGTGTCCCGCCCGCCCCAGCGCTGCTTTAAACTCTCGCTGAAGCGTCGCCAAGCGCCGTTTGTTGGCTGCCCCTCTCTCACCTTCACACCTACACCGAAAGCCATCCCTCCCGCGGAACTCCCACCCTGCTCAAATCCCCCTGAAAGCGGCAGATATCCTGTTACCTGTTGCTACGAGGTTCCTGCCTTTTCACCAGGGTGTTTTAATCCTTATTTTTTTTCCACCGTGACCTGCTCTCCACGTTGCTGTTGGAGAGATACTTCAACCAGGCGACGGGGCACGGCACGGCACAGTTCTGTCGGGCAGCCGGGATAGGAGGGGAGCTACAGACCTTTACGGGACAGCATTTCCAAGTACTTTATAAGGTTGTTTTTCTTTCTCACGTAAGCTAGAGGTGAGCTAACGGAGCCTCTCTTTCGTGAAGGAGAAATTAATCTAGTCTTTAATCAGGGAAAAGCAGATAAGAACCGCCAGGGATGTGGATATCGGGATGTGACAGCGGGTGGGCTCTCACGGAGCCCCACGACCCGCAGAGGAAGAGCCGACGTGCCCCTCTCCTGACCTCTCACCGTGAGAGAAAGGCGCTGCGTGGGGAACGAGCCCGAGCTGAAAGCCTGGGGGTCGCCACCTGAGAGCACGAGGGGACGGGAGCAGGACTCGTGGCTGCCCGTGCCCTCGGTCAGCTGCAGCCAATTACTTCGCTTTCATGTGAAAAGTTTCGCGTACGGCTGCATGTGAGGAAACGCGAGAAGCTGACGAGCCTTTGTTATGATTTAATCAAAGAAATTAAAGAGGGAAGGGTTGGGATACGCCCAGTTTGGGACTTCAAAAAAATAAAAATTAAAAAAATAATAAAAGAAAGGCATTAGTTTTTTCAGGACGCCCTGTCCAACCCTTCTCCCGATGCGCAAGGCAGCGCCGGGCTCGCCGAGCCCATTCATCTCGTCGCTGCCGGGGGTTTGGGGTTTCTCTTTTCCCCTTAATGGAGTTTCTTTCAAGAAGCGAATGCAATTTCGGGGGGAAAGGGTGAGTAGGTGCCAAAAGAAGCTGGGGGTGGGGCGGATTTTGGTGTTTCGAGCAATTTAGCAGTTGTGCTCGCAGCAGACATGTAGGTGGGTACTTGAAAACCTCTTCCACCGGGGTGTCCTATTTTAGCAATTCTAATTAACACAAGGTTTAAAAGATGCAAAGGAAGAGCGAGCTCCTCGCCTTATTTCCAATGGGCGTGGGGGATACCGTCAGGTACAAAGTGCTCCTAGCTTGTTCTAACGTGCACCTTTGTTTAAAAGAGAGGGGGAAAAAAAAGTAGTAATAAAAAAAATCAAGCTCTTCCTCTGATTTCAACTAATGTATTTTAAACTGGATTTCTTTCCTCTGCTTTGTGTGATTTGATACCTACCGCGTAGCCCTGGCCCACTTTCAGCCCTGCGGGTGCGCTCTATTACGTGCGCGGCTGAAAGAGAAGGGAGAAGACGCTCCTGTGTTCTGTACCTGCGCTTAGGAGCTGAATTGCGAGCAAACCCGGGCTCAGCAGAGCGCGGATCCTCTTCCTCTCCCCGCAGCCGTGGCTGTGCGAGTTCAGCCCGGCCCCTCGGATCAATCCCTCAGCCGTTTCCTGATGCTCCTTTACGCGGCTCCTTATTGAAAAGGAGACTTTACCGCCACCTATAAATAGCCCCGAAGCGGAGGCACTTTCCCTGCGAGCCGTTCTCCCCACGGCAGCGCTCTCTACCCGCAGCGCCGTGCGGGAGCTGCCTGTACGGTCCCTCCGCAGCCTTTGGGGCGAGCGGCCGGCTCCGGGTTTCTACACCCAGACCACGCCGGGAGCCTTGAACTTTGTTCCCAGGCACGTGAGGGAGAGGAGCAAACACCGACACTCACCGCGCTCTTTGGATTCTCAGGAGCAACTCCGTCTCTCCCTCTTCTTTGTGTATGAATGAGCGGAGGTTACAGCCCGGGCACGCTGTATAATGCCCCGGATAACCCCGGCCCTGTTAATTTAATGCTACGCTAACCCAACGGCGTGCCATTGGAGCCCTGCGAGGGAGCCGGCAGTACCGCGCCTCCCCGCGCACAGCCGTTCTAAGAGTCACCGTCCCTCCTATAGGGCGCGGGGGTTTTGTCCCCGCTCGAACCGACCGGGCGCTGCTCGTGGGATGAGCGCAGGGAGAGGGGAAGGAGAATCGTTTCCTGCGCGCAGCACTCGCTCGAGACGCGCAGACAGAGCGCAGCCATCAGCCCCACGTCCTTGTAGCCCGCTCTTTTTCTCTCTCTCTCTTTTTTTTTCTTGTTCTCTCTCTTTTAATTCCCCCAGATGGATTTTGACGAATACAGATCGTTACCCGCGCGGATACCACGGGAATTGTCTGGGGGGCTGAGCTGAGCGCTCCGGGAAGGAGGAGGGAGGGCTCTGAGCCGCGCTCTCTCCCCATCCCCAGCTCCCTGCCGGCTCGGGGGACAGCGCGACCGCCTCACCCCCCTCCTCCTCCTCCGCTCCTTCCTTCCTCTGCCAGAGAGCATTTCTTCCCCGCGCTCGCCCACGTTTCATTCCTACTCGCAGAGAGGAAGGAGCCGTGTGAACTCCAACTAAGAAGGAAAAAAAAAGAAAAAAAAAGAAAAAAAAAAAGAAAAAAAAAAAAAGGTGGGAGGGAGACGAGACGGGAATAAAAAAAATAATAAAGAAGGGGAGGGAGGAAGAAAAAAAAAAAGAAAGACAGAAAGTGTCTGTGCGTGATCGCTGCCCATCTGTGCGAAAGGTGCTGGCTGCGCGGTACTTACATGGCTGTGCGGAGCGGCTCGCGGCAATTAATGAGTCTCGCAGCTGGAGCTCCTCTCGGCCCGTTCTGGTGGAGCGCTCTCCGCTGCCTTTCTCGTACGCACAACCCCGAGCAGATGCTCCAGGACCGGCCGCTCTGCAAAGGGAACAACGCGGGAGGGTTTGTATCGCTCCACGTTCGGGTGTGTAGCCTATAAATAGCGAACTTTTTGATGGAATCAGCGAACAAATGAGAGGAGAAGGCGTAATTTTGCGCAGGGAGCCCCCCTTTCTCTTTGCGAGATTAAACCCCCCCAGGCAGCGGCCAGAGCGAAAGTTGTGGGTGTGCAGAGAGGATTCTGAGTTCACTGCGGTGCTGCGCTACATTTTTGTTTGTTTGTTTATTTGGGAGCTCTGCTTTTTGTTTTCCCCCCACAGCCCATACGTT